>NC_136501.1:22803107-23185607 GCF_053919585.1 Euprymna scolopes
TAGATCCAAGCTAGAAGATCAAAAAGGTATATTTTAGTTTAATGTACGGCCCAAAAGCGAAATCATTTTATTTATTTATTTTTACATTGCGTCTTCGGTGATCGGGAGATCCTATTTATTAAAAAGGAAGAAGATAACATACTAGGAATATTAAATTAGTATATAGATACGCTAGTTTAATGTTCGTAATATGCTGTCACCTGTTATGCTATTCAATAAATAGGATCTCCCAATCAGATAATTTATAATCTGGAAACTGTGGCCCACTTACGTACATACATTAACGGTACTACGGTATTTTATTATATTTAATTTTTAAACCTTTAATTAGTATTACGGTACTGATCCCAAACCTCACATAAGGTCACGTCGCCATCTAATATTTTGGAAAACTAAACTGTTAGTTAAAAAAAAAAAAAAATTGAATTATTAACCAGACGATGTTTTAATAATGCTGTAATAATTTTAGCTCAATTTTTACGTTACATTAACAAAATAAAATTGATACTTAAGAATAATAATAAAAAAAAAAAAATTCAAATGTAAGTTGAGTTCTCTCTTTCCCGGATATACGCGTTGTTATAGAAGACTTTTGCATCCCCAAAATTACTTACGACAATTCTCTTCATCACTTTTATCCTCACATTCATTAAATCGATTGCATCTCTCTTTTTCGGTGATGCACTTTTCTCCGCTGCCACACCGGAAAGTTTCGTCAGAACAATCTGAAATTTTAGAAACAAGACAAATATTATTTACGCCATTGTTTTGAATTGTGTATTTCGAGATATTTTGACAAAAGCGTGCACCTCGCCAAATAAACAAACAAAAAGAAAAGACAAAAAACACTGACACAATTATCAGATGTACCAAAAGGCCATTTGAATAATAAAAAAAACAACTTATGAACTTGATATATACACTTGCATAGGAAAAAAAAAAAAAAAAAAACACTTGATCGATTGTCAAAAAGATTTGCATAGGAAAAAAAAACACTTGATCAATTGTCAAAAAGAAGATACATTAAAAGAACGATATGTGAAAGTTTATTTTTGACAAAAGGTTACACAGGTGTAATCGAGTCGCACCAAATTCAGGTCAGTTCAGTGAAACTACAGTCACCGAATAAAACGCCCTTAGGGTGTAATTACAGTGACAATCTCATTCCAAAGGGGGCCTTTCAGGTGATCACAAATGGTTACATAACAACTGAAAACGATATCGCTGTTGATTGACGATTTGGGTCCGAGAAGGATCAACCCTTCGACTTTCTGTGCGTTTATCTCTCTTTTCACAACTAATCATTTATAACCGTCACCGCAAATGAAGATATGTTATACTACTCGTATGTTATATGTTATACTACTCGTGCCCCGTTGGGTCAGTATATGGCTAGCTATGGAATAGTGAGTATGTAGAATTAATGTATAAAAGAGCAAGTGAGCAGACAGAATCAATGTATAAACGCACAAAAATTGAATACACGCACGCGCGCGCGAAAGTAAACATGGCGACCAGTGAAAACAGTACGGAATACATTGGAAAATAAAGTTTTTAACATCATTGCCTTTAGATTACATGAAACATCCTTTATATAAAAGGAGTGTAATCCGTTGAATTTTTTTTTTTTTAAAGACGAAAAGAAAAATACTAGGTGGAAGTGTGCATTGTACAGGTCCACCCTAGTTTTTTTTTTTTTTTTTTTTTGTTAACAGCCTTATAATATCAGGTAATAAAAATTAATTAAGTAATATTTAACGGTAAGATGCTTTCAAATCTTTTTAAAAAATTAGCAGTACCCCCATACACGTTTTGAAGTGTCTATACGCATTTTTTGAAATGTTTAGAACTTATGATCCCCACTCTATTCCCTCTTTTTTGCCCCCCACCCCGCAACGTTCTTACCACCAAACTTGAAAAATTCTAACGATTACATGTCTCGTTTACCGCTATATGGCCGAGAAGTGGGTGCTCATTTTACGTTAAATTTATATAGAAAAGTGATCCCCCACTCTAAAATGTTACATTTTTAAAAATTTTTTTGAATTCCTTTTTTTATATAATGTGTAATGGCTGTTGAAACGTATTAGCAAAATAAAAAAAGATTTTGATTTCTTTTTAGGAGATAAACTACGCTGGATTAGATCATAAAAAAATACCAAATATATTTTTTTAAATATTTGGTATTTTTTATGATCAAGTAGTTCTTTTTTACATCATATACAAATACAAATTATTAAGCATAGAAATTATTAAAAATACAAATTATTGAAAAAGTTTATTAAAAATGAAAATTATTAAAAATGAAAATAAAATATTATTATTATATTAAAAAAAACACATACAACATCTATTTAAATCCCAATTTTGTAAAAGAAATTATTTACAATGAAAAATATTACCAATCAAACAAAGAAAAAAAAACATTTTAATATATCTCCCTCCCCTCACAAAAAAACCCATCTATTTGAATACTTAATTTTAGAAAAAGAAATTAGTTAAAATACAAATTATTGCAAATAAAAAGAAATGTTGTTTTTTAATATTTTACGGAAAAATCAAGGCACATATTTGAATACATATTTTTGTAAAAAAAAAAAAAAAATTAGTTAAAATATTTTTTTTTAGAAATATTTTCCAGATTTTCTTTAACTCCTCTTGATTACTTATCGTTCACAAAAAACGGGGAGTATTTAATATTAGGAAACAATTCTGATCGAACACCGTTTACTTCTGACTTGGAATCAGTCGTTATTATGGTTTGCTTTCAAACTCTACCGGTTATTATCAGCGAGAAACCTCTGATGATGACGTCTGTGAAAACCCCTAATGACTACTACTACTACTACTACTACTACTACTACTACTACTACTACTACCACCACCACCACACCAACAACAGCAACAACAACAACAACAACAACCACCATCACCACTACCGTCGTACCTTTAACGTATATACAGTTCCCGTTGGAAGTTAAGCTACGTTGAACCTGGTCAGTACTAACTGGGTCACCATTTGAGACTTCCAGGTACTGTATGTCCTCTCCGCTTATCTTGGCATTGTTTCCAGACGTCATGGACTTCTCCTTGGCACTGGACTCAAACAGTGCCGATTCAGGAGAGGCGTGGTTGGAGATTGCACAACCCTTGCCTCACAATTACACGCGCAGCTGCTACTACAGGGGGTATCCTTTGTCTTTCGAGACTGGACGGAGGTATTGATCGGCCGATATGTACGTACGTAAGTGTGTCACGGTTTCCATATTATAAATTATTCGATCGGGAGATCCTATTTATTAAAAAGGAGGATAGAAGCTGATAAAATACTATTAGTATACAGAGTCGCTAATTTAATGTTCGTAGTATGTTATCACTAGGGCTATGACAACAGCATATTCTTTTCCTTGTTTTGACTCTCGAGTACATATGCCACACGGTTAGACACAGTTAATCAACCGAAAACCACATCGCTCAATATAAAAGCATATAAGGTATCAACGGATACACACTCGAGAGTCAAAACAATGAAAAGAATATGCTGTTGTCATAGCTCTAGTTATCATCTTCTATCCTCCTTTTTAAAAAAATAGAATCTCCCGATCACTGGAGACGCAATGTAAAAATGAATATATAAATAAAATTTTAAAAATGATGCCGCTTTTGGGCTGCACGTGAAATTAAAATATTCCTTCTAAGTCTCCTTGCTAGGATCCAAGAGTAGTATCTGTTCCGTCTAAAGATGGTATAATGATATCGTGGGGTTTCTGTTCGTGCTTGGCGTCCATTCAATGGAAATATGTCACAGACTTTTATAAGGATATTGGAGATAAACCGTAATAACCAGATATATTCTGACACCAGATTATTTAAATAAATACATCTACAGTTTTAACACAAGGGTTACAATAATATCACAGGGTCTCTGTTCACGCTGAACGTCCACAGAATGTCCAGCAGCAATATATTACATACGAAAGATGTCGCTGTGGAATTTCCACAGATCCCGCTAGTAATAATAACTCTGACTCACATAAACAATAAACACTCACTAGCCAAATGGAAAATGCAGCAGAAATAAAACAAATACTTAGAAGGAACGCGAACCCAAGGGAACCGAAACTGCAAAACTCCATGGAAACCCCCGGTTATTATAAATTAATAATCAGAGACTAATTCTGACCGAACACCGTTTACTCCTGACCTGGAGTCGGTTGTTATTCTGATTTGCTGAAACATTCAATATAACTTTTGTCTAAAACAGTAGAGAAGGAATTATATTTCTAAAAGAAAGAAAGAAAAAAAACAACAATATACAAATCCAAATGTTTTATTTAAAACTATATGATATCTTAAAAAAGTAAATCTTAATCAATTTGTCAAGGAAATACTATTGGAAATATTGGAAGCCTGGAAAAATCATGGATTATAATAGAAAAATGCGAGCATGAAAAGTAATATGGTTAAGCTTAAACGTGGAAAAGTAAAAGACTAGTTGTTAAAACTGGAGAAGAAAAGGACAATATATTCTAGTAAAATATATAATAAATTTATAACTTAAAATATTACAGCATTCAGAATTTTTTAAAAAATTCAATTCATAACATTATATAATTAATTCTTAATGCTGCAATACTTTAAGTAATAAATTTATTATATTTTTTACTAGAATATCTTGTTCTTTTCTTTTCCAATTGTAACAACTAGCCCTTTATTTTTCCATGTTTAAGCTTAACCATATTACTTTTCATGCTCGCATTTTTCTATTGTAATTTAAAACTATGCGTTATCTTAAAAAGTAAATCTTAATCGATTTGTCAAGGAAATACTTACTTAATGGTGGGCAGTCATGTGGAATGAGATTGACGTCATCAATTTCAACAAAGGCGTTTTGTCTGACAAGTGCTCTGAACTCGAGTTGAACGTTTCCCGCGGGTAAATAGAATTGTCCGATGCTCCACAGCAATTCGTTACTTTTGAAGCGGAGCTGCCATTTTGTTGAACTGGAATTGCTTTTGCCATTTTTATAATGCGCCAACACATAAAGGGAAAACTGGTTTCTGGCCCGATAAGAAAAACGCACGCAAACATCGTCTATCCGTTGCTGGGGAGATATCATGCTACAGTTATCCGGCATATTGCTCAAATGCAGCAACCCTAATAAAAATAGAAAACATTTTTTTTTTACATAGGCATCACCACTTATCAGGGCCAAGAGGCCACTCAAGGATAAGGGTTAAAGAGTGTACAGTAGACATTGGACAATATAGTAATCATTAGTAATGAAAATTTGGTAAATTTGATAACTTATATAGAACGGCTCATCAAGAACTTATTTATGTTAGACTTGAACACAACCATATTGTAGTCAGCCGGAAAACAGGAAAACGGAAGACAATTCCACAGGCATGCAGTTCTAAGAAAGAAGCTTTGTTCATGGAATCTACGTTTAGGTTTAAGCACAGATAACGAGTGGGGGAAATTATTGATAGTGTTTTCAGCTAGACGAGTGTTTCTTGTGAAATTTTGGCGAGGGGGGACCATAGACTGAAGCTCAGTTGAACACCTTCCATGAAAATAACGATACATCAGAGACAAACTCGCAACATTTCTTCTATGAGATAGAAGTTGCAAGGAAGAAAAAAGGACATCTCCTACGAGGCTAAGAAGTCTATTTTGAACTCTATCAAGGCAGGACAAGTCCTTTCTAGCAGCTCCTGCCCAGATGTGGCAACAATATTCCATCATTTTCAACATTTCCTGATCATCGTCGTATGTGGGTGCTAGCATTGGAAATATTTTACAACCTGACCTAGCACATTTTTCATCAAAATTCGTGTCATCCTAACTTAAGCTATCTTGTTACAGTTGCCATGACATTAGATTTATTAATATATATATATATATATATATATATATATATATATATATATATATATATATATATATATATATATATTCAACGCCGAGTGGTCTACTAGTATATATATGAAAGTGAGAATATAATATATATATATATATATGATATATATATATGATATATATATACATATATATATATATAATATATATATGATATATATATAACATATATATATAATATATATATATGATATATATAACATATATATATAATATATATATGATATATATAACATATATGTATATAATATATATATGATATATATAACATATATATATATATATATATATATATATATATATATTATATTCTCACTTTCATATACATACTAGTAGACCACCCGGCGTTGCCAGGTCGCAAAATACGCATGTATATTATATTTTAATTCGTACATAAATTGGAACATGTGCATGTGAGTATTATGTTTTTTCTAAACAATTCATTTTTTGTAAGTAAAAAAAAAAATACTCGAGCCGATATATGTTATATATATATCATATATATATTATATATATATGTTATATATATATCATATATATATTATATATATATGTTATATATATATCATATGTATATATTTTATATATATATATGTTATATATATCATATATATATATTATATTTATATATGTTATACATATATCATATATATATATATATTATATATGTTATATATATCATATATATATCATATATATATGTTATATATATCATATATATATCATATATATATATATATATATATATATATATATATATTATATTCTCACTTTCATAAATATACTAGTAGACCACCCGGCGTTGAATATATATATATATATATATATATATATTTCAATGCAGTATTGGTTCTGCAATAATAAATATGAAATATGTATGAATTAAAATATATTAAGTGTATTTTACGATCAGAAAGTTTAGTCGTACACCCTTGCTAATATGCAATAAATAAATAAATAAATAAATTAAAAACTAAAATTGTTGCTAAAATCTAGGTCAATTTCAAAGTTATCTCAAAAGCCTTTATTTACCATATACGGCACTAATAAACTATACGAAACCTCAAATTCACCGAAACTAAATTGCTCCAATGAAGAAAGATAAGAGATAAGAAAAATTAAGTCAATTTAAAATAAATCGAGGAATATTCTCAGACTTACCAAAATTTGCCGAATCCCATATCCAGCCACTGGATTCATAACCACAGCTGTATATATGACTGAAGTCACAAACGATCGAACTTGCTGTAATAATGATACATATCTCTTTAAATTCGACAAAGAAAACAATCTTAATGAATAAGGAATAATATTTTTGGAAATATTTAATGATTCTATTCTGAACAAAAAAAAATCAAACATAATAACACTGCAAGAAATAGTCCAACAAATTCCTGTTTTCCTACACTAAGTAATTTAATTAGTCGATAGCCCAATCACTCAAGCTTTAGGTTTTGAAATACCGAAGTATAAAAAGCATTCGTCTTATGTAACCTAAGCTAGATGTCACACTTCCACTATATCTGTAACCTACTTTCCTTCTCCTCTTCTAACGAGAAGCATCAGGCTTCGAAATGCCTAGGTATTAAGAGCATTTATAACCCCTCTTTCTATATGATGCTTTCCCTTATTGAACTCGACAATAAATTAATATATTATACCTATATTTATTTTATTTTGTTTTAAATTTTATATGTGTGTGTGTGATATTGACTATCTTATAATTTATTTCTTTAATTCAGTTGACATTTACAGTTCTTGACAGTATCTGTTTCGAAGCGCAAAATCAATCACTTAATTATTATATCAATCAGTGAATCTATTTTGCCCTTAACTCATTGTAGTACTTACCAACAAAACAAACGCCCACGTGTTTGTGCCTTGTATAGGCATGCGCGACAACAACACTTGGGTTTTTATAAGCGGAAGTTTCGAGGTTGTCAGGAATCTACAGGCACATGCGCAAGAGGAGGGATTGAGATAGTGGTATGAAAGGCAGGTCGAGTGAGAAGGTTGTTGTTGTTGTTGTCATTGGATGTTACAGTGACGCGTGCGTTAGCAGGTGATTAAGAGGCTGTTTTTTTTTGTGTGTCAAGTCGCGCACCTCGGTGAAGATCATATATGTTGTGCACCTCGGTGAAGGTGAAGGTCATACTCATCACAAGAAATAGCAAGGATCAATCCGTCAAAAGGAAATAATGTGCGTTTTGACATAAAATCTGAAAATTGGAAGAGAAGCTGTAAATACCTTATAATATAGTTCCATTACGCCATTTTGAATTATATATATATATATGTGTGTGTGTGTGTGTGTGTGTGTGTGTGTGTGTGTGTGTGTGTGTGTGTGATGAAAATTATGGAAATAATACTCCAACGTGATGGAGAGATGAAAAAGTAACAAACCAAATTATATGTTCAAAAACGTCTTTATTTCAAAACTTCCTCGTGATTATTACTTTAAAGAAAATAAAATACCAGTTTAATATTTGAAAATATGCTCGTGTTTGTAATGCGAAAAGGATAGCTTTGCTCCATTTCAGAACGAAAATAGCCGTTAGCATTCAAAGCGTATATAGTATTGTGGCATGATTTTTTTTAATGTCATATAGCCGTTAGACACTTAAAATGATGCAATATCTGTTCTTTCTTTGGCATGAATATAACCGTTATATTTCAAATATCTGATGTATAGTGGAAATGAACTGTATTTTTATGCTTTTATGATTGATTTATTATATATCCGTAATTATCGGTATTATTTTATATGGTGCAAATAAGTTAACCTGTGTCTAAAAGTAATTTCTGTTCTTTTAATATAAGTTTACCGATTAAATAAGATAAATTGTAGAAACCGCCATGCTGTTTAATTATATGAATTTGCAGTAAATGCTGATTCAAGAAGTCTATCTAAAATGAATTTTACGTGTTATGCTTGAAGTTAAAAAGAAGGATCATACTGCAATGAATGGGAGAATAATAACAGTTCTTTGAATGCATTATAAACTAACCCCTCCTCAAAGAGAGACAGCAAAGCCTGAGAGGGTGAACCTCCTAGAACTTCACAGGTCCAGTAACATAGCTCAGTTTACATGGAACACGACTTTTGGCTAGGATATGAGTGCAGTATCCGTTTTGTCATCGGTCAGTGTAGGAGAAATCGTAGACTGAGACAATTTTTTTTTGTTCCAATCTAGATGTCCCCTTTTTGGAGAGCTAGATTTTCCTCACAATAAAAGCCTATCTTGTGTCTAACTCTGCCCTCCTGGGGAGTCAAGTAAATAGGAACAGGGGTCAAGGTTTCTGAACAATGACTTAAACTTTGTTGGCTTTGGTGGCAAGGTAAAAATATTTTGAATGGAGATTATCTTTTAGATTTGATCGAAATACTTACGACAGCCGATTTCATCGCTTCCATTGAGACAGTCTTTTTCTCTGTCACACTCCCAGATTTTATTGATGCAGAATCTTTGGTCTGCGCACGCCACCATATGATCTGGACAATCTGAACAAGTTGAGAGGAAATCTATTCAGTTAAGTTGCAAGTCAATTTCCATATCAAACCCAACAAACAATAAAACATAAAATGTATTCTTCATTTGTATTGACTGAATCGTAAAGTGATTCATACGAACGCTAAAAAGAAAATGGTTCTAATCGCTTACTCTCTTTTTTTTTTCGCCATTTCTTTTAGATTAGCTTTTCTGCTCACTCCTCAAAGCAAGGAAGCATTCACAGGTGTAACACACGATGGGTAAATCCTCATCACACATCCAGAACTCAGCATCCATTCCAACCAAATGGTGAGTCTAGAAGTAGTGAGTCTATTCTGGTGGTATGGGAAAGACTAACCTCAGATACCACATTAAAGGAACGCGCATGCATCTCAATTAATAACTTAATGGAGATGCTATCCCTCTGCGTAAACACCACACATTTCACGATGGGTACCGATGTATACCGATAGGAAGAAGGTCTAGCTATGGGATCGCCATTATCGTCAGTGCTAGCCAACATATATGTGGAGCGCTTCCATTCCATGCTTCCATTCAGTCTTGAAAGACAAAGGATACCCTCTGTAGGGGTAGCTGGGCGTGTAATTGTGAGGCAAGGATTGTGCAATTGCCAACTACACCTCTCCTGAATCGTCACTGTTTGAGTCCAGTGACAAGAAGACCAGGACGACTGGAAACAATGCTGAGATAAGCAGAGAGCACATACAGCACCTGAAAGTCCCAAATGGTCACCCATTTAGTAATGACCAGGTTCAACCTTGCTTAACTTTGGTGATCTAGCGGGAACCGGTGTATCAACGTGATTATGCCGTATGGAGCACTTCAAGGAACTGGCAATAAGATTAGCCTCACAATAACCAATAATGTGGTTACGATATGTGGATGATACTTTCATACTCTGTCCCTTCCCCTCTAGCAGGACGTCCAAGTACTCCTGGAACATGGGAACTCAATCCACCCACCCATTCGGTTCACCATGGAAAAGGAATGTGACAATAAACTATACTTCCTGGTTGTATTGATAACCCGCACTGATTAGAGTTTTGTGACATCTGTATACCAAAAGCCAACCTTTGCAGGACAATGCCTTAACTTTAACTCATACCATCCATGCGCTGCGAAGAAATGTATAGTCCAATGCCTAAAACATCGGGCGAGGATAATATGTAATAACAACACTACATATCAGGAAGAGATGGCCAATCTAAGAACAACCCTTCACTGAAATAACTACCTAGAGAGCATGATATCAGCACCAGAAAATCCGGATGAAACACCACCCAAAAATCCACCATGGTCTACACACCATACTCGAAAGGCCTATCTGAAAACTTTTTTAAAAAATGCAGTCGGTACGATATTAGGACAGTATTTAAGAGCAACTTAACACTCTGAAAAAACCTCATGCAAGTAAAACCCCGGATCAAAAAACTCATGAAAAAAACTGCATTTATGAGATTTCATGTAAATGTGGGAAACTTTACAAGGATGAAACATTCCGCCCCTTTAAAGTGAGATTGGAGGAACACCAAAAAGCTGTCATATGTGAAGAAATAATAATAATAAAAAAAAATCAGCCCTAGTAGACCATATATGAGAAGAGGCGGGGGCACCCATTCCCTAATGTGGGATGATGTCAAAATACTAGACACAAAAGAAAGATGGGAGATCAGAAAGCTTAAGGAAGCAGCACATATGGTACACAAAAACAATATCCTAAGGCGTCCTAGTATCGAATTTAACCACATTTGGATTTCCTTAATTACAAAAAAAAATAAGAAAAAAAAATTGCATTATTATAGTAAAAAAAATAATTATATATATATATATATATATATATATATATATATATATATATATATATATATATTATAAAGAAGTGAACCATCGCATAAATTCAATCAACTAAAATAAGATGGAAAACGGGGTGAGGAAAAGAAAAATAAATAAATAATGGGGCAAGTTATATGTACAATTCAATAAAATAAATAAGTCGATTAAAAACAAGATCGTTAAAATACACCCGAAGCGCTTTTTATACACATATATTATTTTTTTTTTCTTTTCCTCACCCCGTTTTCCATCTTATTTTAGTTGATTGAATTTACGCGATGGTTCACTTCTTTATAATTATTCTAAAATTTTGTCAATCGAATAAAGTCCTTCCATTCACACTCACAGAAGATATATAAAGAAACAATGCAAAACAACTTACCCAATGACGGACAATAACCGGTGGTAAGTTCGACTTTATTTATTAATATTTCGCACAGATTGTATCCATGGGCTTCAAATTGTAGAAACGTTCGGGCTTTCTCAACGTAAAATTGTCCAACCATTTCCTCGTTCTTACTTCCGGGCAAAAGCAGCAATTTCTTGTTCGTGATGTTCACATGAAATGAACACTCCGTACTGTTGATTCGATAATAGATGCGTATACACCTGTCAGTCAAATTCATAGTCGGTGATCGCATCAAATCTATACTTCCACTGGTGCTTACTTTCATATTGAAACCTACAAAGAAAACAAAAACGATTTGATCCATTAGAGGGTCGTTCAAAAAGTAAGGTTTCCGATTTTAAACTAAAACAAATTTTATATATATATATATATATATATATATATATATATATATTGATCTTCACATAACACCAAAAGATGGCGGAAGTGAGGAAGCATGGCGTTGAAAGTCTTTTTAACCGTATGCGATGTTCATCATGTTAAAAATATACCTTCTGTTGTAAAAATCTAATGGAAAAACATCTGAATAAGTTGGTGGGGGACAGGATATTTTTATGGAAACATAAATCGTAAAATTGCCTTCCCATTAACGAAACAGCTGTAAGGAAAAAAAATCCAGGAAATAAACGAAGGTTATAAAAAAGAAAAACGTGAGTCTTTGAATTTCAACAGAATTTTGCACTATATATATATATATATATATATATATATATATATATATATAACGTTGAGCTATGAAGACGGGAATGGTATCATTAAAACGAGCGACCTCTTGTGCTCCAGAAATTATTTTTCTGCATAGTCACCAGCATTCTGAATGCAAATTTGCCAGCAATGAATGCTATCTCGGTTGTAAAAGTACGGAGCCCGCTTTGTCACTCACATCTCTGTCGCCACTCTGAAATTGACGAACCCATCCCCTGACTATGCTAATATAAGCCTTATTGGCTTCGTACATGTTAGGCGTCGGTGAATGTTGATTGCTTCAAATATTTTCATCCATGAATGGATTTAATGACGCACCTCTGTTTCTGATACACGCCTGTGATAGAGGTTGCTTTGTTAGAGTCTTACACCGTCAATATCTGCAACAGAGAAATGAAACTTGCAGGTCATGAATAAATAAGTTCAGTCACCATAACAATGCATTTTGCAATCCCCTCTGATCAGTTCGGGCGGAATGAAAAATAGGAAACGTTACTTTTGGAACATCCTTCGTTAAGTAAAGTCATATTAAATAAAGTAATACTAATAATTATTAGTATTACTTTATTTAATATGACTTTACTTAACGAAGGATGTTCCAAAATGCAAAATATTTTGACTAAGGATTATAATCCTTAGTCAAAATATTTTGCATTTTGTAGATGATATTTAAAAAGAAATATGAATGAAACATGCAAATGTATTAATGCAATGCTATGGACGTCGCCTACAAATGTGCGGAAGTGGTAAAAAAAATGAGGCAAAAGTATAAACATGAAGGGAAGAGTTAATTAGCAGAACGTATAGCAAATGAGGTTAGTAGAAAGTCAATGGAAGGACGTGGTTTACCACGCCACTCAAAGACGCTCGGAAATAGTATCGTTAATCTAGGTGTGACGATGATCGGAACAAAAGACTAAACATAGGGGTGAATATACTTCGAGTAGCTTACGGACAGTTTTGAGATTGCGACAGTTGACAACAGTTGGCCACAGCTGACGAAAGTTTTGAGTTTGCGACAGTTGATGATAGTTTTGAATTTGTGACCATTGACGACAGTCTTGAGTTGGCGACAGTTGATGAAAATTTGTTACTCTGTGCAGATCGGGAGAGAACTCCCGACAGACAGCTAAGATGTGGACGTTAAGGTTTAGAGGGTCGTTTTCTATGAGGATAGCATGCTGTCGTTTTGGCAGCCCATGACCGAGTAGAAGTCTGAAGTAATTTGCAACTGTATTTTTCGTATCGGACACATTGAGGATTGAACCTTCAACCTCCAGAAGAGTGTTGCTTAAAACTGAATTTTACCAAGCACTTTATCCGTTACAAAAAGACTTCTATCCGGTTATCGTTGACACAGCGATAGTATGCCGTCTACGTGGACTAAAAGATTTCGTTCGAGTTTGACAAGATAGACATGAAGAAGGTCGGAGGTTACATCGGCCGAAACGCTTTGCGAATAACACTCAAGGTGAGAACAGTAGTCCGAATAATTCAAAGAATGCAAAATGTATTGACGTTTAAACAAGAATTAGTAATGTGTTATCGTAAACCTTTAAAATAATGAAAAAATGATTTCACCAAAGAATAGCATTTGGAAAATGAAAACAAACTTAGAAAGTCATTTCTGTGAACGGCTTTTTTGTTCTACAGTTTTTCAAATATTCAGTCATATATTAGATTTGAAACTAGCGGAGCCTCACAGAAATTCTTGGGTAGCTTTTAAATTAATCTCTGTAATTTACTACTGCTACTACTACTACTATCATTATCATCATGCTTCTTCTTCTTCTTCTTCTTCTTCTTCTTCTTCTTATTATTATTATTATTATTAGCGGGGCCTATGGAAATTCCACAGCAGCATCTTTCATCTCTTTCTCTTCTATCTATCTTCTTCTATTCTATCTTCTATCTATATAAATAAAATGAACTCATTTTTTCCCGTTGGATTTTGACATTAATAGGATTAAAAATCAAGATATTTCATGCAAATATAATATGCACAAACGGCAGAACAATATCTGAGGTTTGTTATAGGCTTATTATTTCTCAAATTCCTCGATAATCTTAGATTTCTATACTTTTTCTGCTGAGAAGTCACAGCCAAAACCGGTTAAGATCAATGGAAGTGGTAAAATATTTTCTCTCTAATAAATTCCTCCTCCCCCTGCCACCACTTAACACCGTTTGGGGATCGTTCACAAGGAACAGTTGAGAAGAGAACACCGGTTTGGCTTCGTAGTTCTTTCATGTGAAGTTATTTAAAATCACTAAACTGAGCTGCAGTGCTCTGTGGCGTAGTGGTTAGCGTGCTGGACAATTCACATTATATTTTCACGTTCGCGCCGACCTACCGTAGTCGTTTTTTTTTTTTTTTCCTAAACAACTGGAATGGACTTTTCTTGGTGGCCGAACTGTTAACGTTGCAGATGTTTTTTTTTTTTTTTCACACTTTATTTTCCTACTTTTACTCATGACTCCGGGTTTGATCCTTCCTACTTACCTACCATAACATTTTTTAACCCCCCCCCGTCCCGGAAACAAACACTCGGGCAACGCCGGGTACCCCCGCTAGTATGTAATATATTGCTACTGAGAATTCTGTGGACGTTTAACGTGAGTGGAGACCCCGCAATATTATTGTAGCCCTTTTGTTAAAACTGTAAAAGTATTTATCTAAATAATCTGATTAATGCAGTGTCAGAATATATCTGGTAATTACGATTTACAGGAGTCTGTGACATATTTCCATTGTATGGACGTCCGGCACGAACGGAAACCTCACAATATCATTATACTATTTTTAGACAGAACAGATACTACCTTTGAATCTTAGTCAGAAAACTAAGAAGGTGTTTTTTAGTTTCACGTACAGCCCAAAAGTGGCATCATTTTTTTTTTTTTAATTGAATATATTTTTTTACATTGCGTCTTAGGTGATCGGGAGATCCTATTTATTAAAAAGGAGGATAGAATTTGATAACTAGGGCTATGACAACAGCATATTCTTTTCCTTGTTTTGCTTCTCAGATATATCAGATCCATTGATATCTTATATGTTTTTTATGTAGAGTGATGTGGTTCTCGGTTGATTAATTGTGTCTGTGTCGGATATATACTCGAGAGTCCAAACAATGAAAAGAATATGCTGTTGTCATAGCCCTAATGATAATCTACTACGAATATTAAATTAACGTCTCTGTATACTAATTTACCCTTCTATATTCCTTCTTAATAAATAAGATCTCTCGGTCGAATAATTTATATTATGGAAAGTGTGACACATATACGTACGTTAAAGGTACTACAGTATTAATATATAAAGAAATAGTAGAGAGGGGGCGCCCAGCTTTACCCGAGCATAAAATACGCTTAAATATGATATTTTAATTTGTCCAGATTTCGTATATATGTTTATAGAGTCGTGATTTCAAAAGGAAAAAAAAAAGTATTTAGGTGCCATCAGCTAGAATCGAAACTGTAGCATTCAGAGCTGGTGACGTTACCACTGTACCAACGTGACATGCATATAAACTGATTAAAAATTAAAAACAAACTAAGATGAATGTGCAAAATGTTTAACTTTTTTTCAATTTTTAAAAACAATTGTGACCAGCTAAAGACCCATAAAAGAATGGCCTGTGAAAAAAAAAACAAAAAAACAATCATTTGAGGCCTCTAGCGCCGCGCTGCAACTTTTAATTTCGGAAGAGATAGAGTTTGAAAATATGGAGACAAACAGATATTTATATATTGGATTTATCTAACTATTTAAGAGTTGTCACACTTCAATTCTTTTTAAGACAATAAATATTACCTGTCTTCTAAGCGTACGCATAATTATCAGTTGAATATTCTTCAAATCAATAAAACATCCCACTTTTCGAAATAGATTTATTTCAGATTGTACTGTTTTAGTCGACGAGACAGCATACTTTGATCTGGGAACAATTTCATTTTAAAACAGGTAACGCTGGAATCGTTAACCATAGCAAGGTCAGATGAGTCACCAATCTTTGCTAATCGGATGATTTCATTTTTATGTGGGTGAAAAGTGATAACGTACGTACGAACAGGAAATTCATTAACGTATTATAACAAAGACAATTGTAAGATGTAATCTGAATCAGGCAGTAGTAGTAGTAGTAGTAGTAGTAGTAGCAGCAGCGTATGGCTTAGACCTCTATACTGCTATTTTTAGCCAGTCTGAGAAATTGTCTTCAGATAGATAAGCTGTCACATAGCCTCCTTCAGTCAGGTGACTGGACAGTGTAGGATCAGGTGGTCTGTGTCCTGGGAGGGGGGGGGGAGCATCCTTGCACTTTGGTCACATTGGGGAATCTATTTGTCTCCACCTGTATTTGTTTACTGAAGTCTTGCGGTGTCTTGTTCTGATCCGGTTTGCATCTACCCACAGCTTCCTACTATTTCTAGCAAAACTTGGGAGGCGCAAAGTTGGGTTTTCAATGATGTCCCCTCCTTTGAGAGTATTGTTTCTCCATTCCTTCTTCCATGTCTCAACTAAATAAAAAAATTTATTTTTGAGTTGTAGAAGTGCTTTTGGGATTTGAGTCTGGAAGTATCTGGGGCATTTTTTAAAATTTGTTGGATTGGTAAGTCTCTGGTGGCCTCCTCGACGTTTTGAATCCTTTTGAATTTTTGAATTGCCTCTTTCCTCCTTATGTGGGGTGGTGCGATTGAGCTTGCTACTGATAGTCATTGTGTTGGGGTTGACTTCCTGCACGAAGGATCACTACTTTGTAGTAGTGTGCAGGCTTTAAAACTAAGAGTGATCCACCAGGATTAGACTTTCTGAAGTACTTCCTGATCAATTCTTCTACACCGCCACAACGGGAACCCAGCTGAATTACAACCCATTAAAATGGCATTCAAATTCATAAAGACAAAAACAAAAATTAACTATATATACAGACTCTCTATCCTGTATCGTCTTCTATAATATAAATCTCGCATGTCTGTTTAAGTGTATGTATAAATGTATGTATATATATTTGTATGCCTCACAAAAACAGAGGCGACGAATTTTCACGAGATCGGTATCATTTTGAAGCTCGACCCTTCGGACGACAAATATCGAAAGATTAGCCAAAAACATTAATTCCTTCACCCTCAACTGGGCACTTTTCTGCAGGGACGGGTCACTTGTTTCGCCGATATTTTCGAAAGTAATCGCCTCTTTTCGATTGTCTAGCCTTAATTTGAATTTCTATTTTTTAGCTAGTCTGAGAAATTGTCTTCAGATAGATGGGCTGTCGCATAGCACGAAGGATCACCACTTTGTAGTAGTGTGCAGGCTTTAAAACTAAGAGTGATCCACCAGGATTAGACTTTCTGAAGTACTTCCTGATCAATTCTTCTACATCGCCATCTGAATCAGGTCAGAACAATTCACGACAGATTTTATTTGACCAAATTTTGTAGCGACTAAAACATGAAGTAATTCCTACGAACGCTAAAAAGTAAATGACTCTAACTGCTTACCCTCTTTCTTTCTCTGCTTTGTTTGGATTCGCTTTCTTCCTCACTTCCTAAAGCAAGTAAGTTTTCACAGGAAAGTGTTACCTCAAAGTATTTTCAGCCAAGGGATATCGTTCAAAACCCACAAAAGTAACACGTCTATGTGAAAGAAATAATCTAGTGCAAACTTAGAAATTCCTATAAGACCGAGTCAAGAAAACATCTTTTTCCAAAATTCTCAAGCCATCCGCACCTTGAACAGGGCTCCAGAACGTCTGCTTTACACCTTCATCCAACCTTTGGTCACAGGATGCAGAAAGGATCTAATAACACACACACCAGCGTTTTTAGCTTACGGACACATTCCTCCACATCAACAAGAGCTAGAAAAACAGAAATGGATTTCTACTCACAGCTATACAGCTATACATATTTTAATTAGAACAAAGTAAACCAATGCACATATATATACAATGCCACTCTGCCAAATACTCAAATACATATATTACTTACGCACACATATTCACACTATGAACATTTTGACGTGTATGTCTGTGTGAACTTGTGTGTGTATGCGTGTGAACTTGTGTATCTGTATGAACTCGTATATATTTTTCTCCTTCGTTAAAACATAATTTTTTATACTTCAATTTACATTAAATGTTGGTGTGGTTCTTGGGCATACACCAAGACGCCATTGTCCTCTACCCAGGCCAGGGACCATCCCACAACTTTATCACTAACACATGCTCTTAATCCTCATACACTCAGACAATGTTGGCAAAGTTTAAAAAATAGTTGTTGCTTTTTTTTTTTTTAACTTTTCTTGAAAAGTTCAATATCATTATGAACCATACAATGCCTTGAAAGTGCCAAGAAGAAAAGTGATCTACCATGATTATTAAAAATTCTCATCCAACCTGAATCATCGGAGGCGTTTTTATAACCACAGAGAGAATCATCGTCGAACTGACATTCGATAGATCGAGCTGAAATAAAAATAAAAATAAATAAACATATTTTATGGAAAAAACAACACCAAAAATAAAGAACAAAAACAAAACAGAGAACAACAAAAACAAAAACAGCAACAAAAAACAAAAACACACCAAAAATAAAGAACAAAAACAAAACAAGACACAAAAAAGCAACAAAAACAAAAACAAAAAAGCAACAAAAAACAAAAAAACAACACCAAAAATAAAAAAAAATAAAACAAAAAACAACAAAAACAAAAAAGCAAAAAAACAAAAAAACAACACCAAAAATAAAGAACAAAAACAAAACAAGACACAAAAAAAGCAACAAAAACAAAAACAAAAAAGCAAAAAAAACAAAAAAAACAACACCAAAATAAAGAACAAAAACAAAACAAGACACAAAAAAGCAACAAAAACAAAAAACAACAAAAACAAAAAAGCAACAAAAACAAAAAACAACACCAAAAATAAAGAACAAAAACAAAACAAGACACAAAAAAGCAACAAAAACAAAAACAAAAAAGCAACAAAAAACAAAAAAAACAACACCAAAAATAAAAAACAAAACAAAAAACAACAAAAACAAAAAAGCAACAAAAACAAAAAAACAACACCAAAAATAAAGAACAAAAACAAAAGAAGCAACAACAAAAAACAACAACAAAAATCGATAACAAAACAAAAACAAAACAAAACAAACAAAAACAGAACAGGTAAAATATTGTTGCTTTGTTACATTCCTCCTGCTTTAATCCCTTCCCCGCAAGAATTAACTCGTCAGACTATTTAATAGCCCAGTCGATCTAGCTGATTTTTTGAATGAACCTCATATTGCTAGCAAAGATTTTTAACTTGGATATTGGGCATGAATAACCTCTCTTTCAGATAAAAAAAGTTTAAGTAACCTTGCCGAAAGTAGTCAACGGCCACCATCGTTAAAGATTGCTACCTATTCTAGTCTCCCCTCTCTCAACTCAATCACTGTAAATTCATCTTCAAAAATAACAAATGTAGCAATGAGAAATTAGATAAAACCAACAGTTATAAATTCTTATCACATCAGATCCACACTAGCTCTAAGATGGTGGAACACTACATCAATGCCTCCTATGGCAAAAAGGTCACACATTTCATGAGATCTGTGCCCAATACCACAGATATGTCACAACTAGATATGGAAAAGTATACATTGTCTTTGATGGGTATGAAAGTGGTCCATCCACTGTGGTAAACTTTTTTTTTTATCTGAAAGAAAGGTTATTCATGTCCAATATGCAAGTTAAAAACCTTTGTTAGCAATTTGTTTGAGGTTTAGCCAAATCTTGGACCATAAGTGCCTCTCCTCCTTAGTGTTGTTGTTCTTGTTGTTTTGCATCTTTCATTCATTTCGTATTGATGATGATGATTATTGTTGGCATTCATTTCCCCGATATCTTTCTGGTTATAAGTATTTCTAGAAAGACATCGGGTACTTATGGCAGAGACAACGTGATTGTTGCCAACATCCCTAGGTGGAACAAACTGGATTCGAACTTGACACATCTAGGTTTTCAGTCCGTATCGTTAACTACTTAACCACCATCACCTCCATGATGATGATGATGATGATGATGATGATGGTGATGATTTTTTTTAAAATTACATTTTTACCCCAGACAAGGCACAAGGCCACTTTGATATAGGCGGCTACTATCAGAGGCATAAGTTGCAGGAACACTATGTAGTGAGTTAAGCAGAGATATGATTGTTCACATTACACTTGAACTTCTGCATGTCAGTACAGTCAGAGAAGCAGAAACCTGGAAGGGAATTTCAAAGTTTAGCAGTTTTGGCGAAGAAATTATTAGAGAAGAAGGCTTTCTTACATCTAGGGATCTGCACTGTGTAGGGTGGGACTTTGCTGCTTGTCAGATTTCTCAGGGGTATTTATGTTGAAGGGGCATAAGGGCTTGTAGTTCGTCAGAGCATCCACCGTCAAAATACTTGTAAAACAGGCAGATGGATGTAATATTTCGTCGATGGGACAGAGGTTGAAGTTTAGATGACAGTTAAAGAACTAGCAGGTTAGCGACTCTCTTGTGAACCCTGTTCAAGAGTGAGAGACTAGTAGCAGATGCACCAGTCCAAATGTGACACCAATATTCCATACATGACGAATGGTGGCCTTATAGAGATACAGGATACTTTCAGGCATAAATAGCTTTCGAGCACGTTAGAGAGAACTTATTTTCTTCCCAGAAGCCTTGGTAATGCTCTCGATGTATCTGTTCCAACTCATGTTCCCTGTGAACGTTAAGCTAAGTCTGTATCGTTAACTACTGCATTCCATGTTTAAAAAGGATGTGTCCTCTATAGTATCAGACCTGACAGAATGGTTAATTGTAGGTATAGACCGTTTCATACCCTCGAAAAAATTCCAGCAAAAATCTAACAGCCAGCCGTGGTTCTCTCCAGAATGTGCAGCTGCCATTGCGCACAGGAATCACTTTTTCCACTGCTTTCAACGTAAGAGATGTACTGAGACTAAAGCCACTTTCAGGACTGTCAGTAAAAAAGTAATAAAGAACGCAAGAGAGTTGTATGCTCAGTCCGTCAAGTTCAAACTAGCTGAGCAGTGTCTTGGTTCCCACCAGTTTTGGCAAATAGCAAACAGAATGCTGAACAGAAGCATGTGTTCTATCCCAACTCTCATAAATGGGCCTGAGGTAATCTCGTCAGTATCAGACAAAGCCAAACTCTTTGCCAAGAATTTTGCAGCTAATTCTACCCTTTGCGACCAAGGCTACCAACTTCCAATATTTCCTCCTGTATCAGAAAACATGATACGTGATATACAAATATCTGTACGTGATGTTGCCAAGCTATTCAAAAACCTTGATTTCAGTAAAGCAACTGGCACTGACGGCATTCCAATTCAAAAGACTTCAACCAAAACTAGTGCCCATCCTTACAAAACTGTTTAAACGTTGTCTGAAGGAGAATTGCTTCACCCTGAAAAATCTTATAATTATGCCCCATATTTAAGAATTCAGGTGATCGCTCATCTCCCTCTCAGTACAGGCCAATAAGTCTCCCGTGCGTCATGAGTAAGTTGCTGGAATCTGTGTTAAATAGAGAAATAATCAACCATCTCAGCAAAAATAAGCTTCTTAGTGAAACGCAATATGGTTTCAGTTCTGCTAGATCTACAGCAGATGTGCTTACAGTTATATCTCATAGGATTAGCGAATCTCCCTATGGAGGCTACCTTTCTAGGGCAATTGCTTTTGACATATCAAAGGCCTTTGATAGAGTAGGGCATAAAGGTTTACTTCATAAGATCTCCAGCTACGGTATAGCTGGAAATGTCTTCTTAATTATTAAATCATTCCTCTCTGGTAGGTTCATAAGAGTAGTAGTTGATGGGCAGAAATCAGAAACTTTCAGTATTAATGCTGGAGTCCCTCAGGAGTCCATCCTGGGCCCAACTCTCTTCCTGATTTACATTAATGATCTTCCAAATCACATCCTTACATCATTTGTAGACATTTATGCTGATGACACTACTATCTATGGTAGCACATCTAAGACCGTAAATGACAAAGTTCTCTCTGATTCTCTTTCCTCTAATCTTGAGCAAGTGGTACAATGGGGAAAGAGGTGACTTGTTACTTTTAATGCATCTAAAACCAAGCTTTTATCTTTACATCATCAACGCTCTGATCCTCATCTGGCATCAATTAAAATGAATGGCTCTTGTCTTGGGGAGGCCTCATATTTTCACAAGCTTCTGGGCTTGACCTTTACTCCTGATCTTAAATGGAACACATACATTAACTCCGTTGTCAAGGCCGCTGGAAAAATGGTGGGATCCTTCTATCGATCCAGTAGATATCTCACTGCTGATCTATATCTATCTATATAAGAGTCAGGTAAGTCGAAGGATGAAGTACTGTTGCCACATCTGGGCAGGAGCTGCTAGAAAGGACTTATCCTGCATTGATAGAGTTCAAAATAGACTTCGTAGCCTCGTAGGGGATGTCCTTTTCTCTTCCCTGCAACCTCTTTCTCACAGAAGAAATTTTGCCAGTTTGTCTCTGCTTTATCGTTATTTTCATGGAAAGTGCTCGACTGAGCTCCAATCTATGCCCCCCTCACCAGACTTTCACAAGAAACACCCATCTAGCAGAAAATACTATCACTAATTTCCCACACTCTTTATCTAACGTAGATTCCATGAACAAAGCTTCTTTCTAAGAACTGCACGCCTGTGGAATTATCTTCCGTTTTCCTGCTTTCCAGCTGACTACAATATGCTTGTCTTCAAGTCTAACGTAAACAAGCTTTTGATGAACCGTTCCATATACTTAACAAATTTAACGAATTTCCATTATTAACGATTACTATATTGTCTAATTTCTACTGTACACTCTTTAACCCTTATCCTCGAGTAGCCTCTTGGCCTTGATAAGTGGTGATGCCTATGTAAAAAAAAAAAGGTAATGTATCTTTAGTCATAGCTATTGATGGTTTTTTTGTAGTTATTAAAGGAAACGAGCTTAGTCTTGGCAGCATTGAATGTGACCATTTTTGTCCCCATTCTACTACAGATTAGAGGTCTTTCTCTAGGGTTTCTGTCATTTCCTTAGATATATGTTCATTTGTTTTCACCTCGTGCCTGTTATAGAGCATAGTGTCGTCAGCAAAAATGCCCATCTCTGAGACAATTTTATCATGGAGGTCATTTATGAATCTCAGGAATAATAAAGGTCCAAGGATCGACCCCTGATGTACACCTGCATTTATATCATATTGTTTGTACATACGACCATCGAAAACAACCTGGATTCTTCTCTTATTTAAGAAGGATTTAATTATGTTAAGCATTCGTCCAGTAATACCATAGGATCTGATTTCTTGACACGCTCTTTAAAAAGTGTTTTCAAGCCTTGTGATACAATTGACAAACATATAAAAATTCGATGACTCTAAAGTACCAATTTTTCTATTTTGACTTTTAGCAGCTTTTTTTTCGGATTAAAAAGTTTTCTATGTGCCTGATTACCCTATATACCAATTTCAAGTCTGTAGATAAAAAATTCGTTGAGTATATAGGTTGAGAAGTGTCCTCGCCCACATTTTCACTTTTATAGATATATAGATTATTATTTTTTTTACAAAAAGAAAACAAAAAAAAAAAAAAATAAAAACTGAATATGAAAACAATATACATAGTTTATTCGTAGAAGCCAGCGACTTTAGAAAACTTGAAGGACGACTACAACAAGTGAGATATTCCAGATGAGTTTCTTGGAACATCAGTTGATGCGATTCCGATCAGATTAAGAAAATAAAGGCGAATGGTGAGGAGAATATTGAATTTTAAATAAAATCTCGCGTTTTGTATGTTTTTATATTCATTGTTAATAAAAAATATGATTTACTCATATATACTCAAAACAGTAGATGTCTGTATGTATGTATGTATGTGTGTATGTATGTATGTATGTATGTATGTGTGTATGTATGTCTGTATGTGTGTATATATTTCTGTATGTGTGCATGTGTGTCTGTATGTATGTGTGTATGTGTGTATGTGTGTATGTATATATGTATGTGTGTATGTATGTATGTGTGTATGCATGTCTGTATGTGTGTATATATTTCTGTATGTATGTGTGTATGTGTGTATGTATGTGTGTATGTATATATGTATGTGTATGTATGTATATATGTATGTATGTGTGTATGTATGTGTGTATGTATGTATATGTGTATGTATGTATGTATGTACGTTAGGTCATGTCATATGCTACTGGTACCATGTAATCCAGTACTACCTGCCTCATGGTCGGGTCACCGGCGACTAAACTGGTTCCCCCACCAGACTTGTTTGGTGAGGAGGGTGGCTAGTCTCTCTGAAGGATTAAAAACAAGACCTTCCAAAGGGCGAATGAACCCTTTTTGAGGTCAACGGCCAACTAGCACCATGTGTGTTTGTGTGTATGTATATGTGTTTTGGGGTGGAGAGGGATCCCTTAAGCCGTGGTGAAGGTAACCTTTCTAGGAGAAGCAAATCTCTGATTTAAAAAACCATAAAGCGGAAAACCAGTACCCGCATTAAGCTGGTCTGCATTTTAACCTGTTGCTGGCTATCTTGCTCTTGCTTGTTGCTGGATCTCAACATTTTGAACTGAGAGAGAGATTTAGCTGTCGTATAAAGCTAAGACATCTGTGTATAGATACTTCCTCAGGCATTCGTCTATAAAAATAGTCCTGTGGCGATGGAAAAGTTGTGACGCGTGGAGGCTTGAAATGCTTGACACATGTAATAATTGATCTCAATGACCGTCTTCAATGTCATGCCTGCTTGAGCGTGTGAATTCACCAGTAAGACTAAAAAAAGGTCATTTTTGGGCTCATGGATTTTAAATGCCTGAGGGAGTGGCACTCGTCTGACAAAACGTTACAATCATCATGTATGTATGTATGTATGTATATATGTGTGTGTAACTATTTTATAATTTATAGTAATCAAGGTAAGTTTATAAAATGCAAAAATTCTCAGTGGTAGTTTAACTATTGAACGTCATAATTTTTCCAGTTTGAAGACAATCATAGTCACATTACTCTTTAAATTAAAATTAACAATAAATATTTTTTTAATCATCATAATTCAGGTCATAAAGGCTTAAAGGAACAAGTTTTATAGTAACTTTAAGAAAAACTTGAAGGACGAATACTAGAAATGATTTCTGCCATTCCAGAAAAGTTTCTAGGGAGATCTGTTGATGCGATTTCCAAGGGGCTTTAGAAAATAAAGACGAATGGTTGTGAGGATATTGAATGTTAAATAAAATTTTGCATTATGTATGTTGTTCGTATATTCAGTTTTTGTAAAAAATATTATTCACAAATAATTTACAGATTTTTAAAATAGGGAGTGACTAATAAGTCTGCAGATTAGTATAATCACCCAAGCGGCAAATTGTAGCTTACGATATTAAAAAAAATTATATTTCGGACAAAAATAAATAGAAAAACCATACTGAAAAATAATTATATTACACTTCGGGAGTGGAAATCGAACAAAATCCCCGTCCCCGACCCCAATCACCCTGATTATTCACACAACAAAATTAATATTCAGTGAAGAACTTACTTGGACAGAAACCAGGCACGACCGAGATATCATCAATTGCGATGTCACCTAAGGGGCCATTTCCTCGTCTCGCACTAAAAACGATGGTCGTACCGACACCAGCCTGCAAATTAAGGCATCCAAAGTGCCAATTATTTTTGTAGTGTCCGCCGTCCGACCATTGTGAAGGCTCCTTCAACCTAGTGTTAGCGATGACCTACAAAAAAATGGCAAATTCACAATTAAAACAATTCTTTAAATTGAAATTATTTAACAATTGATTTACAAAAAAAAAAATTAATCAATTAATAAAATAAATATCTATAGAATTTATACGCCTTCTCGATTAAAAAAATACATAAGGAAAACCAGAAAGAGAGTTCAACTGTTTAGAAGCCAGTGCATTATGGATATCGGTTCTGTCGTCTGAGACAATCGCATTTCAAAATGTCCACATATGATTATGTGCGAAACATTAATATATTAGAAATGCCAACCACGCAAACACATCGATTTCAACAACGGCTAATAACATCGGACGTATATTTTTTTTCCTTTCTCACAAGAGGCCGCTCCGTCGGGGTTAATGTCATTAGCAAAAATATAGAGAAAAAAGGCTTCTCTGAAAAAGTATCTTGCATTGAAAGTCCCTGGAAAATGATTTTATTCATCTAACAAAAAAAAAAAAAAAAAAAAGTGATAGACATTAATCGGTTTCCTAAAATGTTCAAATACAGGGTCATCAGTATTTATCGTTACAACTTAAAGTGATTATATTTAGGAAATTAAACAAAATTCAGAATTTTTGCAAATGTATTATTGTAGAAAAAGCAATAGAAAGTTAATACACAAAATATTATTCGATATGTCCACTATCTGCGTCAATAACTAGTTGAAGACATTTAGGAAAAGCCTTACTTTAGGAAAAGCCATGAATTACTTTCTGTGGGACTTTGACCCACTCCTTCTGCAGTTTGACCTTCAGAGCTTCCAAACTTTGATGGTGAGTGGCCGAGACCTTGCTCTCAAAGTATTACCAGATCCCAAAATCAAGGGGGAAGATGGGAGCCATTCCTCTTTTGGAATGAAGTGCGGGACATTCTCGGAAAGCCACTCCTGGGTCTTTTTGGACCCATGTGATGGTGCGGAGTCGTGCTGAAAAGACCATAGACTTTTTTTTAAGTGCTTCTGTGCCCAGGCAACAATGCGCCAACAAGGATGTCATCTTGATAGTTTTGCTGGTTCAATTTCACCCCCTGGTCAACAAAAAAGAGAGGACTTTTACTGGACTCTGTCACGGCTTCCCAGACCATCACTGAGGCGGAATATTGTTTACTTTGTCCCCATCCCTCGACAAACCCGATCGTTTTTGGTGTTAAAGTGGTGTTCAACACCAAATTTCTTCTCATCACTGAAAACGAGATTTGGTAGCATGCCATCCTAAATGCGGGAAAGAAGAACCTGGGATCTTTGGAGTAGTTTATCAACAACTTGAGCAGAAAGGTGTTGCTTATTGACATGCTTGAATGGTGACATCTTCAGGTCCTTTCGGAGCACAGTTCACATGATCCCATACGACACTCTCGACTCTTTAGCCAGATTCTGGATGGATCTCTTAGGATTCCTCCTGGTCTTTTCTCTGATGGATTTAACAAGTTTAGAGGTTCTAGCTGTCCGAGGGTGACCTTGCCCTCGCCTATTTTGAATGTCTCCAGTCTCTTCAAAACGTTTTAAAGTCCTCCACACCAGCATTCTGTTCACTTTCAGGCTCTTACAGATATCCTTCCAGCAGTTTCCTTAAACAGCTCAACAATTGCAGTTTGCTTGTCTAAAATTCTACTTATGGTTATATTCTGGTATCTGAAAGTATAAAGATTCATGAATAAGTGTCAAAAATAGAGGAATACCGAGAAAAATGATTAAAATTATAGTTTGAAAGAGACTGTAACGCTAAATATTGATCACCCTCTACATGTTTACATCTATAAAGTTGATCTTTTCTCATTCTGACATTAATATTAAAAACCTACCTTTTCTGTTTATAAATTATTAAAACAAACTTTTTAATACACTCAACGATAGATATGTGAGCGACTACAGGAAGGTTAACTAATTTGCATATTTCTTTGAAAAACGAGCGTTAATTAATTGCTTATTAATTTTTATGGTATCTTATTAGATGATTGGATTCATTTTACTATTACGCTAAATTCTATTCATGCACAGTTCTATGCAAAGTCCAACCTGGTATTTTCTTTGTTCTCTGCTGAAATTTGGTATTTGCACAATCTCCAAGTTCCTTTATCCAATACATACAGAGTTTTAAATGTAATATGAACATACATATTTCTGCCCAACACTCCACACAAGTTGTCCTTTATAAAACTGACTTCTATCATTGTAGTTCATATCCTTCAGTTGTAATATACCTTGTTCTTGCGCACCAAAGTAAAAAAAAAAAGTAATAAATAAAATTTTAAAAATCTTCATTATAATAAAGATTTGCTTTTTATAATGATACGCACTTGTCTATTGATAGCAGATAAGTTAAATTTACCTTTGACTGCCTCTGGGTAGTAGAAAGTGGGGCTTGGGTTTACTTTCAACAATCTCTTTATTATCGGTTCCCTTATTTTATTCTTTAATCCTCTTAATCCATGGAGAATGTTTCTGGAAAAGTGGGAAAATTGCTGTTTTCTGATCGAAATGTATCCGTATATAACACTTATCGCTGGATAGTTTTGGACCTTGAAATGGCATTTTAGCTCCTTACATCAAGTGGCTTCACGTCATGTCCGAAGCAATTTCCATAAAACATCAAATTATTCAATAATACGGAAACCAATATCGAGAATACGTACGTGGAGCTCCCCAGAATCTTCGCCATTCATATTATAATAAAAGCGAAGATAGTGATTAGCAGGGGTTACTGAAAGGGAAAACGTGACGCTTGTTGTCTCGCCGGGGTGTCCTTGGCTTGATTCCGCATAGAGGAAATAACCTGTGGAATATTCAAAACAAAACTAAAGGTTTGGTTACTGATCAAGTCACCATCATTGCACAGAAATTACTGGATTCATTTCTTCCACGCCGATTTTACCCTATCTCAATTTTGTTAGTCATAAAAAATTTCAAAGTAATCACAAGCGTTATTATTATTATTATTATTATTATTATTACTATTATTATTATTATTATTATTATACATACTAATATCTTTGAAAAGGGTTTGATACGTTTCGGCGTGGCCGATTTGGCATCGCGGTTCTGTTTGGTCGATCCGGCGTGGCCGATTCGGCATCAAATTAGCACTTCATTAGGTGTATCAGAAGCGGTCACTGACGTGATAAGAACTTTAATAATTCAGCTTACTATCTTTTGAAGCTTATAACTACTTGAAAAATATAATTCAAACCCTATTTTTTTTCAATTAAAGGAGCAAAGACCAAATTAAAAAAAATAACAGGTTTAATAGCAAATTATGCAATATTTGTTTTTTAAAATCGGTTTTCTTTAAAAAAGATTTAAAGAAAATTAACGAAATTTTACTTACTTCGATTATAAAAAATATATATAAATTCCAAAAAATCATTTACCTATAAAAAATACTATTCAATGAGTACTTCAATTCTTCATTGTTAAGAATTTATACATATTTATATTTTATATTCCATGTACTTTTTAAATAAAATACTTTTTTAAGCAAATATTCAAAAGAACGCGCGATCAGATGTTTTTCACAGTTGAAATAAAGAGAGACAAATATCTACTTTTTTCCGTGTTGAATCTTCGGTGGCGCAAAGCGTCACAATTAATGCCTCTTTCTATTGCGTGCTGTAAACCAAAATTAGTATTTAGGGGCCACCGTACATGAAAACTGAACACATTTACTTAATAGTTTATGCTGTTTAAAAACAAACCCACTCTGCTGATTTTTCTTTTATTCTCTGAATGAAATACATGAGTTTTTAAATAATATATTGAGTGACTTTTTTTTAATATTTAAAAGAAGAAAACATTGAATGAAATAGAAAAAAAATTGTCGACAGCATCCAATATTTACTTGACTATGTAAGCATCACATGAGCTTTTCTTAAAATTTTTTTTAAAATCAACGTGATTTAAAAAAGAAGGTTTTACACTTTAGACTTTACAGGTAAATTTCCAAAAAACACTTCTTTTTTTTTTGTTTTAAATTAGAATATTTTATTTATTGATCTTTTATCTTCAATTTGTGATATATAAATCTTTGGTGCGTAAATTAATTATTTACTTTTTAATAGACATTTCAAAATGAGGGGGGGCGTGAATTAAAAAACCGTTTGTCTAAAATATTATATTCGGTTTATTGGAAAGAGAATAAAATTTCACATTGACCCTGAAAATATCGTAAAAATTTAACCAATAGAAAAAATTTGATAGATTTTTTAAAGTTTAAAAATTGAAAAAAAGTAACTCGTAAAATTCAATTGATTTCATTACGTAAAAAAATGGCTGCATGAACGCGCGCAGGCACTTTGTAAGCACTGTTTTTTTTTAATAAAAAATAATATTTCTATTATTTTTTAAACAACTTTATATTTTTTTTTTTGGAAGTATATTCCATAAAGAAATAAACAATCCACTTTTAAAAGAGAAATTACGATTTTTTTATATTTTATTCGCAGTTTTGTGTTAGGGGTGTCAAAAATTCCACAACAATTTTTATACACCTCGTGCTTCATTGTTATAATCCAAGTTTTTTTTTTTTTTTTTTTTTTAATTTTCAGTAACCGAAGATATTTTTTCTCTGAATAAAACTGAAATAAAAATTATTAAAAGAAAAAAATAATTTGATTAAAAAAAAAGAACTTAAAATAACCGTGTTTATTTAAAATACAACACCAAAACAGACAAAAACACCCAGTCGTCAACAACGGAATTATAGTTTCATATTGTTTTTTCTTTTTTATTAAAAAAATATATAAAATATTTTTGAAGTTTTTAATCTTCAAAATCAGTGAGAAAAGAAAAAAACAAAAGAGTTTCGCAAAAAACATGATTTTTCTTAAAAACAGTTAAAATAATATCTTTTCATATTGCTTTCTTGATTTAAAAAAAAATTATAAAATCTTTTTAAAATATAACTGGCGTGATTAACGCCGAATTGTACCTCCACCGAATTGGCCACGTTGTCGAATCGGCCACGCCGAAACGTCCCATTCCATTTTGTAAAAACACTATTTAACATCTTTTATATTTGAGTTTTGTATGTGTTTGAGTCTAGGTGTATCAGAATTTTTGTAGGAATTTTTGACACCCCTAACACAAAACTGCGAATAAAATATAAAAAAACTCGTAATTTCTCCTTTAAAGGTGGGTTGTTTATTTTCTTTATGGATTATACTTCCAAAATAAACTATTAAAGTTGTTTTAAAAGTAATAGAAATATTTTTTTTAAACAGTAATGAATTTCACGAACTCAGTATTTTTCAATTTTTAAACTTTAAAAATCTATCAAAATTTTTCTATTGATTCTATTTTTACGATATTTTCAGGGTCAATGTGAAATTTTATGCTCTTTCCAATATACCGAATATAATATTTTAGACAAACGTTTTTTTTTTAATTCACCCCCCCATTTTCAAGTGTCTATTAAAAAGTAAATAATTAATTTACTCACCAAAGTGTTATATATCACAAATTGAAGAGAAAAGGTCAATAAATAATATATTCAAATTTAGAACAAAAAAGTAGTGTTTTTTTAGAAATTTACCTGTAAAGTTCGAAGTTTAAAACCTTTTTTTTAAACTCGTTATTTGTTTTTTCTTTTTTTTTTTTAATGAAACCTTGGTCCTTGCTCCTTTAATTGAAAAAAAAAATTAAGGCTTGAATTACAGTTTTCGAGTAGTTATAAGCTTGGAAAGACAGGGGGTCGAATAATTCACGCCTCCCATTTTGAAATGTCTATTAAAAAGTAAATAATTAATTTACTCACCAAAGTCTTATATATCACAAATTGAAGAGAAAAGTCAATAAATAATTTATTCAAATTTAAAACCAAAAAAGTAGTGTTTTTTAGAAATTTACTTGTAAAGTCCGAAGAAACACGGTTTTTTTTTTTGGTTTTTTTTTAATGAAACCTTGGTCCTTGCTCCTTAAATTGTAAAAGAAATTAGGGCTTGAATTACATTTTTCGAGGAGTTATAAGCTTGAAAAGATGGGGTCGAATTATTCACTGTTTTTCACGAAATTTCTGACACGCCTAGTATTACACATGCAACATATATAAAAAATGAACCAAAACTCAGATTTAAAGAAAAATAAAAAGTATTTATTATACATAAAAACAAAGTAACAAAAATATTTACATGGGAGAAAAGCAAGTTCTTATTTCAGTCTAGTTTACGTTTAGAAGAAAGACCGCGTTATTGAGAAATAATATTTATTTGGTCAGAGAGAATGTCAGAAAATCTTTATAATTATCAAATGTGCAGTTTTCCTTTGAAAGTACTTGTAATTGATGCTCTTTATAAGATTCTTTTCGACCGGATTTGGATCCCAGGAAATATTGGCTGGGGTTAATCTCGTCAGTGTGTGACAACCTGGAACAGCGTAACGACTCAAACTGACTCACAATCTGACTGACTAAAGAGTTGACGCTATTAGTGTTCTTTTATAGCTTTGATAAATAGAAAGTTCCAGAAACGTTCTAAATGAAACACCTCAACTTAGAACATTTCAGAAACTCTCGAAAAAGAACAGTTTTATGTTCTATATTTAGAACTCTCCAATCATCTTAACAAAAACAATTTTATATTCGTCTTCGAAATCTTGTGGGCGATTACTTCTTCGCCTCCCTTCTTCCTCTTTTTCACAGAAGAGATGTTGCGAGTCTATCTCTGCTTTATCATTAATTTCATGGCAGGTGCTCGACTGAGCTTCAATCTATGGTCCAACATCCTACAAAACATTCGCAACAATTACTCGTCTATCTACAGCAACTGTCAACAATTCCCCTTACTCTCTACCAGACTAAACGAAAATTCAATGAGCACAGTTTATTTCTTAGAACGTTTGTTTGTGGAGCACAATACCGCGGGACTGCTTCCCAGCTGACTATAACATCATCGTTTTGAAATCTAATGTAAATAAGTTCTTGTTGAGCCGTCCTCTTAAATACTCAAACCTTATTCAAATTCCGTCATGACTGATCAAGATAGTGTCTCATAGACTACCCGACAACGAATAATTTATTGAAGTTATGAATATATACGTTAATATGTATATAATTTTTAGTTTGTCTATCCGATCCACTTTTTCTTGGAAACTACTATGCCGATCTTGCTGAACGTTTTTATGGATCTTTGTTATGATAAGATGCAGCAAACTAGGTATTTTGGTATCCATTCGATAATTAGAAATAAATAGGGATTAGTAACCACATTTACTCTAGAAATGTTCTCGGAAACTACTAGACCGATCTATCCGAAATTTTGTGCAGATCTTTGTTATGATAATGTGCAGCGAACTAAGTATTATGGTATTGTTTCGATGCACAGTTAAGCATTAATAGAGATTGATATGATTAGTAAATGCAAAAATGAGTACAAATTCAACCATCAATTTGGCATAAAGAACTCATTTTAGGTCAACGGGCTATAACTTTTAACTGTTTTTAATGGGCAAAAATTTCTAGTTTTTAAATAATTGTTGTAATATATAGCAATAAGATATAAATACCTTTTCCAATTGTTCCCGTGTGGTCAGCTGTTGGACCTGTGCGACTTGTAGGCGTGCTTTTTGCTCTTGTCCATCTGAACGAATTGGTCTTATATTTTATATCGTAATCACAAAGATGGGGATAGTCAAAGTTGCAGTCGTGCTCCAAAATTCCTCCTGGTAAAAACCAATTTTTCTTTTTTAAAATATTAAAAATTAAAAACATTAAAAAAGTTTTCGAAATATTGATTAACAATCGATGAAAATGAACTTCCGATAGAAATTCACAAATAAAAAAATCCGACATTTAGAATAATATTTTTCTAAAATTAATATTATTTAAATTAAAAATATGTCATAGCTATTGTTTTGTTTTTTTTACTTGCCTCCCCACTAGGGCAGAGTTAGACACAAGGTCGATTTTTAATGTGCGCGTGTGTGTGTGTGTGGGGGGGGAACCAGCTCCCCCAAAAAGGAGCACTCTGTTTAGTAACCAAAAAAAATGTATCAGTCATGAAGGATGACGTGAAAAAAGTGAAGTGCAGCACAAGAACAGATACTACACTTTGATCTTCATATATAATTTATTTCGTTAAAATGAAAATTACAATCAAAATAATTCAATGTAAAATTAAAATAAATTAAAAGTAAAATTCAAGTTTAGAAAACAAATTTAGGCACAAGGCCTTATAAGATCTGGGAGGGGGAGTGTTGCAGGGTCTTTGTTACTAAAGTGAAAATGGAGTCTTTGGCGACTTTACTCTTGACTGGCAATATTTACCACAATACCGCATTCACTCTGTGGACTCTAAACTAACTAATGGATATATATACAATTTCTGTGTGTGTGTGTGTGTGTGTGTGTGTGTGTGTTTGTGCGTGCGTGCGTGCGTGCGCGTGTGTGTGTGTGTGCAAAAAAATTTTTTTTATTTTTTTTTTATTATTAAAATGTGTGTGTGTGCAATTTTTTTTTTTTAAATGTGTGTGTGCGTGTGAAAAAGTTCAATTCATTGGACATAAAAACTTCTTGAATTTGGAAGAGAAACAGTTCGTGTTGGGGAGTGGGGAATTCTAGAAAAAATATACAAAAAATAAAATTGCTTAGTGCATAGTAAGGTCCATCCCTAAGCTAATCTAGAAAGTTAGATCACCTACTGTTTTCCGGGGCACCAAAAACAAGTGGTAAGATCCCTAGGAAGAATTCTTATCGGGTGTAGGGAGGAAAAATAAATAATTGTCAAAAACAAAGAAGGGGAAAAAGATTGGGGGGGGGGGTAGGCGGCGACCATCGAGTAGGGGTTGACCAGTGTGTGATAAAACAAAAAGATAGGGGGGGGTAGTGGTAGGGTAGCCTCGGAAGGTTCTCTAGTGCCAAAAAAAAAAAACAATCGGGGGACAGGATCTCATTTGTACCACGAGTCAAGAGTCTCTTTACTATTTATTTTTCTAACCTAGCGGGATGGGCTCCATAGGACCCAGTACCGCGTGTGCCATGCTTATGGTGGTAACACGAATTCAAACTTGGCACTTTGTCGGATGCACAAGCTAGCGTCATGCACCCACCTCTTGTCAAAGGCCACTCGAGGCAACCTCTTCCAATCGCATCTGATCTTTACTTTAAGCAGATGTTTAAAGTAGATGATCAGATCCCGATCCGGAACAGATATCCCTTTATGGACTCGCTTGAGGCATGTGATCCATATGCTAGTATCGCTAGAAAAACCATTCTTTTCTCCCTAGGCAGCGGCGGATCCATGTTCTCCACAAAGTATGATTCGTCGAGTTCAAGCTAACGCTTTGCATCGATGCGAGCCGTCACCTCGTTGACGTACCCTAGGAGGGTCTTGAGCCTGCTGCAGCGGAAAAAGGCATGACCGGCTGTTTCCCTCATGTCCTCGTCGCAGCGCAAGCAGTAGACCCGGGTTTCTTCATTGTACAGATATAGTTCTTCAAGGAGGGGCAGTGCGTTCCAGACAAGTCTCCAGGTAAGGGAAAATTTCGAGTTTGTAAGAAAGTTCCGTCCCGGAGCCCAACTCCACTGGGAGCGGACTTCCTCTAACGACATCTCCGTCCATTTCACTAGCGGTTCTTTTGTGCTACGTCCCACTAGCTCCCGATAAAGCTTGTTCCTAGACTGTTCAAGGACACTGGTCCCCGGCAACGCTCTAAGTGCGGCTCGGCGAAGACCGAGGGGTTGGATGTGAGATTGGAAAACGAGCTTCCAACCGCAGTGACCCATGGAACGTCTATGTACAACGAACGGCTCAGGAAGGCCAACCTCTCTGCGTGCTTGTGACACAGGAGATCGGGCAGTCCCAAGCCTCCCTCGTTCGGATTTCGAACACAGACCTCTCTGCAAACATAATGCTTACCCTCGTTCCACAAGAGTGTGTTGAGGTGCTCCTGCAAGCTGATTCGTCGTTTTGCAGGGAGGGGAAGTACAGACAGAGAGTAAAGGATGAGCGGAAAGACGTATGTAGCACACACCTCCGCCTGACCCTTCAAGGACAATTTCCTTCAAACCCAAGTCTTGACAGAGGATTCGACCTTGGTCTCTACTTCCGACCAGTTTTCCTTCAGCTGGAGACCCGGTCTGAACCACACACCGAGGATCCGGACCGGGCCGTCTGTCCAACTGAAGATGCCTGGAAGCAAATTTACTCCGGTCCAAGCACCCAACCGCAGACCCACCGACTTACTGCGATTGAAGACGGGCTCCGTAACTTCTTCATATTGAGCGAGCGCCTCGGTGACCACTTGAATGTCCGTGGGGCAAGACATGAACACAGTGATATCATTGGCGAACGCGGAAACCCTGGCTCGTGTGCCTTCAGGGAGAGCTATCCCGTGCAGGACTGGTGTAGTCGCCTTGTCCCTTAACTTGCGAAGGAGAGGTTCCAATGCCAGGACATACAAGAGAGGCGACAGCAGACAACCCTGTCGCACCGACTGGGAGACAGCAAAAGACTCCGACAGCTTACCATTGATCTGCACCGCTACCGTTGGCCTGTCATACAGTACAGATCCACTTGTGGAAGTCCGGATTAAATCCGGCAGCCTCCAGCACAGATTCCAGGAACCGATGGTCCACCCTATCGAAAGCCTTGGACTGATCCAAACTGATCAACGCGGCCTTGGCGTCGTCTTCTGTCCCCTCTATGATCGTGCATATTAGATGAAGATTGTCTTGAATCGATCTCCCCTTCACAGCATAGCTCTGGTCTGGTTCGATCAAGTCAGTGATGACAACCTGCAACTGATTCGCAAGAACCTTGGCTAAAATCTTTTTTGTTTAGCAGAGTTAAAAGCCTGAAATCGTCTGAACCTTCCTCCCCACCATGCCGTTGCTCTTTCCTCAGCAATGTGATCACTTCTTTGGTCACCTGCCCAGGGATGGAGCCCTGAACAAACCAATGGTTGAACATATCCTTCAGAATAGGGACCAACATGGGCGACAGCCTCAAGTAGAATTCGTAGGGTAGACCATCAAGCCCCGGGGACTTGTTGCAGCTGACCTGCTTTAATGCAGTAATGATCTCATGTTCCATGACAAGACCATCACAGCTAGCCACTCAAGCCGCCATGAGGCGGGGTGAGTCGGCCAAATAGCTGCCAACCTCTTCGACCCTGAGTCTGGGTAGTTGGGTGAAGCACTCCGATAGATGCTTTCGAAACCTTCGCAAATCTCTCGCGTCAACATGAGAGTGCCCTTCCAGCTCATTTACTTTTCGAATCTACCCATCCGAGCCGCACCTTAGCACAGCCTTACGCTCAACAGCATCTACATTAACAGCCTCGTTTAAGACTTTCATTAGCCTAGCCCTAACTATCTTGCTAAGCCAAGCGGTTGAGGTCCTGTTTAGCTAGTGCTATCTCTATGCCCCCCCTCCACCACCCGGGTCAGCCTATTCTCTATACGCTTCTTCGTCTTAGCCTTATCTAGTGCGAGGCATTGGCTGTACTGGACCGAGAAGCATCTAATCTTAGCCTTGAGACTAACCCACCACTTACTCCTGGTAACCGCCCCCACTAATGCCCGTTGGATTATCTCTGTAACCTTCAACCGGTAGTCCTCCAGCTCCAACAAGGTGCTGTTGAACTTCCAGTATCTGGTCAGTTTAGGCCTAGAGCTCAAGTTCAGGCGGGCCATAACTAGTTTATGGTCCGAGTGTCCTAAAAAGTGGAACGTGGGGCAAGATAGGAAATCTACATCGCCTCTTCTAACTAACATCCGATCCAAGTAAGTACTCGGATAGGAAGGCGCATTAGGATGCCACGTCCACATCTCCTGCCCCGAGTGATCCAGGCGAAATCTGTCGACCAGGTCGCATGAAGCCATCAGGTCAGACAGACTGCTGTCACACCACACCGACCCGCTAGTCCCCCCCGACCTTATCTATCTTGGGATCAAGGATGGCATTCCAATCACTCATTAAAACTACCCTCGCTGGATCATCTATAAAACCCTCCACCTGTCGAAAGAAGGAAGCCCTCTCCACAGCGGAGTTACTATCCGAAACACACTGCTATTAATGGCAAAATCGATGACAATCACCTGCCCATTCCCGTCCACATGAACAACATTCACCGACACTGATAGGGTGCGATTTACTAGCAAGGAGATTCCACGACTATAGGTATTGCCATATGCTGAGTAAACATCGAAATCGTTCACCAGCACCTGACAATCCCCGTCACAAATAAAGTGGGTCTCCTGTATAGCGGCAATATCTACCTCGAGGGACACCAGATCTCTCAGCACGCACGTGGCCTTGCTTTGACATCTGAGGCCCCTCACATTATAAGTAGCCAAGTTTAAAGCCATGTCACACACGGGACTGAAACCCTCGGTGGTGAGGACGTGGCAGGCTTGTCCAAGGCTTCCGGTCAGTAATTCAGCTGAGGGTGATCCATTCTTGGCCACGCCTCCCACGTCCAGGGGAAAGGTTAGTTTGAGTGCCCTGTAAAAGGAGGGGTGGATGTAAACAGGGACTCTGCCCTCACATTTGTAAAATAAATTGTTCAAAAGGCCAAGAAAAACTGAAAAAGCTTAGAACAGCATCTATTAACAACAGACCTTTGATCCTAACCAAAAAGGCCAAGCACAAAAGTGTTACGGACAGACCGACCGACAGACCTACGGACAGACCGACCGACGGATCGATGGAGTGACTTATAGAGTCGCTTGCACGCGACTACACATGTAGTTTGCTTTAAGCATTTTTTATTGTTTATATAAACGTCATTTACAGAAGTTACTACGATTTAGATGCGTAGTGGATAAACTGAAGAAAATTAAAATATATAACAGTGGAATTAGATATGCAGATTCCACTTATTGATTAATGCAATATATATATATATATATATATATATATATATATATATATATATATATATATATATATATACAGTGCTATGCAAAAGTATTGGATACATTACATTTTTCTTCATAACTTTAATTAGGGTTCAAGATTTTACCTAAAATTTGGTCAGTATATTCCTGTTACTATTCGAACTAATATTTGGGGTAGCAATTACAAAATTCAAGTTTAGAAGGTTTACATTAAAGGAAAAATATAAATCAACTAACGCAAAAGTATTGGATACATTGGTTTAATATTTGGTTGCATAGCTTTTATTGCGTTCAACAGCTTCCAATCGCTTTCTATAGTTGCAGGCATGTTTTTTGCAAAGATATGCAGGTATTTTGCGCCATTCTTCTTTGCAAAACTGTTCTAGTTGTTGAATATTTTGTGGGTTCCTCTTGTGAACATTGATCCTCAATATTTTCCACAAATGTTCAATTGGGTTGAGGTCTGGAGACTGACTGGGCCAAATAAGAACGTCAATTCCGTTATTTCTAAGCCATTCTTTGGTTAGTTTGGCAGTATGCTTGGGATCATTCTACTGCTGAAATACGAAATTGCTATTATGTTCCAACAAATCAGCAGATTTCTGGAGGGTTTTCTCCAAAATCTTCCTGTACATACGTCCATTCATTCTACCATTGATGATTTCTAGATTTGGATGAAAAAAAAACCCATACTATAATCAAACCACCGTCAAACTTTACCGTAGGAATGGTATTCTTTTTGTTATAGGCGGTGCCATTTTTATGCCATACATGTGTTGCTGTGTTTCTTCCTAAGATTTCGATTTTCTTTTCGTCTGACCAGATTACCTTGTTCCAAAATTCTTGTGGTTGTTCTCCATATGTTTTAACATAATTCAAATGTGATCTAACATGTTTAAGCTTCAATAATGGACTTTTCTTTGGGACCTTAATACAAAACCTGAACAATTTAGAACTCTACTGATTGTATTCTTGCTCACATTAATCCCAGCTTCTCTGAGGTCGGTTTGAATTTCACCACGAGTAAGAAAAGGGCTTTTTTGTACATTTCTGCTTACCCACCTTGATTTTTTTTCGTTTAATTTCCTTGACCGACCACATCTTGGAAGATTTGCAACAGCTTCACCAGGTTTTTTAAACTTTCTAATAACGTTTAAGTGGTAGATTAAGTTCCCTTCATATTATTCGATACCCTTTTCCTTCTTTGTGCTTATCAATGTTTTTTTTTAATGAATGTCTATTGACAACTCTTTAGTTTTAGGCATTTTTTATAAATGAACTGGTTCACTTTGAAGGAGTGAGCCCAAAATGGAAGAATTTTATAAAATTAATATAAAGCTCTCGGATTGGTCAATGATAACTCATTTGCATTATTGCAACATGCTAAGCAAAAGTCATTTAAAGTTATTTCAGAAAAAATAATTTTTTAAAAGTGTATCTAATACTTTTGCGTTTGTTAATTCATATTTTTCCTTAGATATAAACTTTCTAAACTTTGATTTTATAATTACTACCCCAAATATTAGTTAGAATAGTAATAGGAATATACTGACCAAATTTTAGGTAAAGTTATGAAGAAAAATGTAATGTATCCAATACTTTTACGTGGCACCCTATACACACACACACACACACACACACACACACACACACACACACATATATATATATATATATATATATATATATATATATATATATATAGGTGTATCACAAAGGTGAGTACACACCTTACATTTCTTCAAATATTTAAGTATATCTCTTCATGGGCCAATATTGAAAAATGATTTTTGACACAATGAAAGTAGTTTGTCTGCAGCATATGTACAAGAGTTGATTTATTCTCCCCTCAAAATAACTCAAAATATAGCCATTAAAAGTTAAATCCCTGACAACAAAAGTGAGTACACCCCTTACGAAAAGTTGTCACTTCGGGTCAAGATCAAAGTGTAGTATCTGTTCTTCAGATGCTGCACTTAAGATAATTTGTACCAGTCAATGGAGGGGAAACCCTCTATACTGGGACAATTATTATTTTTGGTAACCAGAGTGCCCCCTTTTTGCCTACTTTTAGGGGAGCTGGTTTTTACCTCACATTAAAAACGGCCTTGTGCCTAATTTGCTCAGTGGGGGAGCAAATAAATACCATCTGTTCCGGCAGATGCTGCACTTAAGATGGTTTGTACCAGTCAATGGAGGGGAAACCCTCTATACTGGGACAATTATTATTTTTGGTAACCAGAGTGACCCCTTTTAGGGGAGCTGGTTTTTACCTCACATTAAAAACGGCCTTGTGCCTAATTTGCTCAGTGGGGGAGCAAATAAATACCATCTGTTCTTGACTATTTTAAAAAAACTGATTACATATAATGATAGAAGATGTATCGAGACGCAGGAATGGGTATGTTTGATCTGGAATAATAATGATTCATTAAAATTGTGGGGTCTGCGTTCGCGCCTGGTCCACAAAGTATGGAAATAAAAAATTTTAAAATTAAAAAAAAGCGTTTACAAGTGTTTTTGATATAGATGCACATAATAATACTTTGATAAGTATGTTTTAAATTAAATAGGGATGGTATAATAAAATTGTGGGGTCTGCGGTCGCGCCCGGCCTCCATAGAATGGAAATAGGCACAAACTTTAATAAAGACTTTTCATATCTATCTGCGTAAATATACTTTGATAATTATGTTTCAGTTTGAAGAAATATGGTATAATAAAATTGTGGGGTGTTCGTTCGCACCGGACCTCCATAGAATGGAAATATGTCACAAAGTTTTACAAAAATTTTTTAATATAGATCCACAGAATATTGTGATAAGTGTTTCAGTGTGAACAGGTATGGTATAATAAATTATGGGATTTATCATCATATTTTGCTTTGGTTTTGATACTCCCAAATTCGAAGCTATCTTTTTACAAACCTTCCTTTTCATAACCTATCATACTTTCATAAATCAGAGTCCATTTTCTGCCGGCTGTTTTGGAACCCAGTCAACAACGGGTACTTTTTCTAGTATATATATATATATATATATATATATATATATATATATATATATATATATATATATGTGTGTGTGTGTGTGTGTGTGTGTGTGGTGTGTGTGTGTGTGTGTGTGTGTTTCTTTTTCAATGTATGTTCTCTTTTCTGTATTTTTCATATACAGCATATGTTCGTTTTCCGCGTGCTTGTGTGTGTGGGTGTTTACACATATTCAAACACACATAGTTCACAATAATAACATTATATAGACAGTTCTTTAAATATCCTCGTCTGCATTGCACAGACGAAGGGAAACGTACCTTCTTCCACTGGTCTGTCTTGACTGATTGGTCTAAGATGCTGCAAGATGAAGATTACCAGACTCAGGTTATAATTCCATATCTTTATTTCTTTCTTCGACTCGGAGTTTGGAACGTTCACTTTGACTTCTACATTCTGCTATATTGCGTTTGTTAACTTCCATGAACTTAAAAATATACCGACTAATTCCAAGAATAGACCTAACTCTGACTGATCTGTATTTCGTGTTCGTGAATATATGATAACTTGTTTCTTTGTTCTATCTTACGTCACGCAACCAGGCCAATTTCATTATTTATTATTTTCCAACTTTTAAAACTATTTGCAATAACTTCATTGTTTGATTTGGATCCCAACGTCCTTTGTTTATTTTTCTAAACTGAATTTCAACTGCTATATTTTATTTTGTAACATTCCCTGTTGAAATCTTTCATATTGAATAACATTTGAACATATCGCGATATTATCTTTTATTTCATCGTCCTCCCAGTAACCTGACGCGGTGCGAGGGTCACAATATCCAATAAGGGCATCCGCAAGACAACATTCTGGTGAACAACAACGACGACGACGACGACGACGAAGATGGGGAAAACAGTCACTAATAAAATAAAAACATAAACTATGGAACCTCATCTCAAAGGATAAAAATAAAATAAATGTAATAATACAATTCGATACGGACTCGACAATCGAAGACCAGATAAGAACAAAAAGAATGAATTTATAAGACCATAAAATCCAAGCTTGATCTCCCTTTGGGGGCCCGTGGCACAGTGGATACAGACGTTGAGTCTCTACGGTTCTAGGTGAGCATTATTTGAAGATAGCGGTTTCAATCCTACCCAAAGCAGACCAGATGATTAGTAGGACAAAACTATGGGAGGCAATAATTACTATGGATACAGTTACAAGACTCGGTATTCCTATCCTGTCGCGGTTAACCACCTGAAGAAGGCCAGAGGATGAGTTGACCGAAACGTCGTGAAACAGCAACAACAATTATGGAGAATAGAATAACAGTCCGCAAAAAGAATGAATGCACAAATTATGAAGCCTCAGTTTGGAGGATTAAAAAAAAATAATGAAATAAAATAAATAGATATAAATATATAATCCCAAAACACTATCGCTGCTTCTGACTGTAAAGTAAATATTTCTTTCTGTAGAAAGACTGTAGATTAGTACATAAATCGAACTCGATTAGAATAGAGGGTGTTACGAATACAGACTGCAAGTCCGTGTATGTGTCTGGCTGAGTCTTTACGACAAAGTGGAAGATAACCAGACATGTTAAAGTGGTTGGAAGGAATGGAGAAGTGCAAGTTAGTTTCACTTAGCGCTAAGACATCCAGGAAGTTTGCAAGGAGAAATGATTTTACCTCGTCTCAGTTAGTTCTAAATCCACGGGTATTTGCCTCAAGGGATGAGACGAAGCATTGTTCAAGTGTGCCTGAAAGTACTTCTTTTAAACTCCTCGGCCTAACGTTTACAGGGAATATGAACTGGAATAGATACATTGAGAGCATTGCCAAGGCTGCTGCAAGGAAGGTTGGCTCCCCCTACCGTGCTAGAAAACTACTTACGCCTGGCAGTATCCTATACCTCTATAAGGCCACCATTTGCCCATGTATGGAGTACTGTTGTCACATCTGGGCTGGTGCATCTGCTGCTTGTCTCTCGCTCCTGGACAGGGTTCAAAAGAGAGTCGCCAATCTGATAGGTCCTGAACTGTCATCTAGGCTTCAACCTCTGTCCCATCGTTGAGATGTTGCATCCATCTGTCTGTTCTACAAATACTTTAATGGTGAATGCTCTGACGAACTGCAAACACTTGTACCTCCCCGACGTAACTACCCCCGACAAACCCGACAAGCTACTAAGTCTCATCCCTTTACAGTAGAGATCCCTAGGTGCAAGAAAGCCTTTTACTCCAATAGTTTCTTCCCCAGAACTGCGGGTCTTTGGAACTCCCTTCCGGGATTCTGCTTTCCCAACTGCACTGATGTGCAGAAGTTCAAGTGTAATGTTAACAAACATCTTTCTACTCATCTCCCTTCATAATGACCCCGCTAATTAAGTCCCTGATAGTAGCCCCCTGCTTCAAAGTGGCACTGCGCCTTGTTTGGGGTGAAAATTGAATAAAAAAATTTTTTAAAAATTGTGCGTCTGGTTTGATCGTTATTTTGGATGAAGCTGTCATTTTTATAGTTTAAGTTTAGGGCGATACTAGGCAAAGTGGATGCGTACTGCCGCCATTATGCAAACTTAAATCGAACTCGATTAGAATAGAGTCTTCCCAGAGTTTCCAAGAAATAAATGCACGGTCAGAAGGTTAATCATTTAAACGGTGATATCTCAGTCGAAAAGAAATGAATCAAGTGATGCAAAACGAAACAAGACTTACTTGGACATTTTTCGTGATGATAAGTCAGATTATCCAATCGAGTAACGGCATCTGGTCCAAATCCATTAGTTGACACGAACACAATTCGCATCTTTTCAGCGGATGGAATATCGATGCAGCCGAGGGCCCAGTCAGTGATTGTCTCATCGTTAGAACTCCACAATACAGTTTCCCTTTTGTTGTCTCGTAAATAGATAGTGAACTTATACACGTCTGATCCGTACATTTGGTACTGGAATCTTAAGCTGCCGTTAAACATGCTACCATTGATTTCGGGAGAAATCAAAGATGAGTTTGCAACTTCCTGATAATCATCTTGACCATTGATTTCCATGTAATAATTTTCTAGAAAAAAAAGAAGATGTTTCAGTTTTTACAAACAAAAACAATGATTACTTTATTTGTTTTTTTTTAAATAACATGATATAATCAATTAAGCCACACACACACACACACACACACACACACACACACACACACACACACACACCCTATATATATATATATATATATATATATATATATATATATATATATATATATGGGGCCCGTTTTTTGGAGGGGTCACTCTATATATATATCTATAATATAAAGCTGAATGTGTGCGTGTGTGTGAGAGTGTGTGCACGTGTGTGTGTGTGTCTGGTCACGAATTTGTTCCTATATGGTTGACTATTTAAAAAAAAACTGATTACGTATAATGATAGAAGATGTATCGAGACACAGAAATGGGTATGTTTGATCTGGCAGAACGGGGATTCATTAAAATTGTGGGGTCTGCGTTCGCGCCTGGTCCACAATGTATGGAAATAAAAATTAAAATATTAAAAAAAAACGTTTACAAGTGTTTTTTATATATATGTACATAAGAATACTTTAATAAGTATGTTTTAACTTAAATAGGGATGGTATAATAAAATTGTGGGGGCCTGCGTTCGCGCCTGACCTCCATAGAATGGAAATATGCACACACTTTAATAAAGACTTTTCATATCTATCTGCGTAAGTGTACTTTGATAATTATGTTTCAGTTTGAAGAAATATGGTATAATAAAATTATGGGTTGTTCGTTCGCACCTGACCTCCATGGAATGGAAATATGTCTAAGTTTTACAAGGTTTTTAATATAGATCCACAAAATATTGTGATAAGTGCTTCAGTGTGAACAGGTATGGTATAATAAATTATGGGGTTTATCTATTTTATTTTTACTTTCATCATATTTTGCTTTGGTTTTGATACCCCAAAATTCGAAGCTATCTCTTTATAACCCTTCCTTTTCATAACCTATCATACTTTCATAAATTTTCTGTAGGCTGTTTTTGCACCCAGTCAACGACGAGTACTCTTGCTAGTATATATATATATATATATATATATATATATATATATATATATATATATATATATATATATATGCGCAAAGACTGAAGATTCCTAGAGTGGATGAAACGCGGAATATTCAGTGTAGCTTAATCGCCATATATATATTTTATAACTTGCTAACTAGCTCTACCTACGTATTAAGCACTTTTTAAGTAAATACTTAAAGTTTACGCATAAATTTATACTTTCGTATATTAATTTTATGTGAGTAAATGAAGTATATATATATATATATATATATATATATATATATATATATATATATATATATATATATATATATATGAGAAAATAAAAAAATGATAAATTAAAATATTAGTTTGGTGCAAAAATAATGTCGTTTTTATCAAATATGTATACGTCAAAAAATGACATTATTTTTGCACCAAAATAATATTTATTAATTAAACAAGAATTAAAGTAAAGAAAAATACTTAACTTGTTAATATTTAAGCGAAAGTGGGATTTAAGAGGAGTAAAATAAGGAAGGATGGAGTTTGGGAGTAGATGCTGTCCTTTGATTTTTGCCGAAAAGCCAAAGGGCTGACACTACTATCCATGGTAGCACATCTAAAACCGTAAACGACCAAGTTCTCTCTGATTCTCTCTCCTCTGATCTTGAGTAAGTGATACAATGGGGAAAGAGGTAGCTTGTTACTTTTAATGCATCTAAAACCAAACTTTTATCTTTACATCATCAACGCTCTGATCCCCATCTGGCATCAATTAAAATGAATGGCTTTCCTCTTGGGGAGGCCTCATGTTTTGACAAGCTTCTGGGTTTGACCTTTACTCCTGATCTTAAATGGAACACATACATTAAATCCGTTGTCAAGGCCGCTGGAAAAATGGTGGGATCCTTCTATCGATCCAGTAGATATCTCACTGCTGATGCAATTCTCTATCTATATAAGAGCCAGGTACGTCCAAGGATTGAGTACGGTTGCCACATCTGGGCAGGAGTTGCTAGAAAGGACTTATCCTGCCTTGATAGAGTTCAAAATAGACTTTGTAGTCTTGTGGGGGATGTCATTTTCTCTTCCTTGCAACCTCTATCTCACAGAAGAGATGTTGCGAGTTTGTCTCTGCATTATCGTTATTTTCATGGCAAGTGCTCGGCTGAGCTCCATTCTATGGTCCCACCTCACCATACTTTCACATGAAACACCCGTCTAGCAGAAAACACTATCACTAATTTCCCACACTCTTTATCTGTGCCTAAACCTAAACGTAGATTCCATGAACAAAGCATCTTTCTTAAAACTGCACGCCTATGGAATTGTCTTCCGTTTTTCTGCTTTCCAGCTGACTACAATATGCTTGTCTTCAAGTCTAATGTAAACAAGTTCTTGATGAGCCGTTCCATATAAGTTAACAAATTTACCGAATCTCCATTACTAACAGTTACTATATTGTCCAATTTCTACTCATCCTCGAGTGACCTCTTGGCCTTGATAAGTGGTGATGCCTATGTAAAAAAATAAGTTCTGAACTCAAGGAACAAACATGCATGAAACAAACAAAGTTAAAACAAACATTAAATAAAACAAATCAAAACGATAAATAATTCAAATCTAATTAAAGAATTTTGTGAATTTAAAAAATACAAAATTATATCGAAATTAAAAAAAAATTGTTCTATTTCTTGTATTTTGAATTTCTTGTATTTCCTGTTCTGAATAAAATTCTTGTAACTAAAATTTTATGTTTTAATCGTTCTAATTTTCTAACAATAAACTGTTTTTAGGATTTTATTACACATTTAACGAAATTTTTGGCATAAAATAATTTTATATCAAAGGAAACAGCGGAATTTATAGTCAGTTCAATATATATATATATATATATATATATATATATATATATATATATATATATATATATATATATAACAATTTTCTCCTCTGGTAAGAAGAAATATCATTCTTTGAAACTCCGTGGATTGAGGAGCACCAAACTTTGGAGTATTCTGCCGAATAATAAAAACTGTTTGTATAATTCTACTTTGCAACTCTGTTCTCATTATTATTGATCTTGAGCTCTACTGCCAGCAGTGCTTGTATTCAGCTTTTTCATTTGGTTGGGATTAAAATATAATATGTTAGGACAAACAAAATATTTTATGCTAAGCAGACTTCTTATTGTAAACAAAACATTTTAAATATTAAGAAAAAGCCAGATTTGTCAACCATCTTGAATGGATTAAAGCAGTTTTATCTACGTAAGAGTATATGAAGGCTATATACAAAAAGAAACAAGTTTTGACGGAATTTAGAGCCGATATTATTTTCTGACAGTCAGTGGCAAGGCATAAATTCAAAATTTGCAAAGATCTGTAGCGTAATATTTGAAAAAAAAAAAAAGTGACATTCTCCTGAAGGTTGAAAAGTACAGTTGAGAATTATTTCGGACTTCCATCCAGTCATAGCTGATGGAACAAAGGCATGTTACATCCGTGGATTAAATAAAAGAGTTCCGTTCGAGGTTCCGTGCAGAGTCTCGAGTTCGACAAAAGACACCTGAAGAAATTCGGAAATTACATCGACGGAAATGTTATCATAATGACATTCAATATGAGAACAGTAGTAAAAAAAATCCAAATAATACGAATAACCAATCCTCATGTCGACAATTCAGAAACGCCTGAAAATAAGTTTCCTCATACTTATAGTTTACGACATCTTACCAGCATAGATGCGTAACTACATCCTACTTATGAAGAACTTATAGAAATCTGTCAGTCTCAAACATATTCTCACTAGATGGTATTTATTTGCTCCCCCACTGAGCAAATTAGGCACAAGGCCGTTTTTAATGCTAGGTAAAAACCAGCTCCCCTAAAAGGGGTCACTCTGGTTACCAAAAATAATAATTGTCCCAGTATAGAGGGGTTCCCCTCCATTGACTGGTACAAATTATCTTAAGTGTAGTATCTGCCGGAACAGATACTACACTTTGATCTTGTCCCGAAGGCCAAAGATGCGATTGAGATCATGTTGGTGATGACCAAACGAAGTAGTCCAACGGGTTCAGGTCGATGGGGGGAGGAAAGGAGGAAACCCAGTGAGAGAACGGTACAAAGTCGTAGCACTCTTTCTGAAACCAAGCCGGGGTCTCTTTTGACTTGTGGGCCGGCGTCGAGTCCTGCTGCCACACCCAATCTAGCGATGCGTTTTGAGGGTGCTGGCAACGGTCCTGTTGGTATAACTTGGATCGATATAGAGCATGAATTGTACAGCGACGCATCTCCGATCTCGCTCGTTGAACATTGTGTCACTTTCAGACATGAGAGAAGACTCATATCGCTTTTGGATTTGTAAATAACTGGTTAATTAGTAGATAGTTTGTAACAACAACAACAAAAAAAAAGAAAACCAGTTTTTATCAAACGGAAATGGAATCATGTCGTCTTTTCAACCTTATCGTTTAACTCTGTATTTGAGATTGTGGCAGATGCTTTCAAGATATGATGTGCGACTGTCAATGTCACCAAAAGATCTGTTTCATTAAAGAAGAGTATAGTTCAAAGTTCATTGGCTGCACAGACTGAAGTATTCGACTTAAAACACCAGTTTGTATTTCAAACTTAAATAACATTAATAAATCAGCGTCCAGATATTAATGTTTCGTTCGTTAATTCAGAGAAAGTTTTCGCCATTTAATTAACAGTTCCATTTAAGGAGAGTTTATAGTGGAAACGCTAGAATAAGTTCGGTAAATATAAATATCTACGAGAATAATGTCTCAGAAATGGCTGGAAAACCATTATACTCCCTATCGATGTCGGATGCTAAGGTTTCATCGCCAACTTGAGTTCTGCATTTTTGCTTAATCTTGGTATGTTCCCATGATACAATAGAGAATACGCAAAGATACAAGACAAGGTTTTATTTGCGTCAGCATTACTATGGCAATGTCACTGAGTGACGGCAATTTAAGAATATCTGGTGTGGCACAATGGAGAGTGGTCCTTTTGAGGCAGCTGGAGGCTTCTACATTAATGAACCTTGTGCTTAACTTGGTCTGCACTTATGTGGAGGTAAACTCTGTTCCGTCTGCCTGCTTCCCACCTGACTACAACTTGGATGTCTTCAAGTCCAACGTTAACAAATTCCTAATGAACAACCCCCTTAAGTAAACACTTCATCAAATCTCCACACTAACGTACTGTACTTGCAATAACCCTTATCCCTGAGTAGCTTCCAGGCCTTGATAAGTGGTGACCACCGTGTAAAAAAAAAACACACACATTTCAGTGAGTACACATTTTTCAAAGGTTAAAACTGTGGCACACGAAGATTGACAAGTGTTTTTGAATCCAGTGCATAATGAAAGTTAAGCTATGTTGACATTATAATTTTAAAAACAAAATATGGGTGATGAAACATCTCTCTCTTTCTCTTTCTCTTTCTCTTTCTCTCTCTCTCTCTATTTTTCTCTTTCATTCCCTTTCTCTCTATTTCAATGAAAAAAGAAGAGAATTAAATATAATCCTATTGTTTTAAAATAGTTGAGGCTTGGATTCTGAGGTTAGCGGACGCGACATAGCATGCGTATGGTTTTGTTAAATCTTAAATAAATCGTATTTTTATAAAAATACATTTGTTCGCTATTTTTATATAAGCGTTAAATTCCAGCATGCCAGTAATGCCGACGATGGAAAGATGCCTGTACGATGCAATGAAGACAAGAAGCGACCCATGCCATCCGGTTATAGCCGACGACATCTCAACCCGTTGTGTTGATGTTTCCATGTGCCTATCGTTCGATATCGTGTCTAACACCCGTAACTCTCCCCGGGAAACGATAGTGTCATAGCTGGTAGTATCGTGAGACACGCTCCGAGCTAGTGCTAATGATACTTCTCATCCGATGAAAGCTTTGTTAGAGGCAATGCAAGTAATATCTTATATTTACGCATGCGTTTATCTGTAGTATGCGATATGTATAATATTGATTAATCGTGTTTACCCGCAAGTCTTCTTGAATCTGAAGTTCTTCTCCAACTGTAATTGCCATCACTGGTTTTTAAGTCGTAGTTGCAAATTCCTACATCAAATTCGCAGGCGAACGGATCTGAAGCAAAACAAAAAAAAAGAAAAAAAAAAGTATATATATATATATATATATATATATATATATATATATAATTTAAAGGAGATTAGAACAATAGTCTAAAGAGCTGAGTGTATTTTAATGTAACAGTGAAATTACTAGTTTAATTAAAATACAGGAAATAGAAAGTGCTCGTTGTAATTTAGATATATAATAAGCTCGATAGTTAAATGTCCTAGAGCTAATACAATATTAAGTAATGTGATTGATAATTTAAAATTTAAAAATCAAATTATAATTAAATTAAAAATCCGTTTCATAAGAAGGAACAACAACAAAATCAATTATCAATTATTTTGTTGTTGTTCCTTCTTATGAAACGGATTTTTAATTTAATTATAATTTGATTTTTAAATTTTAAATTATCAATCACATTACTTAATATATATATATATATATATATATAATCAATATAAATAAAACAGTAGATGAACGTATGTGTACGTGTGTGAAAATATTTAACCGATAAGCACTTAAACTACTGGTCACATAACACTGTAATTAACAAGTAGTAATCATGCAATGAGGATGGTTGATAACGAGTGGACGAATATTTTTAGATGGATGAATAACGCGTACAGTAATATGGCGGAAAATTCAAACGCAAAAATGTTCATTTTAACTTACCGACATATTTCTATTACTTTTACGCATGCCCAATTTTATTCATAGCTTGAAGTGGTTTGATTTTAAATATTTTTATCTATCTGTCGATAGCTGAAACGGTAGAGAACGCAACTGGAGTGTTAAATGTTTTGGTTTCGATTCTAGCTGATGGCATCCAAGTCATCTTCAAAAATAATCTTTGGAAATCTGTACTATATATTATATCATAATATTCAATAGAGAATCGGTTTTGTAATAATAAATACGAAATCTGCATTAATTAAAATATATTTCAGCATATTTTAAAACCGGGGAAGGCTGGGCGCCATCCCCCGCTAGTTAAAGAACATTCACACATACTTAAACGCACGAGGCGCCAGTCGAAACTAACACGTGTACTTAGTTTCTCTTTATAAAAACACGGTCATTTCACTATGGCGTTTAAGAACTCTTGAACTATCATTCATTTACAACGTTTCCTTGGCTTGATGCAAGTTTTTGCCGATTTAAACTTTCATCATGAAAATGAAAAATTGTGTTTAAAAAATCTTCATTCATTAACAATAACGACTTTTGCTATCTATAACTTGACTAGCTAGCAGCTCGGCGTTGTCCGACCGTACAATACAATGATAGAGCATGAATTGTACCGCGACGCATCTCCGATCTCGCTCGTTGAACATTGTGTCACTTTCAGACATAAGAGAAGACTCCTATCGCTTTTGGATTTGTAAATAACTGGTTAACTAGTAGATAGTTTGTAACAACAACAAAAAAAGAAAACCAATTTTTATCAAACGGAAATGGAATCATGTCGTCTTTTCAACCTCTATCATTGTATTGCAGATTGCGCATGTATTATTATAGAATCAAATCGTCTATTGAATATCATATATTACGAGAAAACATTTTCGCAAAATAAAAAAAGAAATCAATAAAATAATAAAAATTATTATTATTATTATTATTATTATTATTAATAATAATAATAATAATAATAATAATAATAATAATAATGCTTTCACCAAATTCCGTCTGTGTTTGTTTACAACAGCACGTCAGCTTATATATGGGCTTGATGATAAATCCCCTGGAAAAGTCACTTCTTATTAATGTTTAGGTTAAAAATATTCAAACGAATAAATGATTTGAGGCGATTTTAAATTGTACCACTTCTTTTATCGTAAGTTGAACTCATTAATAAGAAAAAAAAAATAAATAAAATGGTGAGGTACGCCCGGGCTTGAATAGGGGATTGTTTGAAAACTGTACCAAACTCCTTCGCCAATTTTGGGTCTAAACATTTGAAATTTTAAATGTAGGTTACTTGGACATGGATCAAATTTTTTTATTTGATTTGAGCCCTCAAAAATAAATGTTAAGGAATTAAAATAGATTTTTTAAAAAATTGACCTCTGCGGTCTCTACCAAATTACTCGGCAAATTTCTGGTCTAAACATTTAAAATTTTATATAAAAGGTATTCAGAGATAGGGAAAGATTTTGATCGGATTAGGTCGAAAATTTGAGTTGCCAAGGGGTCCAAATTAAAAAGATTCAACCTTTTCGATGTCTAGCAAACTACTCAGCCAATTTTGGGTCTAAACATTTAAAATTTATACATAAAGGGTAATCAGACATGCGGTAAGCATTTTAATCAGTTTTGGGACGATAATTTGGCTGCCAAAAGGTCAAAGTTTAAAGAGTTAACCTTTGTAGATTCTACCAAATTCTTCCGCCAATTTTCAAGACTTGAAATTTTAGATGTAGGTAACTTGGACATGGCTAAAACTTTGTATTTTGATTTGAGACCAAAATAATAAATGTTAAGGGGTCAAAATTGGGGTAAAAGTTTAAAAAAATTAACCTCTGCGGTCTCTACGAAATTACTAAGACAAATTTTGGTGTAAAAATTTGAAATCTTACATAAAGTGTATCCACACGTAGGGCAAGTTATGAACAGTACATAGGGCCCAAAGCAAAGCAGGACTGAACTGATAGTATATATATAAAAGTGAGAATGAGGCGTGTGAGGACACTTCTCAACCTATATACTCAATGAAGTTTTAATCTACAGACTTGAAATCTGGTATGTAGAGGATTCAGACACGGAGAAAACTTTTTAATCCGTTTTCATCCGGAAAAAAGGGGCTTCTAAGGGATCAAATTTGAAAAATTGATACGTGGAAGGCTACCAGATTTTTATCTGTTTCCAGTTGTTTCACAACTACGTATGCACGTTCGTGAAATATGACAGCTTACGTTATGTTATGTTATGACAGTTAAATATGAGTTAGTATGAAAAAACTATTTAAAGGTCATGTCAAGCCGTGTACTGACCTCACTGTCTTCAGGTTTGGGCTTCGATCTCAGTTTGATTTTTTTTTTTTCACTTACAAGAAGTGAACTGATTAGGAAAAAAAAAAACATAATACTCGTACGCACATGTCTCAGTTTCTTTCCGTTTTTTACTTTTTCAGTTTTTTTAAGGGATTTAACCTTACGTTTAACACCTACATTATTTCTATTTTAATAAATAAGAATTCTGCATTCATTAAAATATAACATTTATGATATTTTACGACAGGGCAATGTCGAGTATATCTTCTAGTAAAAAAGTATAAAAGTAAGAATATGTATGTGTGAGGACACTTCTCAACCTATATACTCAACAAATTTTTTATCTACAGACTTGAAATTTGGTATATAGGATATTCAAATATATAGAAATCATTTTAATCTGTTTTCATTCGAAAAAAAGTGCTGCCAAAGGGTCAGAATTGAAAAATTAGTACGTGGGAGTAATAGGATGTTTATCTGTTTGCTAACTGTTTAATGTACGCGCATGTGTGAATAGTTTACATTACAGATTACTTACGTTAAGAATAAGTAGTTTTAAACGCGTTTTATAAAGTTGTGTCACGCTGGGCTAATGGTTATCGTATTTGACTCACTGTCTTTAGGTTTTATTTTCAACTTTAGCTCGAATATTTTTATTTATTTATTTTTTTACTTACAAGAAGTGAACGGTTTAGAAAGAACATAATACTCGCATAGACATGTCTCAGTTTCTGTATTAATTAAAATATAATATTTATATGTATATAATATATATATATATGCAGTTGTTAGTGGCCATTCTACCTATTAGCTTCACTACATTTCTCTAATGAACATTACTACTACAGGAATATCTTTTAACAACCAACCCTTTTATCCTCATTTGGTCCTAATTGATATGAATGGCTTTCATATCAAAGAAGCTCCCAGCTTCGACAAGCTTCTGTGTCTGACCTTCACTCCTGGCCCGAAATGGAGGATTTACATAAAATCTGTGGCCAAAGTCGCCAGAAAAATAGTTGCGTCGTTTTATCGTTTCATAACGTAATTTCACTCCTGACGCAATCCCCTACCTGTATAAGAACCAGATACGTCCTAAAATGGAGTTCTGGGGACGATCTGCTCAGAGCACACTATTCTTTCTTTATAAAGTATAAAAACCAGCTTTGAGATGCATCTTTCTTCTCCCTGCAATCTCTTTCTAACAGAAGAGACGTTGCTAGCTTGTTTCTGCTCTATCATTAATTTCAAGGCAAGTGCTCGTCTGAGCTGCAATCTATACCCCCTGCTAAACTTTCACAAGAAGCAATCGTACTAACAATTTCCCCACTCTATATCTGGGCTTAAATATAAACACAAATTCCATGAACAAAGCTTCTTTTCAGAACTTATCGCCAGTGGAACTCTCTTCCGCTGCGATGTTTTCTAGCTGTCTGGCCATCTTCAAGTCCAATGTAAACAATTTCTTGTTCAGCCGTCCCCTAAAATTATCAAATTCTACCCAATTTCTACCATTAACGATAACTTCGCTTTTGTCCCGGTGGCCAAAGTACAGTCATTAACCCTTATCCTCGAGCGGTCTTCGGGCCTTGATGATGTGAAGAACAGTTGCACCGCTTTGAGGCCATCAGCTAAACAATGTCGCTTGCATGCCGCCCGCTCCTTCAAAAGGAACATATATTTGAAAAAGTATTTTCAATTTGTAAAAGACCAGAGTCATATTTATCCAATTCTTAATGTTGCAAAAAAAGAAAAGAAAAAATCGCACTCACTATTTGAAGAATGGTTCTTTATGCATTTCATTATTTGAATTATTTGCGAAATTGATAATTAATAAAGTGCAGAAACGTATCTGTAATTTCATTAGGCGCATCCTTTCGTCTTCTCTGCAATCCTTCCTGCACAGATGTGATGTAGCTAGTCTCAGTCTTATTATAAATATTATTATGGCGTGTTCTTCACAACTGTCTGATTTATACTTCGCTTCCTTTGTTTCAGCTCGTTTTACTCATTGGTCTAGTGGTCTCCATCAAAATTACTGTTTTTATACCTCGGTGTAATACAGCTTCCTATCTCAGTAGCTTCTTGTGGGGTTCTCTTCCCGCTGACTGTTTTCCTCCAACCTGTAACCTTGGTCTTTTCTAGACTAAGACCAAAAGGCATCTCCTGTCTTTGCAATAATCATTTTTCTGTTTTGTTTGCTCCTTCGATCAAGAGGCTTCCTGTCTTGTCACGAGTAATTTCCATAAAAAAAGAATTTTAAGACTGTTAGAATGAACACTAATATGACCAATGGAAACACCAAATTAGTAAGATAAAAATAAAAAAACAAAAACACTTACGTTGACATATTATTTCGTTAAGCTGAACATGATCAATTGCAATGTCACCGAGATGAGACGATCCACGGACGGCAATGAGGCTGGCAGTATGGACACCGCTGGGAACTTGAGTACAGAAGCTTTTCCATCTTGTTCCTTGTTCTCCAACCGCTGTCCACTCAACCTTGCTTGTTTGGCGATAATACCATCGCAAATATAATCGATTAATGTCTTTGCCCTTCATGTGATATGAAAATCGAAAATATTTGGCGTCTGCATTTTCTGTTATTGGGAATCGAATTTTAGTCAAATCACCCCAGCGGCCGAACGAACTTTCGGCATACAAATAAACACCTAAAAACAAATATATCGACATTAAAATCATTTTTTTTTTTTTTAACTTTCTAGTAAATCTTTAAAAATGTGTATTTTATTCGCACATCAACTGTTTCTACTAAAATGTGAACTATTTTTCCTAGACAAGAATAGACGCTTGTCGAACTACTATTCAGTCTTGCTAGCACGCAGCGCACACACGGACACAATGCACAACACTCTTAAGTTCGAGACATACACAATTATCGCCCATTATTTCCTGAGTTGCATGTTTAAACCGATAGGTGGCGATATCGACTTCCTTTCTCTCCGTATGTCTATCTCACTCTCTATCATTTGTATCATCTGGTGACGTCATGCGGTACGAGCGTGTAGAGATTTTTCTCCCCCTAACTTTCTTACAAACCTGTCTTGTACCAGTCGCCCGTAATAAATTGACGCGGTTTGTAAGTCATATATTTTGGTGAGCGTTGTTTCTTTATTTGTTGTTCGATCATTGATTTTGCCTTTCTCAACGTAGTAGACAGCATTTAACGACGTCCACTACACAAGCAATGGTTTTAGCATGTTCTGTACTCACAAGAAGTCTCCTTCACAGACAGGGCAGATCAAGAAAGTACGCAATCAGATGAAATAAGGCATAAATGTTCCCCGAATAAAGTAAAACAAGAAGTTCATATTCGTATTGCTTGCCAAACATTGGAACAACAGTTTACCGGTATCTCTAGTTCATTTTGATGACGGCGGAGAAACTAATCGTCATCATGAACTTAAATTCCTAAATAAATTAACCAAATTGATTGGTTAAGACAATTTTCCTGAAGGCAGACTCTATTTTAGCGGGCTATATACAAAAATCATTTGCTCGTCCTCTTTTATAAGCTGTGTGTGTCAGGAAAAGGCGCCAAGAAACATCACTCCATTCTTTTGAATAAGATCTCCAATCGGTTAATACACAATGGAGTACTACTGTATTTTAAATTCCATTTTTTCCGTGAGTCTCACTCGACAGCGCCCGGAGGACGACGCAAACCGCCCGAAAAATGTTGAGTGAGCTTATCCAAAAAGAAACCGAATTGTTAATATATATATATATATATATATATATATATATATATATATATATATATATATATATATATATATCCGATATCAGAGGATCACATCTTCGGAGTCTCGATAATCGCTCAAAAATAGAAAATTAAAGAAAATAATGAGGGAAATATAGTTTTAAAGCCCCTCCCCCCTCTAAAATAAAATAAATTTTGATATATTTTTTTAAATTTTTTATAAACTATATCTCCCTCGAAACAATAAACAACAACAACAACAACACATTTAAAATATTCTTGAATAACGGGAGTAGAGTTTTCGATAACATTGATTAATAAATTTCTTAATTGATTACTTTTTCTTAATGATTTAACAAGTTTTATGTAAAACTTAAAAAAGCAAATAAAAGTGACTGTACGAGATTTTCAATAAACATTCTTTCTCCTGCCACTATCTCTTGCCAAAAATGTTTCGATTTTTATTTATATTTCTATGCAATTTATATTTTTAGTGTTCAAGCATTACATTTTTTTTTCTTCTCTTTTTTTACATGGAGTTCACCACTTGTCAAGGCCTAAGGGCCACTCGGGGATAAGGGTTATTGTGGGTACAGTAATCAATGGGATAGTGTAGTAATAGTATTGGAGAATTGATAAAGTGTCAGCACTTAAGGGGGCGGTTCATCAGGCCTTTGTTTGTGTTGCACTTGAAGACATCCAGGTTGAAGTCGGGAGGGAAACAGGCAAGCGGAACAGAGTTCCACAGGCGTGCAGTTCTAAGAAAGAAGCTTTGTTCATGGAATCTACGTTTTGATTTAGGCACAGATAAGGAGTGGGGAAAATTATTGACGATGGTTTCAGCTAGTCGGGTGTTTTTTGAAAAAGATTAGCGAGGGTGACCAGAGAATGGAGCTCAGACGAGCACTTGCCATGGAAATAACGATAGAACAAAGATAGGCTCGCTACGGAAAGAGGTTGTAGGGAAGAGAAGAAGGCATCCCCCACCAAGCCACGAAGTCTATTTTGTACTCTGTCGAGGCAGGATAGGCTATTTTTAGCAGCTCCTGCCCAGATATGGGAGCAGTACTCCATCCCTGGACGTACTTGGCTTTTATATAGATAGAGAATTGCATCAGTAGTGAGATATCTTCTGGAGCGGTAGAAGGATCTCACCATTTTCCCAGCGACCTTGGTCACAGACTTGATGTATGTGTTCCATTTAAGATCAGTAGTAAAGGTCAAACCCATAAGCTTATCAAAACATGGGGCCTCCCCTAGACGAGAGCCATCCATTTCAATTGATGCCAGATGGGGATCAGAGCGTTTTTGATGTAGAGATAGGAGCTTGGTCTTAGATGCATTAAAAATAACTAACCACCTCTTCCCCCACTGTATCACGCTCTCAAGATCAGAGGAGAGAGAATCAGAGAGAACATCATCATTTACGGCCTTTGATGCGTTGCCATAGATGGCCGTGTCATCAGCATAGATGTCAACGAAAGTATGTGTTTTGGGAGATCATTGATGTAGATCAGGAAGAGAGTTGAGCCCAGTATGGACCCCTGAGGGACTCCAGCATTAATACTGTGGGCCTCTGATTTCTGCCCATCAACCACTTCTCTTATGAGCCTATCAGAGAGAAATGATTTAATGATCGAGAAAGCATTTCCAGTTATACCGTAGCTGGAAATCTTGTGTAGTAAGGCCTTTATTCCAAACCTTATCGAAGGCCTTGAATATGTCAAGAGCAATTGCTCTAGAAATGAAGCCTTTGTCGAGAGATTCGCTAATCCTATGAGATATAACAGTTAGCACATCTGCTGTAGATCTAGCAGAACGAAAACCATATTGCGTGTCGCTAAAAAGGTTATTTCTGCTGAGGTGGTTCACTACGTCTCTATTTATTGTGGATTCCAGCAACTTACTCATGACACACAGGAGACTTATTGGTCTTTACTGAGAGGGAGATGACTTATCACCTGAATTCTTAAATACAGGGCATACTGATGAGGTTTTCCAAGATGTTGGGAAGCACTTCTCCTTAAGGCAACGCTTAAACAGTTTGGTAAGTATGGGAGAAAGTTCTGGTTGTAATTTCTTTAACACTATAATTGGAATACCGTCAGAACCAGTTGCTTTACTGAAATCAAGGTTCTTGATTAGCTTGGCGACCTCACACACAGATATTTGTATGTTGCATAACGTGTTGTCTGTTATAGGAGGGAATATAGGGAGTTGATGGCCTTCGTCGCACAGGGTAGAATTTGCCGCAAAGTTTTTGGCAAATAGTTTGGCCTTGTCGGATGCTGTCAAGATGACCTCTGGTCCTTTGATAATGGTTGGGAAAGAATGCACGTTTCTGTTCAGGATCCTATTTGCTATTTGCCAGAACTGGTGGGAACCAAACCGCTGCTCAGCTACTTTGGATTTAACGGATTGAGCATATAGTTCTCTTGCATTTTTTATTACTCTTTTGCAGTGGTTGCTGGCGGTCCTGAAAGCAGCTTTAGTTTCAGTGCATCTATTACGTTGGTAGCTATGGAAAAAGTGATTTCTGTGTGCGATCGCAGCAGCACATTCAGGGAAGAACCATGGCTGGCTGTTAGTTTTTTCTTGGAATGTTTTGGATGGTATGAATTGGTCTATGCCTACAATTACCTATTCGGTCAGGTCTGATACTATAGAGGACCCATCCTTTTTAAACATGGAATGCAGAGGTAGATCAGATATTAATGTACGGAAGCTATCGCAGTCAGCCATAGAGTATCGGTATACAGTACGGTGGAGAGATACGTCTATAGATTTATTATATTTCATTTTTATCTTAACTGATACAACGCAGTGGTCGGAGGATCCCAGAGGAGATAGAACGGGACATGAGCATAGCTCAAGGGAAGTGGATAGAAAAAGGTTTAGAAGGCTTGCGTACTGACCGGTACTATCGGGCACACAGGTGGGCTCACGAACAATCTGAGTGAGGTCATAGGCAATGGCAAAATCATGACAGAACCTCCCCTCATCATCAGTCTTATTTAAGTGGGTCAGCCATTCCACATTATGGACATTGAAGTCACCGCAAATGTGAATGTTAGCCGAGGGATGAGCAGACAAGATGTTGTCAATTTTCTCTGATATACTCTTAAAGACAGTAACTCCGCTGTTGTGGGGGCGATAGAGGGCAAATATAAATGCGATGGTGTAGGGAGGTGGTCGGCCCTATTCCAGTTTCGCTTAGAAAGAATATGTCAGGTTTCGTTTCCTGTAATTGGGTTTCAACCTCTGGAAAGTTAGAACGTAGACCCCTGATGTTGGAGAAGGAGACATGGTAGTAGGGGTCTACGTTGGAGGATGGGTTTATATCGGTACTAGTACTACTGCATTTTAAATCCCGTTTTTCCGTGAACCCCGCTCGGCAACGCCCCGCCCCGGAAAATGTAAGGGGGACCTTATTCAAAGAGAAACTGAATCGTTAAAAGAGACGTGAGCGAGCAGACGACTCCAAATTGGAAGAAAAAGAAAAGAAAGGGGAGAGTTTTATTGCGTTTCATAAGATCCATTGGAAAAACAAGTGTTTATTCTTGTGACAAGGATAATGAACAATTCTAAGCTGGAAAATATCGTGAAGTCGCTGGAAATGAAGAAATGTTTAAAATGCATTCGGCAAAAAATTTGTCATCGTTATCAGCTGCTTACAAAGACAACAAAACTTTTCTTTGGAAAAAAAAAGATACTCATGCAGAAAGTGATCCGTGCTGAAATAGTAACGTTATTATTTAAAAAGCCATTCTTAACATGGGGTGGGTAGGGTGTTTTGTACCTATTTTGTACTTTAACCTTACAATTGAATAAAAAAACATATCATAAAACTTTAATTAAACATGGAAATACGTTTTTAAAAAATAGCGCGGATCACTCTCTGCATTAGCACCAAAAAATAAAATTGCTTCATAAAATGCAAAAAAAAAAACCAAAAAAAAACTCAAGCAAAAAAAAACAGCAAAAACCCTTCAAAATTGTTACAAGTACAGAAAAATACATGTCTTCTTTTTACGAAAAATGTATGAATAAAAAAAAATTGTTTTTTGCTCCTTAAAACTAAAACATAATTGTTCATTAATATAAAAAACAATTTATACCAAAAAAATAACAAAAAAAACCACACAGTTGATAATAAAAAAAGAAATAAAACAGTAAATTTCATGAAATTCTCACGGTAGGGTATTTATTTATTTATTTTTATTTTTTGTATTGACTTCTGTTCGCTCGGTATTTTGAAACAAGGATGTAATCTAGACACCGCCAAAAATGGCCACAAAATCAAGTTGTTGTTGTTTTTTAAAACGAAATTGCATTTACTAAAATCCATTATTTCTGAGTAACTTTTTTTTCCAGAAAGATAAAACCCTGAATTTTATCATATAGAAAGCAGAATAATGTAAAACTTTTTCTACTATTTTTAACTAAATTTTAAATGTTAAAATTTCCCCAAAAGTTAACAATTGACATTTTTTGTCTTGCACAAAAAACGTACATAAATATTTAAAAAGAAAAAGGTTTTTGAAATAATTAATTTATTTATTTATTGTCTAAGATTTAGTGTGATTTTCTATGAGATTATGGAAAAGTATTATAATATAAGTACCTGGATTTCAAATAATTTCACTTATTCATATAGCCAACCAGTTACTTCGCGTAAATTTGAGACAATGTTTACATTTGTACTTGATAAAAAGCAAAATACCGAAGACCAAAGACCAAACAGGCCAAAAAAAAATTTACTTTTCAGTGACGGAAATTTCAATGTATTATTAAGGCTGGCCAATACCAGATGGGTGACCATTTGTATGAGTTTGGTTTTTAATGTGTATGTGTGTGTGGGCCAGGCTCCCCAAAATGGGGGGGGGCAATTTAAAGCAGAATAAAAAAAATATTTCAGCGCGTTTGGTCCACCGTAGTCGAAAGGCGGCAAACGTTTTCAAACGGGATCGATAAAATGATGATATTTTTAACACAAAGGGCACAATATTTATCGATTTTTTGTATCGATTCTTCAAAGCATTCTCTATTTAATAATGGTCATGCATTATTCGGCTCGCTAAAAAAATTGTTAATTTATTTCTCAAAGATTTTAAAATTGCTTTTTTCGTATAAATATTAAAAAAAAAATGTTGTTTTGTTTTATTTTGCTTAACATATTCACCGAATTTCACACTTCAAAACTCAAAAGCGGGATAATTAAACACAATCGAAGTTCTGATATTCAGATGTCAAAATAAGGTATTCAAACAAGTTTTTTTTTTAATCTAATCCTGTCCCTTACAACAAGACAATATGTTTTGTTCAGTTTCAGATGATTATTTTAAGCATATTTGGAACCCCCTCAAAACAAGGATGGGAGGTGTAAGCAAAAAAAATCTATATATCGTTTATGAAAAATAAGTACACTGTTATAAAATTCATTCTTCTCTTAATAATCTCTGAAAATTTCGTATTGATTGGATAATTACTTGATTTTTGGTAGATTTTTAAAAAGACGGTCCGTCAAAAAGTACTTACCTGCCCCCCTTCTCAGTTTTGGCGGTGCCTGTAACCAAAATAGGAATTCGTCAACATGACGACTGGGTACACAAGTTCTGCTTTGAATCATTTTATTATTGAAGGTCTACATACAGTTGGGGGAAGGAATGGATCAAGAAACTCTGATAAAGGAATTCATTTTATGTTTTCTTCGTTATGTCACCTCAATGCAATCCTGGCATTCCGTTACCAGCCAACAACTTAATCAGTAAAGAGTTGAATGCATGATGAATTCAATGCGCGTTTTTTTTCTTCATCTTACTGGCTAACTAGAAAAAAATTGGTTTTAAAAAAACACAATCTCAAACAAAAAAACAACAAAAAAATCTCTAAAATTGTTAGAAATACTAAAAAAATACACCTCTTCTTTGAAAAAACGTTTTACGAAAAATGTATATATCCCCCCCCAAATATTTATTCTTTGTCACTTAAAACTAAAAAAATAATTGTTTATTAACTCAAAAAACTTTTTACACACAAAAAAAAAACACAGTTTACAAAAATATAAATAAATAAAACAGTAAACTTCATGAAATTTTCACGATAGGTGGTTTAATTTTTTTCTTTTTTTGTATTTATTTATATTCATCTGTTCGCTCGGTATAATCCGAAACTCGGCGAAAAACAGGATTTAAAATGCAGTAGTACCTACTTCCTTTTGAATTCGGTGCATTCGAATGAGGTCGTCTATTTGAACGTTAAATTACCTTGTTTAATAGTTGTCACAAAATACAATTCGTTTTTCAAAACATTTTATGTATTTATTTAATAAAATTATTATTATTTTTTAATCCCAGTCTCGGGTGCCTTCTTTATTTAAGCATCTTACCAACTTTGAAAATCAACAATTTACTCCCCATCTCGCTAGAATTACTTAAATAATTTTTGCAGTCTATTCTTTGATCAATAAATTTTGCCAAACAAATACAATTTTCAAAATAACAAGCAAAAAAAAAAAAAAGGATGAAAATTTCATTAAAATTTTATCTCAATATTTACTTAATATGTTATTTTTAATTAATATATTATTTTCAATTAATATGTTATTTTTAATTAATATATTATTTTTACTAAAAGTCTGATAAACACGTAACCTACTCACCAGTTTTCGTTTTCGAAGAATCCATATCAGGTCCTGTGCCAATCGTCGGAGTCGACCCATTGTGCAATTTCCAAACGTATTTTTTATTATTTGAATAATCGATTGTAAAATTACAAAGTTGAGGATAGCTGAACGTGCAAAGTATCTTCCATGTTTCTGTCAAATTTAGAGGGAAACAAAACAAATGACATCACGATTACAATAAAACATCGTAACGTGTTTTAAATATGAGATGTGAAACCAATTTAAAAAATACATCGCTTAACCGGAGACAAAAAACGACAATAATATTTATTTTGGGCTGGATCCGCCTATCAGTATAAAATCGGCAATACCAACAGCCAAACACAAAATGTGAAGAAGAAGAAAAAGAAGAAGAAGAAGAAGAAGAAGAAGAAGAAGAAGAAGAAGAAGAAATCTGGCATCACACTAAATAGTCGTGAAGGGTTAATGAAGATGGAAATACCGAGGAGAGAAAGCACTAACCAGACCTCCCTTGGAGGCTTGCTCGTTGCCAGCAAGAAATCGATGATATACGGCTGTTGCGATAACGCATATTAAAAAGCAAATGTTAACAATAGAGGTAGAGACTACTGGAAAGCTAGGGAGACTTGTTGTCACTCAAACTCCAGAGAACACCACAGGTTGTTCTCAGAGATATCTTTGATGATGGCCATGTGAAAACTTCTTGTGAATAACAACAAAAACAACAAAAACGATAATAGAAATGATAATTCTTACTTTTGCATTGTCCCTGGGAAACGGAAATATCGTCAATGGCGATGTTCAGTTTCTTTCTTGTTCCCACAATCGCAGTAAACATAATGTTTCCAGTCTGATTCGAAGGTAAATTGACACATGCGTAGTTCCAACCGGTGCCATGATTTCCGTATTCTTGCCAGAGAATTAGTTTCCGCTTGAAAGCAGTTTGCTGATCGGTGTAAAGGAAAATCATTTGCAATTCACCGGGATCTGATCCGGACAAATAGTAATAGAATTCTACTTTGTCACCTTTTGAGCTAATGTTGGTCAGAGGGGAGACAAGCGAGGTTCTGACTCCTTCGAGGTGATGATTGAATACAGCCATAAAACCACCTGCAAAATAGACAAGAATTAAAATCAATTTGAATGAAAAGAAAGTTACATATTCACGAATTGTGAAAAAGACGTATCTATCTACAGGTGAAGAAGAAGAAACGAATGTTAGAGAGTGGAAAATTAATGCAAAGTGATTATATGACCTTTCTGGGTCACCGGCAACAGATGTGAACCCTAAATGATCTTTAAATAGGTATCCCTTGTCACATACGTGTCGTGCTCGTTCTTGCAGGGAATTCTTTGCAAGATCTCTCGGCGCAGTAGGACTCGTTAATCGGGTTGGTGGGTGTCGATTTCACCTTTGGGTTGATATGTCGCTGTCAATAGTAAATATATTTTCATGTACGGAAAAGAAAGACAGACTCAGATATCTCTATTCTACTTGGTTAATTCAAGTTAGATATACAAAATATGATATACACTCATATACAATCGTTCCGTGGTTGATTTTTAATAAACACTATTGAGTTCCAATTAGATTTAGTTACTCTCAGTTTTTTGGCGAAGGTGATGGACGGGAAGAGAGGGTGGCGACGGCTCTTCGATTAGGATTAGATTCGCTCAGAACTCTGCTTCAACTAACTGATTTTTGGCGCGAGGATTCACTTATGTAAAGAGGTATTGGGGTATCGTAGGTTGCTCTCTAGGCCAATCGCCGGTAAGTACGTAATCCCAGGGGATACCCGATTCTCTGCATGCACCTACGAATCTGCGAACCTGCGAACGCTTGCAGTTGTGGTTCTCACGATCGGGAGAGGTTAACCTCGTGACCCCTCGCCTGGCCTCAGAAACGAAATTATATTTCGTTATGTTTCTCAAAATGACATCAAATTGTCACTTTCAACAAACAATCAGATTTATATGTCGGTTTTATAAGAAAATAATAAAATTCATAACCTAATTTCCTTTCAGCAAAGTCGGCCGCCGCTACCCGGGCATACAATAATGTCTAACAAATAACACAAGCATAGTTGCCCGGCATTCTCCAGAGTTTCGGGAGTCTCAACCTTCCCCAAATGAGTAGCCCTACCGCTCTTTGGGATGGTTACGTCACAATTATATATATATATATATATATATATATATATATATATATATATATGCATATATATATGCATATATATGCATGCATATATATGCGTATATCTATATATATATATGCATATATATATGCATATATATGCATATATATATATATATATATATATATATATATATATATATATATATATATATATATATATATATATGAAAGTGACGAAAGATTTTATTTCGACAAGAAAGAGGCAAGTATGGTCTTGGATGTGCAACAGACATATCGCACCAGATTAGCTTGTCCGAGAATAGGATCAGAGACTTTTTCAGCGGAATGGTTGAAGTCGACATAGGTTTCTCAAGACTGCTGAGATCACAAAAGTAAGAAAGGGTGTCAGCTACAATATTCGATTTGGCTGGTAAATATTGGATGTATGTCGGCAGAATATTGCGTCAGAAAATCCATCTGTTGAAGTTCTCTGGCTGTGAGTTTACCATGAATGGAAGATGTAAGGGAAGCTATCAGTGTTTTGTGGTCGGTGAAAATAGTGAATTGTCTCGCTTTCAACATGAAAGAGATATGTTTAACTGCAAAGTACATGGCGAGTAATTCTCGACCGGAACGATGTATTTACGCTGAGGAGTGCTCAAAAAAAGAAAGTGGTTGTGTTTGACCGTTTACGACCTGGTTTACTACGGCACCAACAGCTACACCAGAAGCATCTGTCGAAAGAAAGAGCTTACGGAGGGTATCAGTGATGTGAACAGTTGGGAATCAACTGCCGGTAGTAGTAGTTCACAAGTTCCAATCTAACGACGTAACTGACGCAAGGAGGTGGATACAGGAAAATCTTGAACTGCTTGCATTTTTGAAGACAAAGTTGTTAGTCCAGACTTGTCGATCCGGTGTGCAAGGAAATCAAGGGAACTGACACTGAAGTCGCACTTCACAACATTGATTTTTAATTCATAGGATTGTAAACGTTGGAAAACTTCAGTTACGTGGTTTAAGTGTTCTTCCTGTGAGGAATTTCTCGGCGACGAGAATTTGATTATATGCACGGACCAAGTTGATGCGAAAAAAACAAACAAACTGTAGAGCGGGATAAGGATGCAGAAAAATCGTGCAGGTGCTGAATCGGCAACAGTTGCTACATTGAGAGCTTGGTAGTCTCTGCAGGGTCTCCAGTCTCTCTCCGATTTCTTGAGTACCATGTGAAGTGGAGATAACCATGGGCTGCTTGAGGGCCATATGATGCCGAGATCCATCATGTGTTGATTTCTTTTTTTCACTTTCAACTTTTCGTCGATCCAAGAAGAAGTTGTTCATACGAAGTCTTCTCTTTCTGCCCACTGCGGTATACTTTCCTGCGAAACACCAAGCATCTGCACGTCAAGTCCATCAAATGCAGTGTTTGCAGACCTGTTAAACCGAATTTCCTGAGCTTACCCAACCGTTTTCCCTGCAGAAAAGACGACATGCATCACGTGCGACATCACAACTCGTGGTGCGCCTGTGCATGTGACTCTCCCTGAAAAAGTTAGGCCGGCTCAGAATTTCAACACATGATGTACTTTTGGACTGAGGAAGTGATTTTCCTATTAGCAAAAATAGCCCCCGTTTGAAAAAACCATATATGTGGTTTTTGTGCGTTGAAGTCAGGCATTTTAAAAGAAATTAGGCTCCTTACAGAGTCGGAAACAGACTAGTTCTCGGCCATGTCGATGCAGAAAAGGGTTACAAGATCCAATTATGGTAAGTGATTTGTGTGTGTGTGTGTGTGTGTGTGTGTGTGTTTGTGTGTGTGTGTGTGTTTTTCCATAGAAAAAAAAAGCTGAAAATGGCAGGAAATGACTTCTCAGTTATTAAATCATTTCTCTCTGATCGAAATCCTACTGTATCTATATCATTACTACCAACTTACACCCATTAACCCTTATCCTCAAGTAGCCTTCATGCCTTCATAAGTAATGACTCCCTTGTAAAAATACTGTTTTCAATTGTGAAATCTGTTTTATATACTAGTCTCAGTATTTAATGATATTTTGTTGATATTGTTTTGTATTTTTAATAAGTATTGTTTCAAGTAATTGTACTTTGTGCATACAGTTATGTCTTATACATAACTAGCCGGGGGACTAGAATTGCCCCGTCGTAAAATACGCTTAAATATGATATTTTAATTTGTTCAAATTTCGTCGTGATTTCAAAAGTAAAAAAAAAAAAAAAAAAAAAGTCTTGGGTGCCATCAGCTAGAATCGAAACCGAAAGCAAAACTGTAGCATTCAAAGCTGGTGACGTTACCGCTGTACCAACGTGACATCCATATGAACTGATTAAAAATTAACTAAGATGAGTGTACAAAATGTATAACGATTGTTTCAATTTTGACCCCTTTTTCACCTCTTAAATGTTATTTTAACTAAAGAACCATAAAAGAACGGTCTGTAAAAAATCTAATCATTTGAGGTTCCTGCGACTTTTAGATTCGGAAGAGACGGAGTTTGAAAATATAGAGACATACACACTGACATATAGCCTTTTATATATTAGATTTTAGTATTTGTTGTTGTTGTTATTTCTTATTTCGACTGAGTTTAGTGTTTTGTTGTGCGAGAACATGTAATGTAGCCGTTATGTCGCAAATGGGCAAACAAATAAAACAAATAAATAAATTATCCGAGTCGGCATTTTTTTTTTTCTCAACAAAAGTTTGTTATGACCGTTATTTTCGACACCACGTAAAAAAAAGTATCTCGCTGCCACATGTCCATTTTAACCTGATCCGCGTTTCCCCTTCTTCCCATCGCACGCCGGGCACAGCCGGCCAATTCTCATTTGCGACTTCACACGTCCATTTCCTTCAACGTCGTTTTTTTTTCTCTCTCACCTCACACTGGCATCAGCCGGCCATTTCTCGCCTGCGCTTTAGACATCCATTTACTTTGACGTCGACTTTCTTTCTCTCCGAAAACGTGTTGCATTTTTCTCCTTTTTATTCCTTCCTCTTCTCGCGCACACTTCCTAATTTGCATATGCGTGATTTTCTGCTACTGCTAATCTCTTCGCATGCTGGCCATCCTTCGCTGCTGCTGCTACCTTCCGCGCACTCACACGAACTATGTTATAATGTGGCATTGAATTGCACTAGTTTCGTATAAATATGTGAGACATCTGGAAAGAGTTGTTGTCGTTTGGCCAATATAGGTACTATATGTATTCTCGGTTTGCTTATTGGGAAGACATTCCTCAAATGGGTACATGAATTTATATATTACTTTAGAAGAAACTAAAATGCGGCGAATCTTGCTTGCTTGGTGTCTTAAAACTATGGATCACATTAAAATATATTTTAAAAAAAATGAGTCACATTTAAAAAGAAATATTATTTTTCAACCTAATTGTTCTCTTATTGGCTAATGACATCGACATACGCCCAACAAACTCAATCACCGTTTCAGCGCAGCGCATGGCTCGAAAGTAAACTCGCAAACGCTCATATAATTTTGTGCGTAATTTCATTAGCGATACGCACCGGTATTTGAATTAGTCGTGTGGTCGGTCAAAGGTCCATGGTAGGAAGGCAAAGTGAAGAACCAATTTAGAGGCGAACCCGGCACGTTACTGGGGATCACCTTGTATCCACAAGCGGAACGGTCAAAAGAGCAGGAAACGTTTTCAGCTGAAATAAGAAAATAATAAAAGATTCGTCAATTAAACAAATAATATATAAATTAATTAATTAATTAATTAATATTAATGAAATCATAAAACAAGCAGAACAAAAATACTTATCAACAAATTTGTTGTTTTTTTTTGTTTTGTTTTATGAAAATTGCTCGATACAGGGCGTGAAGCCACTTGATGTAAGAAGTTAAGAAGAACAAATGATGATTATTGCAAAGACAGTAGATGCCTATTGATCTTAGTTCTGAAAAGACCAAGGCTGTAGGTAGTAGGAAAACAGGGAGCAGGGAGAGAGTTCCACAATGTTGCAGTTCTTGCAAAAGAAGCTAGTGGAAACTTTATTACGAATATGCATCAAAACAGCGAATTGATGAAGACCAATTGAGTCAAACGAGCTGTAGCAAAGGATCAAACAATTCTGAAGAACACATGCCATAAGAGTATTTCTTTAAAAGATTGAGACTAACGACATCACGTCTGTGAGAGAGAGAGAGAGGGGTTGCAGAGAAGACGAAAAAAAAGGGTCAGTAAGATTACAGTTACGTGTCTGCATTTATCAAGTCCCCCTCTCTTAAATGGGGCATGGATTCACCAACCCAAGTATGATAACAGTACTACATACATGGTCTGATAGTTAATTTGAAGAAAAAGAGAAATGTCTCATGTGCGAGAAAGTGTTTAAAGCGATAGATAACCGATTTTACGAGAAGCGGGAAGATTATTGGATAGCGGTTATATATCAAAACGGGGATATGTAATATAAAGGGGTTTGAAACGGCAGCAAACGGTTATATATACGGGAAGCACATGAGGGGGGGGGCAAGATGTTACGTGGAAGGAGGAGCATGGAAGATTAAGCCAAGATAATGTATAGGACCAATATGCGTGTATATGTTGGATGAAGGCTGTTTGTGTCTTGACATTATATCCTTAAGAGTGGGTGCTTATGATGGGGAGCACATATATGAGGGGAGGACAATGTTCGTTGTGTTGGTGATGAGAACACAAAATTACGTACCTGGGTTTAAAAGATAAACACGAAGATCAGATTTGATCACGAACACACATACCTTTATTATTCACGGCTGGAAGACATTTTTAGAACCACAAATGCCACGTTACTACATCATTAAGATTTCCCTTGACGCCGCCTCCAGCGCCTCGAAGCCGATCCTCTATCTTCCATTCTCCGATCTCAACTCCAAAACTTAACTCTATAATGACGTCACTCATCACGCTCGCAAACATGTGAATATAGATTCACGTTGTTGCCAGCTGACTTGGTCCATAGATTTTCGAATTCCTTACAGAATTATTTTGCTAACCTCAATTTTAACTATAAACAACATCCCTGACTTCAACTCCAATAACAATAACAACTAAGATTTCAACATTCCTAAAATATCATTTACGAAATACAATTTCTTAATTAATAATAATCATCGATTATTATGAATTCATAAATTCATAATAATCTTCAATTATTATTTCCGGCGTTTTCCGGCAGCTAGCAATCTAACAAGATTTCATTTAAGTATTTCAAAGATTATTGCTATATAATTTTATAAGGTCATAATACAATTCATGTGTGATCGGGACACTAGTATAGGATTCTCGTAGCGTGCGTCTAGAGCCGAAATATTTTTTTAAGAAATTTAAATGTATCATAAATTTGGTTTTGCAAATTTAAACAAACATCGTTATTTCTTCCTATTATTTGGATGCTTCGGATCTTATGTGTTCTCATCTTTAACAACGTGTTGGTCCATGTAATCACCGATCTTCTTCCGGTGTACCTTGTCGAACTCGGAAATCTTTCTGTCGAACTCGGGAATCTTTACAAAATTTCGAATGAAATCCTTTATTTACTTCGCAGGAGTAGCATGCTCTCGTTCCGTCAGCTACGAATGGATAGAGGTCCTAAGTAATTTCGATCGCCCACACTGAGAATTGAACCTTCAACCTTTAGAAGAATATCGCTTTACAACTGAAATTTTCCAAATACTCTAACCACTGTGCCATGGATCCTTGCAGACAATTCTAGTACGAATTTCAGGAGGCTTAAACATATTTTTATTTCAAGATATAAATATCTACTTATTACTATATAGCACTGTATATTATTATTATTTTTTTATTTTATTTTATTTATTTTTTTTGAAGCCGGGATTAAGGGAAATCCTCTGGAAATGAATCTCATCCCTTTCCAGAGAGACGTTCATAAACGAAATCAGAATTATTATTATTATTATTATTATTATTATTATTATTATTATTATTATTATTATTATTATTATTACCTACTTCTTGCTATATATATATATATATATATATATATATATATATATAGCAATAAGTAGGTAATAATAATAATAATGATAATAATAATAATAATAATAATAATAATAATATGTATATATATATATATTAATAATATATATATATATATTATTATTATTATTATTATTATTATTATTATTATTATTATTATTATTATTATTTATAATTAACGGTTTCCATGTGTTAAATTCAATACTAGGTCTATTATATATAGACCTAGTATTGAATTTAACACATGATCATCATTCAATATAAGGTCGGAGGTTACATCGATTGAAACGTTGTGAAAATGACACTCAAGATTTTTTTTTTCAATTTTCACCCGCAACAAAGCACAGTGCCACTTTGAAGCAGGGGGCTACTATCAGGGACTTAATTAGCGGGGTCATTATGAAGGGAGATGAGTAGAAAGATGTTTGTTAACATTACACTTGAACTTTTGCATATTAGTGCAGTTGGGAAAGCAGAATCCCGGAAGAAACTATTGGAGTAAAAGGCTTTCTTGCACTTAGGGATCTCTACTGTAAAGGGATGAGACTTAGTAGCTTGTCGGGTTTGTCGGGGGTAGTTACGTCGGGGAGGTACAAGTGTTTGCAGTTCGTCAGAGCATTCACCATTAAAGTATTTGTAGAACAGGCAGAGGGATGCAACATCTCGTCGATGGGACAGAGGCTGAAGCCTAGATGACAGTTCAGGACCTATCAGGTTTGCGACTCTCTTTTGAACCCTGTCCAGAAGCGAGAGACAAGCAGCAGATGTACCAGCCCAGATGTGACAACAGTACTCCATACATGGGCGAATGGTTGCCTTATAGAGGTATAGGATACTGTCAGGCGTAAGTAGTTTTCTAGCACGGTAGAGGGAGCCAACCTTCCTTGCAGCAGCCTTGGCAATGCTCTCAATGTATCTATTCCAGTTCATATTCCCTGTAAACGTTAGGCCGAGGAGGTAAAAAGAAGTACTTTCAGGCAATGTGTTCTTGGCCATTGCTATTGGTGGTAGAGAAGGTTTCTTGTGGTTATTGAAGGAAACAAGCTTAGTCTTAGCAGCATTGAATGTGACCAACCATTTTTGTCCCCATTCCACTACAGATTTGAGGTCGTCCTCTAGTGTTTCTGCCATTTCCTTGGATATGTGTTCATTTGTTTTCCCCTCATATCTGTTATAGAGAGTGGTGTCATCGGCAAATATACCTATCTCCGAAACAATTTTATCAGGCAGGTCATTTATGAATATCAGGAATAATAGAGGTCCAAGGATAGACCCCTGAGGTACTCCCGCATTTATGTCATATTGTTTAGATGTACGACCGTCGAAGACAACTTTGATTTTTCTATTACTTAAGAAGGATTTAATTACATTATGAATTCTTCCAGTGATTCCATATGATATAATTTTCCTTAGAAAACCATCGTGCTATACCCTGTCAAAAGCCTTAGATATATCAAGGGCCACCGCTCTACCCTCCCCTGTTTTGTCCAATGAACGGTATATACGTTCAGAAACTACACTTAAGATATCTGCTGTTGAACGGGCTTGCCTGAATCCATATTGTTTGTCAGTCAGGAGTTTAGCAGCTGTTAGGTGCTGGACTAGGGCTTGATTAACTAAGGACTCAAATATTTTGGCGAAAAGCGGGAGGAGGCTAATGGGGCGATAATTTAGTGGGTCAGTTCTTTCACCAGAATTCTTGAAGACTGGTACCACAGAGGCGGTGGGATGAGAACAGTAGTTATTGAATGTTATGATCACAACGTTTCGACCGATGTAATCTCCGATCTTCTTCAGGTGTATCTTATCGAACTCAGAAATCTTTCTGTCGAATTCAGGAATCCACACGAAGCTCTTTATTCAATTCATGGGCTAGCATGCTCTCCCACTATCAGCCATGACCAAGCTGAAGTCTTAAGTAATTCGAAAGTGTATACTTCGTTTCGCCCTCACTAAAGCTTGGACCTTCAAACTCCAAAGAGTGTCATGTATAACTGAAATAAGTTGTTGTCATATTTGGGCTGGTGCATCTGCTACTAGTCTCTCGCTCCTAGACAAGGTTCCAGAAAGAGCCGTCAACCTGATACGTCCTGAACTGTCATCTAAGCTTCAACCTCTGTCCCATCGACGAAATTTTGCATCCTCTGCCTGTTTTACAAGTAAATGGTCCAACGAACTGCAAGCACTTGTACTCCCTTGACGTAAATACCACCGACAAACCCGAAAAGCAGCTAAATCCCGCCCCTTCACAGTAGAGATTCCTAGATGTTTCTTCCCCAGAACCGCTAGACTTTAGAATTCCCTTCCGGGCCCCTGCTTCCCCAACTGTACTGATATGCAGAAGTTCAAGTGTAACGTGAACCGACATCTTGCTGCCCAACTCCCTACATAATATCCCTGTAGCTTATGCCCCTGATAGTAGCCCCCTACATCAAAGTGGCAATGTGCCTTGTTTGGGGTGAAAATGTAATAAAAAAGGGTCGCGAGAATTACGCGGCTGCCGAAAGTAAGCTTAAAATCGATTTTCTACTCTCATTAAATTATAACGTGGGATCGAGTTAATAAAACCCTTGAGACTTGAACGAGAAATAAATGTCCCGTTATATTTTCTCTGATCTTCTCTCTCACATCTTTATAATTTTACATTCTTCCTTCACTTTTTTTCAACTGAAAAACGGATGCCTTTCGTTTAATCAATCCATTTTGAAATAAAAAAAAAATGTTGCTTTGTGAATCCGCCAAGTCAGATAATTAAGAACAAATAAAGGTTTATTTGCCATTTAAATATTTTCGTGAACACATACTCTTGCCCTATAAATTATATTCCGTGTAAATCATCTGGTAAATATATACTTTGACATTCACAGTGTTGGATATAGAGACGTTGTGACTTACATTTGAAAGCAGGGGTATACGCACACGCACATTCCAGATGGAGTTGATCTACATGTTTGTGTGCCCCGAAATTTTAATTAAATGAAAACAAAGAACTGTTTATATTCCAAGGTCAGAAGTTATGAATTGCGCAATGCAAAATAGAAAAATAGAATGTAATATCTTGATGTTTACAATTCCAGGAATGTCGATTTGGGTATATATATATATATATATATATATATATATATATATATATATATATATATATATATATATAAGAGAAAAATAAACAACAGAAAAAAGAAGCAAGCTGGCGGGCAGCGGCGTGCATAATTGACATCTTGATATCTCTCTGTCGGCAAGCCACTCACCAACCAACCCACCCACACAACTAAAGTCTCTCTCTCTCTCTCATTCTCTCTCACACACACACACACACTATCTCTCTCTCTCTCTCTCTCTCTCTCTCTCTCTCTCTCTCTCTGTCAATGAACTAGAAGCTTAATTGTAAATAAAACTTATACTTTGAAATTCGTCTTCGTGTTGATTTTGAGAAAAGAATAGTCAGATGTATGTATTATATAAATTATATACACATTCAACAAGGCAACAGCAGCTCTATTACTTCGTTAGTAAGAATCCGGCTATTCAATAACAATGTTTATATTTTGACAGTTAATGCGGTGAACGCGCAACTATAATGTATTTAGGTCTCGATATCATAAAATAAACTGTGAGCTCTCTTACGTTCGCATAGTTTCGTTGAGATACCAACATCATCTATAGCAACAACATCAGTCGCATTTTCGCCACGAACTGCTTCGAACGTAATGACCAAATCCCTGAAATAAATAAAATAATAATATAAATAATTAAATATTATAATAGAATGATATTTGGTTTTAATAATGAAAGTGCGATTATATGATAACTACAACAAATATAGTATTACTAGGATACTTAATTGAGTATTCATTATTTCTAACCTCTTGCTAACATAAACCTTTGATATTTATTTATTTATTTATTTATTTGTGGACTGTTTTTCTCATCTTCATAGTTGTTGTTTTACGACGTTTCGGCTAACTATTCTTCTGGCCTTCGTCAGGTGGTTAGCCGCGATGAGATAGGAATGCTGAGTTCCTTAACTGTATCCTCAGTAATTACTGCCTTCCATAGTTGTTGTTGTTTCACCACATTTTGGCCAATTAATCCTCTGGCCTGCTTTAAGTAGAATTAAAATCGTTATCTTCAGACAATAATCACTTGAACCGTAGAGATTCAAAGCTTCTATCCACTGCGCCAAGGGCCCCGAATGGCGATCAAGGTTGGATTTTCTCGGAAACTACCCAACGGTGGATCGCGAGTGAAGCGAAACGCTAGGAGAATTAGCATGCAACAAATTCCAAAACTTATCAAAAATACATTTTAAAAAAAATAATAATCTGTATTATTTTGATAAATTGGATTACTGTTCTCATCTTGAGTGTGATTTCCACAACGTTTCGGTCGATGTAACCTCCGACCTTCTTCAGATATATCTTGTCGATCTCAGAAATTTGGATGAAATTTCGAACGGAACCTTTACACGGGGGTGGCGTGTTTTCGTTCCGTTAGCCATGACTGGATAAAGATCCTAAGTAATTCGCAATTGTTTTTTTTTTTTGTTTTTTTTCAGTCGCCCACACTCAGGATTGAACTTTCAACCTTCAGGAGAATATCACTTTTACAATTGATTTTTCCAAGTACTCTAACCACTGCGCCATGGGCTCTTGCGAACAATTCTGATAAGTGACCTTAAACCTATTTCTATTTCTAGTTGTAAATATCACTATTTATTACTAATTACTATTTATTACTAATTATTATTACTATATATATATACATATATATATATATATATATATATATATATATATATATATATATATATATATTATTGTTTTTACTTATTACTGTATATATTATCCATTATTTATAATTAACGGTTCCCATATCGTATTAAATTATATACTACGTCTACTTATTTATTACTAGGACTATGACAACAAAATATTCTTTTCCTTGTTTTGCCTCTTGAATGTGTATCCGTTAATATCATATGCTTTTATATAGAGTTATGTGGTTCTCGATTTATTAACTGTGCTTAACTGTATCGCATATATACTCGAGAGTCAAAACAATGAGAATATTCTGTTGTCATAGACCTAGTGATTACTCTATCCAGTCATGGTTGACGGGACAAGAGCATGCTAACCACGTGAAGTAAAAAAAGGATTCTGTTGAAATTCCAACCGAATTCCCAACTTCGACAAGATATACCTGAAGAAGGTTACATCGACCGAAACGTTGTGAAAATCACACTCAAGATGAGAACAGTAGTCCGATGAATCCAAATGATATGGATAATCGATCCTCATCTCAAAAATTCAGAAACGTCATAAAAAAGAGTAACTTTTGAAAATTAAAAATTTTCTTTGAACATTTTGATCGATAAATTTGGTGTCTTACTTGATTGGTTCTTTAATCGCCAAGCAAGCGTCATGCCATCCGGTTTTGTCTCTTTCGCCAGCTTTAGACCAGACAAGTTTACCTTTATTCCCGGCTCCAATGAAAACATTTAACACTTGAAAACGGTCACCTCGCCGGTAATAACTGAAACTGACGCTACCGTTGTCAATATCCATGCCAGTTTTATTTGATAATTCCGTTTTGTCACCAGGTCGGCCTTGGTGTGAATCAGCATACATAAAGTAACCTTTAACAAAGAACAATATACACACACATATAAAAGACAATATACACATACATATACAATACAATATACACACACACATATACAATACAATATACACATACGATAGATACATTTGAAATAATCCATTGAATTATAGACATACGTCGAGCAATATTTTTAGCACATTTTATTTTAAGCTTTGTTTTTCAGTTCGATTCGGAGCAAGGGGAGAAAATCGTTCAAACAACATTACCCTTTACTATATATATATATATATATATATATATATATATATATATATATATATATATATATATATATATATATATACTAGCAGTTCAGCCCGGCTTTGCTCGAGCCCTATGTACTGTTCATAACTTTATGTGCATATATATATATATATATATATATATATATATATATATATATATATATATATATATATATATATTAAAAAGTTTGACTCATGTCCAGATAACCTACATCTATAATTTCAAGTGTTTGGGCCCAAAATTGGCGGATGAGTTTGGGAGAGTCTGCAAAGATAACCTCTTTCAATTTTGACCTCTTGGCAGCCAAATTTTCACCCCAAAATTGATTAAAAAGCTTCCTGCATGTCTAAATACCCTTTATGTAAAATTCCAAATCTTTAGACCCAAAATTGGCTTAATAGTTTGCTAGAGACCGCAAAAGTAAAATCTTTTGAACTTTGACTTCTTGGCAGCAAAATTTTCGACCAAAAACCGATTAAAAAGCTTGCCCTATGTCTGAATACACTTTATGTAAAATTTCAAATGTTTGGACTAGAATTCGGTAGAGACCGCAGAAGTCAAATTTTATTTTGAACTTTGATCCCAATTTTGACTCCTTAAAATTTATTTCTTGGGGCTCAAATCAAATTAAGAAGTTTAATCCAAGTCCAAGTAACCTACATCTAAAATTTCAAGTGTTTAGATCCAAAATTGGCAGAGGAGTTTAGTAGAGTTTTAAAGATCAAATGGTTGAACTTTGACAAGTTGACAGCAAAATTTCTGGCCAAAAACCAATTAAAAAGATTTTCCCAAATCTCAATACCCATTATTTCAAATCTCGAGTCTGTAGACTGAAAATTGACAGAGTATTTTGATAGGGAAATGTACACACAGTCACACAGACAGACAATTTCACTTTTATAGATATAATACACACACACACACACACACACACACGCACACGCACACACACTTTGCTCGGACCTTATGTACTGTTCATAACTTGACCTACGTGTGAATACACTTTATGTAAGTTTTCAAATGTTTAGACCAAAAATTACGAGGAGCGTGCAATAAATAATGCCCCTGATCTACTTCCCATAGCAGTAGAGCAACGAAACTTGGCACAGTTATTAGTCTTTCTCTACCTAGGAACCACCCAGAGTTATGCATTTCTCCTATCGTTTGATGCAGCTCTGGAGACCGTTTTTGTAGAACACCTCAGGTTGGTCCTCCAACGAGGTGACTTCAGAAATCAAGGCAGCAGCATCTGGGAAACACTTTCCTTTCAAAAACAATTTCATAGCTAGGAAGATGTGAAAGTCAGAGGGTGAAAGGTCAGGAGAGTTCTCGCTTCTGGAATGGCGTGAGCAACCTGGGAATCCATCTGGCAGACACCTTATGCATATGCAAATGGTCATGAATAATAGTTTCCACAGACCCTGTACTAATCTTAACATCTTGGGCTATTTGGCGAATAGTAATGCGCCGATCTTCCAAAATGGCAGCCTCAACTTGACGGACAGATGCATCATCAATGGCAGAAGGGGGGCGACCAGGTCTGCGAGCTGTTTCCACAGACTTCCAGCCATGTTTGAATTCACGATGCCAGCGTTTTACAAGGTCATATGATGGGGCATTATCACTATAAGTTTCTTTCATTTCATCAAAAGTCCCACTGCTCGACATTCAACAGTTCTCCATTTCACACGTGACCCAGTTCAGACACTTGTAAAACAGAAACCACAATTAGTTCAGAGCTGTAATTTGCCTCATAACCGGTAGAGATATAAATCATTGCACATGCAAAATTTCAGCTAGATCAGACAACTGGAAGTGGGTCAGGGGCATTACTTATTGCACACCCCTCGTATCTGAGTAATTTAGTAGAGACTGCAGAGGCAAATTATTTTTAAATTTGACCTCAATTTTAACCCCTTAATATTTATTGTTTTGGTCTGAAATCAAAATAAAAAGTTTTACTCGTGTCCAAGTTACCTACATCTAAAATTTCAAGTGTTTAGATCAAAACTTGGCGGAGAAATTTAGTAGAATCTTCAAAGGTCAACTCCTTCAACATTGACATTTTGGCAGCCAAATTTTCACCCCAAAACTGATTAAAATGCTTGCCGCATGTCTGCATACCCATTATGTAAAATTTAAAATGTTTAGACCTAAAATTGGCTGGATAATTTGCTAGACACCGCAAGGGTCAAATCTCTGAATACCCTTTCAATGTTTGGACCAGAAATTGGCTGAGTAATTTAGTAGAGACCGCAGATGTCATTTTTTTTAAAACTTTGACCCCAATTTTGGTCCCTTTACATTTATTTTTGGGGCTCAAATCAAAGTACAACGTTTGATCCATATGCAAGGAACCTGCATTTAAAATTTCAAGTGTTTAGACCCAAAATTTGCGGAGGATATTGATAGAGTTTTCAAATGACAAATCGTTGAACTTTGACCTCTTGACAGCCAAATTTCTGACCGAAAACCGATTAAAAGGATTTTTCCAAATCTCAATACTCTTATGTGAAATGTCGAGTCTTCAGACTGAAAATTGACAGAGTTATTTGGTAGGGAAATGTACACGCACAGACACAGACACACGTAGACAGACAATTTCACTTTGCCGAGCATTTTTTCTCGTTTCAGTTGGTAAATTCAGTATTAAGTTGCGGAGCGGATTTTCTTTTTCACTACACACTTCTTTATCCTTCCTTCCCTAACAGACGATTTAAATCAAAATAACTAAATAAAATTTAACCAATAAATAAAAACGGAAAAAATTAATTTTATATAAAAAGGCAACCATACAAAAGCCTTTTTAACAACAAAACAATTGCTCCTGATGGCGATCAAGGATTGAAAATGCTCAAGCAAGATGGCTGACAAAAATCACTCGGTAGACTAATACACAGCTTAACACCTGGAATAAGAAAAATACTCGGCAGATCGAGGAAATCAACAGAAAAATAATGAAGAAAGAAAACTCTGTCGTATTTAATCAAACGTGTCTTTATATATATATATATATATATATATATATATATATATATATATATATATATATATATATATATATTCTGTTTTTTCGTTTGTTTGTTCACAATTTGATTAATATATACAAAAGTTTCCTTATTTACTCTTTCATTTATCCCTATTATTATTATTATTATTATTATTATTATTATTATTATTATTATAAAATGAACTCATTTTCCCCTCTGATTTTGACCATAATCAGATTAGAAATCAAGACATTTCATGCAAATGTAATATGCACAAACTGCAACACAATATCTGTGGTGTTTTATAGGCTTATTACCTCTCCACTTCCTCGATAATCGTAGATTCCTATATTTTTTCTGCTGAGAGTTCACTGTCAAAATCGGGTAAAATCAATGGAGGCAGTAAAATCTTTTCTCTCTAATAAATTCATCCTTCCCCCGCCACCACTAATACCGTTGCGGGATCGTTCACAAGGGACAGTTACGAAGGAACACCGGTTTGGGTTTTCTTTACTTCGTAGCTGCTTAATAAACTGGAATGGAATTTTAACGTTTTAACCTTTTCGTTCCATGCTTTCTACTGGGTGAAACGCACCATGGACTTAACCGAACCGAAGGGTTATTTATACCATTATTTTCGCTTTATTTCGTTTTGTAGTTTATTAAAAAACTGGAATAGAATTTTAATGTTCTTTTGTTTTTCCGATTTCTTTCTTAAAGAACTTTTACGTTTGTTCGCAGTTTTTTTGGGGGGTGGGGGTGCTTTTTTAAAAAAGAAGTTTAACATCTTTTCTTTTGTTGTTTTGTTTAAATATTTAAACAGGCCTATTACTTCGCTGGGTGAAACGTACAATGGACTTAACTGAACCCAATGGTTATTTATGTCATTTTTTTCTCGCTTTATTTCGTTTGGTAGTTGATTAAAAAAAACTGGAATGGAATTTTAACGTTCTTTTGTTTTTCCGATTTCTTTCTTAAAGAACTTTTACGTTTGTTCGCAGTTTTGTTTCTTTTTTTTTTTGTTTTGGTTTTGCCGTTTTTTTTTAAAGAAGTTTAACATCGTTTTTTTAATATTTAAACAGGGTTATTACTTTAACTTTACCCCCCCCCACACACACACACATTTACACACACACACCTCCAAAATTAATTACGTTAACAGTTAAGGGGGTAATTCTATCTTTTTTTTTTTACTTATCTATAGATTTTCTGATCAAGGGGAAGTAATTCTAAATCTTCTTTAAATCTATTTAAATCAAAGGGAAACTTATATTTATTTATTTACTCATTTATTTATATTATGTTAGCTGTTAAGAGAGTTAATTCTATTTTTCATTTTTTTTTTTTTTTGCTGTATGAATTATCACTAAGGGAAGTAATTAGTTTGTTTGTAATTAGAAATATGTTAGATTTTTCTGTTTTACTATTAATTTCTGGTTTTAATTTTTCAATCAGTATTGATTCTTTTAATCTGAGGTTTCCCTGATTCCTATCATTTGCTAAAATTTTAACTGTTATATTTTTATCTGGATTATGTTTTCTAGACGCATGTTTGCAGAAAACCAATGTTTGTGCTCCTTAATTCGGATATGTAACGGTCTTATTGAGCTTCCGATGTATGATTCATTGCAGATTTTACATTGAATTTGGTATACTGAATATGTACGTCCGCATAATCCTGTGTTTTTTATGGGGCAGTTAGATAGTGAGCATGGTTTGTTTTTTAGTTGTAGTTTCGGTTTTAGATGTAGTTTCGGTTTTAGATAGGTGCTGTATTAATGTTGGGCTGGTGTGCGTGAGTTGTATGTCTACTTGTTCTTTCTGAATGGCTTTGCGTACGGCTGTAGTTATCCTATCATTAAAATGTGTTATTTTAAGAAAGCATGTGTTAGTTACTGTGTGTGCTTGTTTTCTTTTAAATATATTAATGTGTTGTATGATTTTTGTGGAGTATCCATTTTGCCGTAGGATTTGTTGGAATTTTTCAATGGAGGTGATCATGTTCATTTCATTCTTGCATCTGTTGCGAATGCGGTTTGTTTCATTAATAGCATAACTTATTTTTGCTTGCGGAGGGAGTGCCGACTTATAGTTCACGAAAATGTCACAGCATGCGGATTTTTAAACAGAAGTTGGTGTTTATTTGACCTGTTTCTGTGATGTAGAGTGTGAAATCGAGTGATGATAGGTGTCCGGATGTGTTAGCGTGTTCTATGGTAAATCTGATATGTGAGTCTGCGTTTTAGAACTTAATGAATATTTTATTAGCTTCCTCAAAATGTCACGGCTATATATATATATATATATATATATATATATATATATGTATATATATATATGTACACACACACACACACATATATATATATATATATATATATACACACACACACACACATATATATTTTTTTTCTCCCCGTAAATTGAATAAAACGCAATTTTAATCGCTTTTTCATTCTATATTTTAAAAATTCCCTCGATACAGCTTTGAGAAGCGAGGGTCGAAACCGGTCCGCTGGCTCTCCATTTCTCTGTCTTTCCTCTCCTGTTACCCCTTTTGTTGGAGAGAAGATTAAAGGAATATATATATATATATATATATATATATATATATATATATATATATATATATATATATAATCAAGTTTACTTTTAATCATGAATCATAAAAGTCTTCCCTTCCTAATTGCAATATATATATGACTACTTCACTTAATGACATAAATTAATATACGAAAGTATAATTTTATGCGCCAACTTTAAGTATTTGCTTCAACCGTGCTCAATACATAGGTAGAGCTAGGTAGTAAGTTATAAAAATATATATGGCAATTAAGCTACACAGAATATTCCGCGTTTCATCCACGCTAGGATTCGTCAGGCATCCATTGAGTATTCACCGAGCTCCTGCGAGCGCTTGTGAAAAAGGCATGCTCCCAGTTCCTGGCCCATGTCGAGGCGGTGATTGAAGTTGAAGGTGGCTACATTGAATAGATGTCAACTCTATTACATAATCAAAGTACCTGAATTGATTTTTTCAATAAAAGTTTTAAAATAAAGTTGTAGTATTGTTTTTAAGGCAACACTTTTATCATTCCACCTTATACATACATACATACATACATACATACATATATAAATAAATATATATATATGTATAGTTTATGCGTACCTAATTGTTATAAATGTTTTCACAACTTCCTACCGATTTCTACTCAAGTATTGAGCACTCTTGCATTAAACAGTGAAAATATATGCATAAATTTTCATATATATACATGAAATAATACATAAACATACATAGATACATATATACAGTATTTTTCTTTATACAACTAATATTGGCTACCTATTTGCATATATCTTTCTGTAGTGCATTTTTCAGAAAGCCAACGACTCTGAAAAGACCGAAACGTGTATGCGCATATGTAGACAATAATGTTCGTATAAATAAACATGCTATAAATATACTCTCTTCATTAATTGAGCACTCTTTGACAAACGCGCTAAGAAAGTGAAAAATTCATGCACAATGATAGCGAGATTTAAGAAGAGTTTTACCTGGTTCACTGTCTTGTGTCCTGCCGTATTCATAGATATAATACGTTCTTTGTGAATGTTGCCATTTATAAGTGGATGTGTTGCTTACACTAAAACTACAATTAGTGTGATAAAAGTTACAGTAATCAACATCTGAAAGAAAAAGTCACATATTATGTCACAAATAAAAAACTTTTCTTAAATTATTATAGGCGATTTTGTGTTAGTGTGATTTTCGATGTAGTTGTTCGCCAACTTCACTCAGAATATCCGGCTTTGATGTGGCTTAATAGAAAAAAGAACGAAATGTTAGTTATAGCAAACAAAGAATCATTATTGCCATTTTTCACTAATAAAATCTTAATGGTTTCGTATTATTTATTTTTAAACGCCGACATATTTTTGTCCGCATTGTTTAAATACATAGCCAAGAGAACTTTCAATTACCTGTGAAATCTTTCTACCATCCCATTTGCATAAGGGTGATAGGCAGTTGTCTTAATGTGTTTCGTTCCTAACAATTGATTAAATTCGACAAAAAGAGTTGATTGGAACTGTGAGACCCTGTCTGTTGTAATTACTGAAGGTACTCCAAAAATTGCTATCCAATCCTGCAGTATAACTCTGGCTATTGTTGCAGCTGAAGTGTCTTTGGCTGCTATGGCTGTAGGCCATCTACTAAATCTATTAACTAGAGTGAGGATGTGTCTATGTTCTTTTATTTTTAAACGCCGACATATTTTTGTCGTTATTTAGTTGTTTAATCGACGAGTCTGTAATTACGTATTGCGCTTAATAGAGTTTATGCGATAAATTTGTAAGTTGTTATTGTTCAAAATTTCGTTTATTCGATAATTCTATAGTAACGTATCGTTTCGAGTACAGTTGATTTGAAAAATCTATAATTGCTTATTGTTCCAAATAAAGTTTATAACACGACTCTGTAATTACATATTGTTTTGAATAAAGTTTACTAAACAACGTATTGTTCTGAATGGTGTTTATTGGTTATATTTATAATTACGTGTTACCATGAGAAAAGTTTACAAGACAACTAAATGATTACGTGTCGTTCTGAACAGAATTTTTAAGAATACTCTGTTATAACGTATTGTTCTAAAATAGAGTTTATTAGACAAATCTATACTTACGTATTGTTGTGCATAGTTTACTAGCCAACTCTATAATTACGTATTTTCTTGAATAGACAACTCTGAAATTACGTAGTGTTCTGAATAGACTTGACTAGATAATTATGTAAATTCATATTGTTCTGAATAGAGTTTATTAGAAAACTTTATAATTACGTATTGTTTTAAATACACTTTACTAGCAAAGTCCACAATTACGTGTTGTTCTGAATAGAGTTATGTATACAAATCTAGAATTACGTATTGTCGTGAATAGAGTTTACGAGACAACTCTGATTATGTATTGTCGTGAATAGAGTTTATTCCACAACTTTGTAATAACGTATTGTTCGGAATATAGTCTATTAGACAACCCTATTATAACGTTCTTTTCTGAATAGAGATTTCTTAGACAACTCTATAATTACGTGTTGTTTTTAATAGATATTTTCTAGACAACTCTATAATTACGTATTGTTTTTAATAGTTTATTTGATAACTCTATAAGTACGTATTGTTCTGTTTAAAGTTTATTCGGATAATCTGTCATTACGTACTGTTCTGAATTTATTTTAATAGACAACTATGTAATTACGTATTGTTCTAAAAAAAGGGTTTATTAGACGACTCTATAATTACGTATTGTTCTGGGTAGAGTTTATAAGACCAATTTATAATTACGTATTATGTGCATGGAGTTTATTCGACAGCTGTATAATAACGTATTGTTTTGAATAAAGTTTATTAGCCAATTCTATAATTACGTATTGTTCTGAATATAGTTTATTCGACAACTCTATAATTACATATTGTTCTCAATAAGGATTCTTTTACAACTTTGTAATTACGTATTTTCTGAAAAATAGTTTACTAGACAACTCAATATATACTTATATTTTGGAAAGAGTTTTTTCAACAATATTATAAGTACGTATTGTTCTGAATAGAGTTTATGGTCAATGTGCTCCGTTACGCCAACTGGAGACATCTCCACATTTTTCGATAAATCGACTTTTATAAGTTTTCGAGTATCCTGAATAGGAATATCAGGAAAAATTAGCGCAGACAAATAGTTTTCGATGTAAAATGTAAATCACTGGCGGCCATGTTTGAACAGCAGCATATGAAAGCGGCAAACCCTCAGGGGGGTTTTTTCAGCGCAATTCCGAAAGCCATTCTTAACATGGATAGATTGGGGGTGTTTATTTCGAAAGCTGTTCTTAACATGAGGAGGTTGGGGGTTTATTTCGAAAGCTGTTCTTAACATGGGGAGGTTGGTGGTGTTTATTCCGAAAGGCATTTTCTTATTTTCAACCTTCTCATGTTAAGAATGGCTTCCTTACAACCAGTTCACATTGAATTTGAATTCTTGAAAGTACTTTTTGTGTGGAATTAGCTTTAAATGACGTTGAATAATCGTTTGCATTTCGTAGACTTAACTTTACAATTCGTCTGCGCATGCTCACTAAACCATTTTCTTGAAACAGCAAAAATGGCGGCCAGTTCAAACTACTAGAAATTACATTGCATAAAACAGGTATTTATATCTTGAAAACAAATTGTCTGCGCTAATTTCCCCTGCGATATTCATTTTCAGCATACCCAAAAATCTTTACAAGTCTTCATTTTTTTTTTAGAAAATGTTGAGGCGTATTCAGTTGGCATAACGGAGTACATCGACCAAGTTTATTAGACAACATTGTAATTTCGTATTGTTCCGAATAGAGTTAATTAGACAACTCTATACTTAAGTATTGTTCTGAAAAGAATTTACAAACAATTGTATATATATATATATATATATATATATATATATATATATATATATATATATATATATATATATATATATATACGTACTGTTATGAATAGAATTTACAAGACAACTGTATTGTTACGTATTTTGCTTAAATGAGTACATTTAAACAACTCTAAATTACGTATTGTTCTGAATTGAGTTCATAAGACAACTCAGTATTTACGTACTTTTCTTAATAGAGTTTATTAAATAACTATGTAATTACGTATTGTTCTGAATAAATTTTACTAGACTACTTCGTTTAAAGTTTATTTATTTGCTTTCCTGGTTGATGTCAAGTTGAGAAAAGACACTTTATATTTCAATCCCGTTACAAACGATGTTGTAGGTGAAATGTCTGTCTTTGGATTGAAATATTGTCCAGATGGGGTCAAAGCTGATCCAAAACCTACCTCTGCATGTAGTCTCTGTAAATCTTCTTTCACCGTGTTTCTTATCGCCAGGAGAATTAATGGTAAATTGTCAGCCCAGTTCGCATTGTTTAAATACATAGCCAAGGAAGCTTTTAATTGCCTGTGAAATCTTTCTACCATCCCATTTGCATAAGTGTGATAGGCAGTTGTCTTAATGTGTTTAAACAACTCTAAATTATGTATGGTTTAGAGTTGAGTTCATAAGATAACTCAGTAATTACATATTTTTCTGAATAAAGTTTATTAAATAACTTTGTAATTACTAGGACTATAAAAGAGAATATTTGTATCGTTGTTTGGACTCTCGAGTATATACCCGACACAGTTAGACATAGTTAATCCATCGAGAACCACAACATTCTATCTAAAACATATAAGATATTAACTGATATATACTCGAGAGTAAAAATAATGAAAAGAATATTCTCTTGTCATAGTCCTAGTAATTGTTCTGAATATTAGATAATTTTGTAATCTCGTATTCTTTTAGATTGACTTAACTAGACAACTCGTTAATTACGTATTGTTCTGAATGAAGTTTATTAGACAACTCTATAATTACATTTAATTAATTGGATTTCTTATTGAGATAAGTAATTTGTATTATCCATCCATTTATTTATTGCAGACAAGTATCCTTATTTTCTAGTAGTTGTTTCACGACGTTTCGACCAACTATTCCTCTGGCCTTCGTCAAGTGGTTAACCGCGGCAGGATAGGAACGCCGAATCTCCTAACTGTATCCTCAGCAATTACTGCATTTCAAAGTTGTTGTCGTCTCACCACATTTTGGCTAACTATGCCTCTGGCCAGCTTTGGATAGGATTGAACCCGCTATCTTCAGACAATGCTCACCTGGAACCGTAAAGATTCAACGTCTCTATTCACTGCGTCACGGGCCTTATGTATTGTTTTGCATAAAATAATTTATAATTTCGTATTGTTCTAGGTAAAGTTTATTATACATCTCTATAATGAGGTATTGTTCTGAATGCAGTTTATTAGACATCTCTATAATGAGGTATTGTTCTGAATAAAGTTTATCAGACATCTCTATAATGAGGTATTGTTCTGAATAAAGTTTATCAGATATCTATAATGAGGTATTGTTCTGAATGCAGTCTATAATGAGGTATTGTTCTGAATAAAGTTTATCAGACATCTCTATAATGAGGTATTGTTCTGAATGCAGTATATTAGACATCTCTATAATGAGGTATTGTTCTGAATAAAGTTTATTAGACATCTCTATAATGAGGTATTGTTCTGAATAAAGTTTATTAGACATCTCTATTATCACGTATTGTTCTGAATAAAGTTTATTAGACATTTCTATTATCACGTATTGTCTTAATAGAGTTTGTTAGACAAATCTATAATTACGTATAGTTCTGAATATTGTTTATTAGATAATTTTTAATTACGTATTACGTTTACAAAACAAATCTAAAACTATGTGTTGACTTGAATAGAGTTGATTAGACAAATTTATGATTGCGTATTATACTAAATAGTGTTTATCCGACAACTCTATAATTACGAATTGTTCTTAGTAGAGTTTATTAGATAACTTTTTAGTTATTATTGTTCTGAATAGAGTTTAATCGATAACTCTATAATTACGTATTGTTCGTAATAGCGTTTATTCGACAAACCTACAATTACGTATTCTTCTAAATAAATGTTTTCGGCAATTCTATAATTATGTATTGCTTTAGTATTTTTTTAAGAAACCACTGTGATTTATTATTGTTCTTAATAGACTTTTCCGACAATTCCGTAGTTACGTATTTTTTACTAGAGTTTATTAGACATCGCTATAATTTCGTATTGCTCAGAAAAAGAAGTTATCAGATATCTCTAATTACCTATTGCTCTTAATAGAATTTATTTGACTAATCTATTCTATTATTACGTATTTTCATAACAGAATTTATGAGACACATTTATAATTACGTATTGCTCTGAATATTCTTTTTTTTTTATAAGGAAGTCACCACTTATCAAGGCCCGGAAGCCACTCGGGGATAAGGGTTATTGCGCGTACAGTAATCAATGGGATAATATCGTAGTAATTACTAGTAATGGAGATCTGATAAAGTGTCTTACTTAATGGGGTGGTTTATCAGGAATTTGTTTATGTTGGACTTGAAGACATCCAAGTTGTAGTCAGGTGGGGAACAGGCAGATGGAATAGAGTTCCACAGGCGTGCACTTCTAAGAAAGAAGCTTTGGTCATGGAATCTACGTTTTGATTTAGGCACAGATAAAGAGTGGGGAAAATTATTCACAGTGGTTTCAGTTAGACGGGTGTTTTTCGTGAACGATTAGCGAGGGGGGACCAATGATTGGAGCTCAGAGGAGCACTTCCTTGAAATAACGATAAAACAACGACAGGCTCGCAAGGTCTCTTCTGTGGGAGAGAGGTTGCAGGGAAGAGAAAAGGGCATCCCCCACTAGGCTACGAAGTCTATTTTGTACTCTGTCAAGGCAGGATAGGCTGTTTTTAGCAGCTCCAGCCCAGATGTGGCAGCATTACTCCATCCTTGGACGTACTTGGCTTTTATATAGATAGAGAATTGCATCAGCAGTAAGATATCTACTGGAGCGGTAGACAACTCTATAATAGCGTATTGTCTGAATAGAATTAATTAGGCAATTTTGTTATTACGTATTGTTTTGAATGGAGTTTTTTTTTAGACAATTTAATAATTACGTGCTATTGAATAGAGTGTATTAGACGAATTTATGATTACGTAATTTACTTAATAATCTATAATTACGTATTGTTCTGAATATTGTTTACTAGACAACTCTGAAATCACGCATAGTTTTCAATAGAGTTTATTAGACATCTCTTTGAACTACGTATTCTTATTATTAGTGTTTATTCGGGAATGTTGTAATTACGTAATCTTTTAATAGACTTTTTGTGACAACTTTGTTATGGAGTGTTGTTCACAATAGAGTTTATTAGACCTCTCTAATATTACACAACTATTATTATTATAAGACAACTGTGTCATTACGTAATGATCTTACTAGTTTTTACTATGGAAATCTGTAATTATTTGTTGTTCTGAATAGAGTTCATTAGAAATCTCTGTAATAACTTATAGTTCTGAATATAGTTTATTAGACAACTTTGTCATTACGTATTGTTCTAAATAAGAGTTGATTGGTAAATATTGTAATTACGTATTGTTCACAATAGAGTTTACTAGACAAATCTATAACTACGTTTCGTCATAAATAGTGTTTATTAGACAACTATAGACTTATGGATTTGTTGTGATTAGAGTTTATTGAACAATATTGTAATTATGTATTTTTCTAAATAGATTCAACTACCGAACTCTATACTTACGTATTTTTCTGAATAGAGTATATTAGACAACTATTTAAAAAAAAAGTATCGATCATAATAGAGTTTATTAAACAACTTTTCAATTACCTATTGTTCTGAATAAGGTTTATTCGACCACAGTTGAATTACGTATTGTCTTGGATAGAGTTTACTCCACAGCTCTATAATGACGTATTGTTTTGAATAGCGTTTCAAAGACAAACTTAAAATTACGTATTGTTCTGAATACACTTTAATTGATCTGGTAAAGAGTTTATTAGACAACTTTGAACTTACTGATGGTTCTAAATAGAATTTACTAGACTACTCTATCAGTACGTATTTTATTGGAATTATTAAGGAGTCGCTAACGGGGTGCCCTGTGATTGGATGAAAAACAACCAATCACAGTCTTTCCGTTTTAGTTTTAGATTCCTACAATCCCCCCCCCCCGAGAGCGATTATTTCGAATTCTCATCCTCTTTTGCTAGTTGAAGCCTAGAAGACAACACGTGTTTTTCAATCTTCTCCGCCATTCATACCGGACACGTGGGAGAAGTTTCAACAGCAATCGCAGTACCAAAGAATTCAAGGCTTCACTTTTTTTTCTTTTTTTTTTTTTAACCTCAACTCGGCCAAACTCCACAGAAAACAAACAACGTTAAAAGGACGAACAATAGATAAGTTCCGCAAAGCGACTGCTTTTGCAAAGAAACATTCTTTCTTCTCTTTCCTATTAATACAAGTTTTCTGATAACAACTTCACTTGTGTTTATTCCTTCTTGTCGACGTCACATTATTTTTGGTACCGTCTATAGCTGAGAAAATCCCGATATTTTTTTCTGCATAGGATTTTTTTTTCGCAATTCTATAATCACGTATTGGTCTAGATATAGCTTATGCGACAACTCCATAATTACGTATTGTTTTAGTATGTTCTATTAGAAACCACTGTGACTACTTATAGTTCTGAATAGATTTTTTTCGACCACTCTGTAAATTACAAATTGTTCAGAATAGAGTTTATTAGACATTTTATAATTACGTATTGTAATTACGTATGTGAGAAAAATAAAAGCACAAAATCTGAATTTTTATTTAAAATAAAATAGAAATTTCTTCCCCAAATAATCTATATAGTACGACGGAGGAGAAGAAAATGTATCCTTTTAAGCTTTAGGTGTGTTTTTTTTTTTTTTTTTTTACACAGTGATCACCACTTATCAAGGCCCGGAAGCCACTCAGGGATAAGGGTTATTGCAAGTACATTACGTTAGTGTGGAGATTTGATGAAGTGTTTATTTAAGGGGGCGGTTCATTAGGAATTTGTTAACATTGGACTTGAAGACATCCAGGTTGTAGTCCGGTGGGAAGCAAGCAGACGGAACAGAGTTCCACAGGCGTGCAGTTCTAAGAAAGAAGCTTTGTTCATGGAATCCGCGTTTTGATTTAGGCACAGATATAGAGTGGGGGAAATTTCTCACAGTGGATTCAGCTAGACGGGTGTTTTTCGTGAAAGATTGGCGAGGGGGGACCAGAGATTGGAGTTCAGACGAGCACCTGCCATGGAAATAACGATAAAACAAGGATAGGCTCACAACGTCTCTTCTGTGGGAGAGAGGTTGCAGGGTAGAGAAAAGGGCATCCCCCACTAAGCCACGAAGTCTATTCATTCAATGTAATTATATTTGTTAGAGAAACTTCCGACTTTTTATTCTTGACCTAAAATTCCATTGATGTTATTGTTTCTGTTTCTTTTTTTAACGCAAAACTTAATCATGTTCTGCAACGTCAAAAACAAAAACAACAATTTTCCTCTATGAAATAACCAAAGCAAAAATCAGGAATAAATATTTTAAGATATAAGAAACTTGAAGTATAAATATTCCCCCCAAAATGTTTGATATGCTGTAAAACAAAACAACCAAACCAAAGACAATGAATAAATATTTGAAGATATAAACAACTTGAAGCATTACATATTGGGAGTGTTCTCGGGTAGGTTTTGGTCTGGAATACCCCCAATAATTATCGAAAATCAATAATCGAAAAATTCCAGTAAAGAAGTAACAGTCATTTTTATTTTTATTTTTTTTACCAAAGATAACATTTTTATATGGACTAACATCATAAATACACTTTAAAAATTATTACCACACATGCAGAATGGCTCCGACTATAAAATCAAGAGTAGGTTTTATAAGAACATGATCAAATAGAAGTCCTAACTAAGAGACACATAAAACATATTTCTGTGAAATTTCATAAAAATCAACTCAACTCAGCCGTTTCCCAAATTACTGGTTTCAGAATTAGATGACCCGCAAATTATTGATATGTCGTAAAACCGTCAAACTAAACTTCATAAATATTTTAAGATATGAAGCACTTTAAATATTTAAAAAAAACAATTTTTTTTTTTCAAAATTACTGGATTTGGTATTAAATCACTCGAAAAGGATTGATATGCCGTAAAACAAAAGAACTAAACCAAACCTATATTCTACTTACCGAATTTATAATTACATTGAATACTGATGTCTTCTTTGTGCTCGCAATTGCTTCTTCCTAAATATTTAAAGCGACAGCGAAATATCGAAGTCTCATTACCAAGGCAGAAGATATCGTCAATCCAAATGTCCCCTTCTCCAGGGTACGATATTTCTGACAAATAGCCTCCTCTGTGTGGAAAAGAAAAAAGTATATATTGCAGAGTTTTTGTGCTTGAACGTAAAATAATAACATAACTATGGCAATTATTTTTCTGATTTTTTTTATTTTTAGATGAGGATTGATAATTTATTATTTATGTGCCTGGGAGTGTTCTAAGATGGATTCCGGTCTGAAATATCCCCAATAATTATCGAAAATCAATAATCGACAAATTCTATTAAAGATGTAACAGTCATTTTTTGCCCAAAGATAACATTTTTATATAAACTAACATCATAAGTGCATTTAAAAAAATTATCACCGCACATGTAGAATGGCTCGGAGGATAAAATCAAGAGTAGATTCTTTGTGGACCAGAGAGAAGTCCTAACTAACAAACACATAAAGCATATTTTTGTGAAATTTCATAAAAATATACTCAACTCTGCCGTTTTGGAGCCCATAAGGAACTTTCTCTCGTTCTCTCTCCCTTTCTTTCTTTCTCTCCCTCTCGCTCGCTCGCACGGGCACACACGAATACACAGACAAAGGCAAACTGCTCTTTTTATATATAGGTAGAGGTAATTTTATCTTTAACATTTTCGATGTTATGTTATATTTTTTTATCCAAAAATGTATTTTCTGATAAGATTTTATACGAAAACTGGACATTTTTAATTTTGTATTGCATTGATTTCAAATGTCCTGTCGTTGTTTCCTCTATCAAGTGGACCGCCCCCCCAAAAAAAATTGGGTGTAGAAGATTTCTATATTTTAATCGCATTAGTGTCCATTACCTAATTTTAACCTTGCAGAAACAATTACATACTGAAGAAAAAATGGAAACGGTACTAACTCTATATGGGTTTTGCAGGGAGGTGTTGACGTCTCCTAAATACAGTTCCTGGAATTCCCAAATTAGTCACGGATCCAGTACTAGCCGGGTTCAATGTTGCTTAACTTCGATGATCTAATGAGAACCGGTGTGTCAATGTGATTATGCCATACAATTGAAAGTACATAATACAACGTGATTATGCCATACAATTGAAAGTACATAATCAACGTGATTATGCAATACAATTGAAAGTACATAATACAACGTGATTATGCCATACAATTGAATGTACATAATACAACGTGATTATGCCATACAATTGAAAGTACATAATCAACGTGATTATGCAATACAATTGAAAGTACATAATACAACGTGATTATGCCATACAATTGAATGTACATAATACAACGTGATTATGCCATACAATTGAAAGTACATAATAAAACGTGATTATGCCATACAATTGAATGTACATAATACAACGTGATTATGCCATACAATTGAAAGTACATAATACAACGTGATTATGCCATACAATTGAATGTACATAATACAACGTGATTATGCCATACAATTGAATGTACATAATACAACGTGATTATGCCGTACAATTGAAAGTACATAATACAACGTGATTATGCCAGACAATTGAATGTACATAATCAACGTGATTATTCCATACAATTGAAAGTACATAATACAACGTGATTATGCCATACAATTGAAAGTACATAATCAACGTGATTATGCCATACAGTTGAACGTACATAATCAACGTGATTATGCTATACAATTGAAAGTACATAATACAACGTGATTATGCCATACAATTGAAAGTACATAATCAACGTGATTATGTCATACAATTGAAAGTACATAATCAACGTGATTATGCAATATAATTGAAAGTACATAATCAACGTGATTATGCCATATAATTGAAAGTACATAATCAACGTGATTATGCCATATAATTGAAAGTACACAATCAACGTGATTAGGCCATACAATTGAAAGTACATAATCAACGTGAATATGCCATACAAATGAAAGTACATAATCAATGTGATTATTCCATACAGTTGAAAGTACATAATTAACCTGATTATGCCATACAATTGAGAGTACATAATCAACGTGATTATGTCATACAATTGAAAGTACATAATCAACGTGATTATTCCATACAATTGAAAGTACATAATCAACGTGATTATGCCATACAATTGAAAGTACATAATCAACGTGATTATGCAATACAATTGAAAGTACATAATCAACGTGATTATGCCATATAACTGAAAGTACATAATCAACGTGATTATGCCATATAATTGAAAGTACATAATCAACGTGATTAGGCCATACAATTGAAAGTACATAATCAACGTGAATATGCCATACAAATGAAAGTACATAATCAATGTGATTATTCCATACAGTTGAAAGTACATAATTAACCTGATTATGCCATACAATTGAGAGTACATAATCAACGTGATTATGTCATACAATTGAAAGTACATAATCAACGTGATCATTCCATACAATTGAAAGTACATAATCAACGTGATTATGCCGTACACTTGAAAGTAAAGATTCAACGTGATTATTGCATACAGTTGAAAGTACATGATCAACGTGATTATTCCATACAATTGAAAGTACATAATCAACGTGATTATGCCGTACAGTTAAAAGTAAAGATTCAACGTGATTATTCAATACAGTTGAAAGTACATAATCAACGTGATTATTCCACACAGTTGAAAGTACATAATCAACGTGATTATGCAATACAATTGAAAGTCCATAATCAACGTGATTATTCCATACAATTGAAAGTACATAATCAACGTGATTATGTCGTTCAATTGAAAGTACATAATCAACGTGATAATCCCATACAGTTGAAAGTACATAATCAACGTGATTATTCCATACAGTTGAAAGTACAAAATCAACGTGATTATGCCATAAAATTGAAAGTACATAATCAAGGTGATTATGCCATACAATTGAATGTACATAATCAACGTGATTATTCCATACAATTGAAAGTACATAATACAACGTGATTATGCCATACAATTGAAAGTACATAATCAACGTGATGATACTGTACAATTGAAAGTACATAATCAACGTGATTTTGCCATACAGTTGAACATATAATAATCAACGTGATTATGCTATACAATTGAAAGTACATAATACAACGTGATTATGCCATACAATTGAAAGTACATAATCAACGTGATTATGCCGTACACTTGAAAGTAAAGATTCAACGTGATTATTGCATACAGTTGAAAGTACATGATCAACGTGATTATTCCATACAATTGAAAGTACATAATCAACGTGATTATGCCGTACAGTTAAAAGTAAAGATTCAACGTGATTATTCAATACAGTTGAAAGTACATAATCAACGTGATTATTCCACACAGTTGAAAGTACATAATCAACGTGATTATGCAATACAATTGAAAGTACATAATCAACGTGATTATTCCATACAATTGAAAGTACATAATCAACGTGATTATGTCGTTCAATTGAAAGTACATAATCAACGTGATAATCCCATACAGTTGAAAGTACATAATCAACGTGATTATTCCATACAGTTGAAAGTACAAAATCAACGTGATTATGCCATAAAATTGAAAGTACATAATCAAGGTGATTATGCCATACAATTGAATGTACATAATCAACGTGATTATTCCATACAATTGAAAGTACATAATACAACGTGATTATGCCATACAATTGAAAGTACATAATCAACGTGATGATACTGTACAATTGAAAGTACATAATCAACGTGATTTTGCCATACAGTTGAACATATAATAATCAACGTGATTATGCTATACAATTGAAAGTACATAATACAACGTGATTATGCCATACAATTGAAAGTACATAATCAACGTGATTATTCCATACAATTGAAAGCACATAATTAACGTGATTATGCCATATAATTGAAAGTACATAATCAACGTGATTATGCCATACAATCGAAAGTACATAATACAACGTGATTATGCCATACAATTGAAAATACATAATCAACGTGATTATGACATACAATTAAAAGTACATAATCAACGAGTTTATTCCATAAAATTGAAAGTACATAATCAACGTGATCATGCCGTACAATTGAAAGTACATAATCAACGTGATTATGCCACACAATTAAAAGTACATAATCAACGTGATTATGCCATACAATTGACAGTACATAATACAACGTGATTATGCCATACAATTGAAAGTACATAATCAACGTGATTATGCTGTACAATCGAAAGTACATAATCAACGTGATTATTCCATACAGTTGAACGTACATAATCAACGTGAATATGCTATACAATTGAAAGTACATAATACAACGTGATTATGCCATACAATTGAAAGTACATAATCAACGTAATTATGCCATACAATTGAAAGTACATAATACAACGTGATTATGCCATACAATTGAATGTACATAATCAACGTGATTATGCCATACAATTGAAAGTACATAATCAACGTGATTATGCCATACAATTGAAAGTACATAATACAACGTGATTATGCCATAAAATTGAAAGTACATAATCAACGTGATTATGCCATACAATCGAAAGTACATAATACAACGTAATTATGCCATACAATTGAAAGTACATAATCAACGTGATAATGCCATACAATTGAAAGTACATAATACAACGTGATTATTCCATACAATTGAATGTACATAATCAACGTGATTATGCCATACAATTGAAAGTACATAATACAACGTGATTATGCCATACAATTGAAAGTACATAATCAACGTGATTATGCTTTAAAATTGAAAGTACATAATAAACGTGATTTTGCCATACAGTTGAACGTACATAATCAACGTTATTATGCTATACAATTGAAAGTACATAATACAACGTTATTATGCCATACAATTGAAAGTACATAATCAACGTGATTATTCCATACAATTGAAAGTACATAATCAACGTGATTATTCCATAAAATTGAAAGTACATAATCAACGTGATCATGCCGTACAATTGAAAGTACATAATCAATGTGATTATGCAATGCAATTGAAAGTACATAATCAACGTGATTATTCCATATAATTTAAAGTACATAATCAACGTGATTATTCCATACAATTGAAAGTACATAATCAACGTGATTATGCCGTACAATTGAGAGTACATAATCAATGTGATTATGCCGCACAGTTGAAAGTACATAATAAACGTGATTATGCCATACTATTGAAAGTACATAATTAACGTAATTATGCCATACAATTGAAAGTACATAATTAACGTGATTATGCCATACAATTGAAAGTACATAATTAACGTGATTATGCCATACAATTGAAAGTACATAATCAACGTGATTTAGCCATACAATTGAAAGTACATAATCAACGTGATTATGCCATACAATTGAAAGTACATAATTAACGTGATTATGCCATACAATTGAAAGTACATAATACAACGTGATTATGCCATACAATTGAAAGTACATAATCAACGTGATTATGCCATACAATTGAAAGTACATAATAAACGTGATTATGCCATACAATTGAAAGTACATAATAAACGTGATTATGCCATACAATTGAAAGTACATAATTGACGTGATTATGCCATACAATTGAAAATACATAATCAACGTGATTATGCAATACAATTGAAAGTACATAATTAACGTGATTATGCCATACAATTGAAAGTACATAATCAACGTGATTATGCCATACAATTGAAAGTACATAATCAACGTGATTATGCCATACAATTGAAAGTACATAATTAACGTGATTATGCCATACAATTGAAAGTACATAATAAACGTGATTATGCCATACAATTGAAAGTACATAATCAACGTGATTATACCGTACAATTGAAAGTACATAATTAACGTGATTATTCCATACAATTGAAAGTACATAATTAACGTGATTTTGCCATAAAATTGAAAGTACATAATCAACGTGATTATGACATACAATTGAAAGTACATAATTAACGTGATTATGCCATACAAATGAAAGTACATAATCAACGTGATTATGCCGTACAATTGAAAGTACATAATCAATGTGATTATGCCGCACAGTTAAAAGTACATAATAAACGTGATTATGCCATACTATTGAAAGTACATAATTAACGTGATTATGCCATACAATTGAAAGTACATAATTAACGTAATTATGCCATACAATTGAAAGTACATAATCAACGTGATTATGCCATACAATTGAAAGTACATAATTAACGTGATTATGCCATACAATTGAAAGTACATAATTAACGTGATTATGCCATACAATTTAAAGTACATAATTAACGTGATTATGCCATACAATTGAAAGCACATAATACAACGTGATTATGCCATACAATTGAAAGTACATAATCAACGTGATTATTCCATACAATTGAAAGTACATAATTAATGTGATTATGCCATAAAATTGAAAGTACATAATCATCGGGATTATGCAATACAATTGAAAGTACATAATTAACGTGATTATGCCATATAATTGAAAGTACATTATTAACGTTATTATGCCATAAAATTTAAAGGACATAATCAACGTGATTATGCCATAAAATTGAATGTATATAATCAACGTGATTATGCCATACAATTGAAAGTACATAATACAATGTGATTATGCCATAAAATTGAAAGTACATAATCAATGTGATTAGGCCATACAATTGAAAGTACATAATACAACGTGATTATGCCATACAGTTGAAAGTACATAATTAACTTGATTATGCCATACAATTGAAAGTACATAATTAACGTGATTATGCCATAAAATTGAAAGTACATAATCAACGTGATTATGCCATACAATTGAAAGTACATGATCAACGTGATTATGCCATACAATTGAAAGTACATAATCAACGTGATTATGCCATACAGTTGAAAGTACAAAATTAACGTGATTATGCCATACAATTGAAAGTACATAATTAACGTGATTATGCGATAAAATTGAAAGTACATAATCAACGTGATTATGCCATACAATTGAAAGTACATAATTAACGTGATTATGCCATACAATTGAAAGTACATAATTTACGTGATTATGCCATAAAATTGAATGTACATAATCAACGTGATTATGCCATACAATTGAAAGTACATAATCAACGTGATTATGCCATACAAATGAAAGTACATAATCAACGTGATTATGCCGTACAATTGAAAGTACATAATCAATGTGATTATGCCGCACAGTTGAAAGTACATAATAAACGTGATTATGCCATACTATTGAAAGTACATAATTAACGTGATTATGCCATACAATTGAAAGTACATAATTAACCTGATTATGCCATACAATTGAAAGTACATAATCAACGTGATTATGCCATACAATTGAAAGTACATAATCAATGTGATTATGCCATACAATTGAAAGTACATAATTAACGTGATTATGCCATACAATTGAAAGTACATAATTAACGTGATTATGCCATAAAATTGAAAGTACATAATCAACGTGATTATGCCGTAAAATTGAAAGTACATAATTAACGTGATTATGCCATACAATTGAAAGTACATAATTAACGTCGTTATGCCATACAATTGAAAGTACATGATCAACGTGATTATGCAATACAATTGAAAGTACATAATCAACGTGATTATGCCATACAATTGCAAGTACATAATTAACGTGATTATGCCATAAAATTGAAAGTACATAATCAATGTGATTATGCCGCACAGTTGAAAGTACTTAATAAACGTGATTATGCCATACTATTGAAAGTACATAATTAACGTGATTATGCCATACAATTGAAAGTACATTATTAACGTGATTATGCCATACAATTGAAAGTACATAATCAACGTGATTATGCCATACAATTGAAAGTACATAATACAATGTGATTATGCCATACAATTGAAAGTACATAATCAACGTGATTATGCCATACAATTGAAAGTACATAATCAACGTGATTAGGCCATACAATTGAAACTACATAATCAACGTGATTATGCCATGCAATTGAAAGTACATAATACAATGTGATTATGCCATGCAATTGAATGTACATAATCAACGTGATTATGCCATACAATTGAAAGTACATAATACAATGTGATTATGCCATGCAATTGAATGTACATAATCAACGTGATTATGCCATACAATTGAATGTACATAATCAACGTGATTATGCCATACAATTGAAAGTACATAATTAACGTGATTATGCCATACAATTGAAAGTACATAATTAACGTGATTATGCCATACAATTGAAAGCACATAATACAACGTGATTATGCCATACAATTGAAAGTACATAATCAACGTGATTATTCCATACAATTGAAAGTACATAATTAATGTGATTATGCCATAAAATTGAAAGTACATAATCAACGGGATTATGCAATACAATTGAAAGTACATAATTAACGTGATTATGCCATATAATTGAAAGTACATTATTAACGTTATTATGCCATAAAGTTTAAAGGACATAATCAACGTGATTATGCCATAAAATTGAATGTATATAATCAACGTGATTATGCCATACAATTGAAAGTACATACTACAATGTGATTATGCCATAAAATTGAAAGTACATAATCAATGTGATTAGGCCATACAATTGAAACTACATAATCAACGTGATTATGCCATACAATTGAAAGTACATAATCAACGTGATTATGCCATACAGTTGAAAGTACATAATTAACTTGATTATGCCATACAATTGAAAGTACATAATTAACGTGATTATGCCATAAAATTGAAAGTACATAATCAACGTGATTATGCCATACAATTGAAAGTACATAATCAACGTGATTATGCCATACAATTGAAAGTACATAATCAACGTGATTATGCCATACAGTTGAAAGTACATAATCAACGTGATTATGCCATACAATTGAAAGTACATAATTAACGTGATTATGCGATAAAATTGAAAGTACATAATCAACGTGATTATGCCATACAATTGAAAGTACATAATTAACGTGATTATGCCATACAATTGAAAGTACATAATTTACGTGATTATGCCATAAAATTGAATGTACATAATCAACGTGATTATGCCATACAATTGAAAGTACATAATCAACGTGATTATGCCATACAAATGAAAGTACATAATCAACGTGATTATGCCGTACAATTGAAAGTACATAATCAATGTGATTTTGCCGCACAGTTTAAAGTACATAATAAACGTGATTATGCCATACTATTGAAAGTACATAATTAACGTTATTATGCCATACAATTGAAAGTACATAATTAACGTGATTATGCCATACAATTGAAAGTACATAATCAACGTGATTATGCCATACAATTGAAAGTACATAATCAATGTGATTATGCCATACAATTGAAAGTACATAATTAACGTGATTATGCCATACAATTGAAAGTACATAATTAACGTGATTATGCCATACAATGTAAAGTACATAATTAACGTGATTATGCCATAAAATTGAAAGTACATAATCAACGTGATTATGCCGTAAAATTGAAAGTACATAATTAACGTGATTATGCCATACAATTGAAAGTACATGATCAACGTGATTATGCCATACAATTGAAAGTACATAATCAAAGTGATTATGCCATACAATTGCAAGTACATAATTAACGTGATTATGCCATAAAATTGAAAGTACATAATCAATGTGATTATGCCGCACAGTTGAAAGTACATAATAAACGTGATTATGCCATACTATTGAAAGTACATAATTAACGTGATTATGCCATACAATTGAAAGTACATAATTAACGTGATTATGCCATACAATTGAATGTACATAATCAACGTGATTATGCCATACAATTGAAAGTACATAATACAATGTGATTATGCCATACAATTGAAAGTACATAATCAACGTGATTATGCCATACAATTGAAAGTACATAATCAACGTGATTAGGCCATACAATTGAAACTACATAATTAACGTGATTATGCCATGCAATTGAAGGTACATAATACAATGTGATTATGCCATGCAATTGAATGTACATAATCAACGTGATTATGCCATACAATTGAAAGTACATAATACAATGTGATTATGCCATGCAATTGAATGTACATAATCAACGTGATTATGCCATACAATTGAATGTACATAATCAACGTGATTATGCCATACAATTGAAAGTACATAATACAATGTGATTATGCCATGCAATTGAAAGTACATAATCAACGTGATTATGCCATACAATTGAAAGTACATAATCAACGTGATTATGCCATACAATTGAAAGTACATAATCAACGTGATTATGCTGTATTCACAGAAAGTCGATGCAATATAATTATTTTTACATCTAGTGGATGTACATAAAGGATGGGACGATAAAATTGTCGCCCTAGAAAAGACAACACGATTCCACTTCCGTTTGATGAAAACCGGTTTTCCGTTTTCATTGTAGACCATCTACTAGTTGGTCAGTTACGTACAAATTCCAAGAGCGACAGGGACCTTCTATCATATCTGAAAGTGACACAATGTTCAACGAGCGAGATCAGAGATGCGTCACTGTACAACTCATGCTCTCTACTGATCCAAATTATGAAAACAGGACAATTGCCAGCATCCTCAAAATGCATCGCTGAATTGACATGAATAACAGGATTGTACCCAGGTCGATGAAAACAAACTTTTCGGCCACAGTTATGGCCTTAGATGTGGTTTCAAGTGAGGGTCACATCATGACACCCCACATCTTCGAAGTCAGCTTGAATGTCAACACCAAAGTGTACCTGGATGTGCTGAAGTGTGTGGTGATCTCCTGGTGCAATCAGATGGCTGCTGGCAAACCCTGGGTGTGTCAGCAGTACTCGGCGCTGGGTCGTAGCACTCCAGTCTGAGTCAGACTTGGCTTCAGAAGGAGTGCTACGACTTTGTATCCTTCTCTTATTGGCTCCCCTCCTCCCCGGATCTGAACCCATTGGACTACTTCGTTTAGTCATATGTCGAGAGCACCACCAACATGACCTCCCACAACACCAAATCCAGCCTGATCGCCGTCATCCACCGGCGCTTGTGGAAAAGGCATGCTCCTAGTTCCTGACCCGTATAAAGGCGGTGATTGAGGCTGAATGCCACTACATTGAATAGATATCAACTCTACTACATAATCAAGTTACCTGAATTGATTTTTCACTAAAAGTTTTAAAATAAAGCTGTAGTATTGTTTTCTTTAGGGCAAAAATTTTATCGTTGCACCCAGCATTATTAAAATTACGTTTAAATGTTGTTATTGTCTCTCAATCTAAAATTGCGTTATAAACTGCGTGTCAGTTAATGATGTTTACATCAGAGGAAGAGAAATTTTATTTTTTATGGTTTTTAAAAGTAATGAAAAAAGGGCTGGTTGTGTCGCTTAAAATTTGGTGTTTAAAAACTGATGAAATATCGATTTTAATCGAGCTATGAATGGTTTGATTATGATGTTTTTAAAATTCATACGTTCTGATATTTTCTCTTTCAAAAGTTCTATTACTGTCCCAAAAATGCCAATTATACATAAATAGAAAAAAGGTTACTTAATGTAAAAAAGAAAATGTCTAGTAAATGTTTATTATTTTTAAAAAAAATACGATTATTATTATTATTATTATTATTATTATTATTATTATTATTATATTATTATTATTATTATTATTATTATTATTATTATTATTATATCATAATTATAGACTAATTACATGTCTGCCATTGATGTGGAAACTGTTGACTAGAATATTTGTAGAGAAAATTTATGAACATCTAGAGAGTAATGGTGTTTTTCCTGACGAACAAAAGGGGTGCCGGAAAGGCTCGAGAGGTACTAAAGAGCAACTACTAATTAATAAAGCAATAATGCAGGATGCAAAGAAGAGAAATCTGAGCGTAGCATGGATCGATTACAGAAAGGCTTATGACATGGTTCCTCATTCATGGATACGTGAAACACTATTGATGATGAAGGTTGTTGAGAATGTGGTAGGGCTTTTGGAGACAAATATGGCTCAATGGAAAACGGTGCTAACAGCAAATAGAGAGGAGATGGGGCAGGTTGGCATTAAACGTGGGATATTTCAAGGAGATTCGTTATCGCCACTTCTTTTTGTAATGATAATGATGCCACTGAGCATCCTCTTGAAGAGAAAAAAACTGGGGTATAACTTTGGATCTGGTGACAGACGCCTCAACCATCTACTGTTTATGGATGATTTGAAAATATTCGGTAGAAATGAAAAGGAAATGGAGAGACTGGTAGAACTTGTGGGGACATACTCAGAAGACATTGGGATGGAGTTTGGGATTAGTAAATGTGCGGTGTTGGTGATGAAAAGAGAATTAAAGTTTCATTCGAATGGAATAGTGCTTCCAAATGGAGAAATCATGAAAGAAATAAAAGATACAGAATATAAGTATTTAGGAGTGCTGGAGGGTGTAGGCATCATGAACAGAGAAATGAAAGAAAAAGTCAGGAAGGAGTATCTTAGAAGAGTGAAACTAATTGCAAAGTCGAAACTGTATGGAGGAAATCTAATGAAAGCAGTAAATGCATGGGCAGTCAGTGTTTTGAGATACAGTGCGGGAATTTTAGAATGGTCTGACAAGGATTTGCATGCCATGGATATCAAAACAAGAAAAATTTCAGCAATGTTTGGTATATTTCACATTCGAAGTAGCGTAGCAAGGCTGTATCAAAAGAGGAAAAATGATGGGAGAGGATTGAAAAGTGTAAAAGATTGTGTTAGAACCGAGGAGATGTTGTTGAAGGAGCATGTGGTTAGAAGTGGGGAGTGGATGCTTAAGGTTGTGGCCAATGAAGTGGAGGTATGTGAGACCAAGGCTGATTATGTGAAACGTATGGATAGAGAAAGGGCAGAGGAACTGGCTAGGAAGAAAATGCATGGAAGGTTCTTCCAGGATATAGCAAGGTGTAGTGGACTGGCCCAGAGAGAGTACCGCAAAAGACACGATCGCATGGGACTCCGTATATATAGGGAGGTGTGTAAGAGGGTTGGGGTGAAGTGTGCTGGAAAATGGTTTGAAGAGGTGAAAAAACTACAAATCCCCGATGTTTTAGGCGGCCTTTAAACCTCTGCAATTATAGGTACCACCAACATCCTTAGGAAAATCCTTGATCTTTGAAGCTCCTGGTTTGAAGCCTGGATTAAGAGAAATCCTCTGGAAATGAATCCCATCCCTTTCCAGAGAGACGTTCATAAGCGAAATCAGAATTATTATTATTATTTTAAATATTATACATCCAGAGTTACACCGATTATAAAAATACAAACTTTGTGAGTGTTTGCTGTGAATTTTTTAAGTTTTAACTGGACATAAAAACAGACATTTACCTTTATTTACTTAGATTACACATAAGCATATGCTTTAAAAACTGAAAATATTTATTATGGACGACAAAACAGCAAATGTTTATGGGAGACACTTAATATATTATTTTTTTGCGTTCTCTGTTTTGGGATTGAGTAATTAGAAGGAAATGAAAGACTTCTTAATTGATTCATTAAATTGTTACTGGGTCAGGGTGAGGGTTACGGTTTGTTAGAGTTCATTGTGCCTAGTTTGGGGTGAAAATGCAATAAAAAAACGAAGTTGTTTGTTATATTAACAAACGACTTCTTTTATAAAATTTTAATTTTACTTATAATATATATATATATATATATATATATATATATATATATATATATATATATATATATATATATATTCATTAAATTATTTATTTATTTATAAAAATAAAACCTATTTGATTCGGGAATCTTAATTAGGACACCCCCTGGTGTGCTTGCGGCATTATGGTGAATGAGAACTCTAGTTAGGCTTAGCATAGATCAACCAAAGTACAGTGACGAGGATGACCATAGACCCCACTTCCCAATTTTTGAGTGGCCGTGTGCCTAATTTTTATTTTGTAAAATTTCGACAGAATAAGAAACATACAACTCAGAAACAACATACATACGTATACAACAAAACAGATTTTTACAAAAACAATATCCGTTCATTTCAAATTACTTACTTGAAACCTAATTGTCTACAGATAACCATTGAAGCATTGGTATTCCACACATCATCACATACGGTTCCCCATTTTCCGTGATAAAATACCTCCACTCTTCCGGAAGCATAACTTGCCCCATCAACTAATCGTACTTGATTATCCGCTAAAATAAAAAAATTTAAAAATCTAAATCAAAATGAAATATTGAACATAGTTGTTAATATCTATATATATATATAAAAGCGAAAATGTATGTATGTATATATGTATGTATGTATGTATGTATGTATGTATGTGTGTGTGTTCGCTTTTTCTGTATGTCAACAAAAGGCTTTTTTCAGAGAAGCGGTCGCTTGCTTCACAACTTTTAAAAACTTTTTATATCACATATAAATCGTATTATCTCACAGTTAACAACAAAGCTCGCCTGTCTATTTAATTTGCTCGATTTCGGGAAGATAAATATTCAATATTTGTCGCTCACCGCATGTGGGTTAGTCTTTTTCCTATAACATCTTGGGGGAGGGGAAAAAAGCGTTCAGCAGTAAATGAATACTATCCCGCAGTCAAATCTGACCTCATCAACTCATTAAAACGGGCACCTGCTAAATCCAAGTAATTCAATAAATTCAAACGTATTTCCGTTAGCATCTCGCGGTGGGGCACCGTCGCACGTTTTTTTTTTTTTTTTTTTTTTTTTTCACACCTTAATTTACAACTTTACCTCAACGATCCGGGTTCGATCCTCATACTTACTTTTTTTACCCCCCCCACACACACACCTCCAAACACCCGGGAAACGCCGGGTACCCCTCGCTAGTCGTATATAAACGTGTAAATTTGGTAATTACTGTTGTAGGAACCAAAGTTACCCCCCTTGAATAGAATTACTTCTCTTATTTTGTCATTTAGTTTTCACATTTATTTTTAATTTAAATATTATAATGTCTAAATGAATCGTTTTACTCCAAGTGATTTGAAGATATACAAAAACAAAACTTACAATTTTATAACTGACAGATAAATTGAAGTAAAAAGGCAAACCTGAAACAAACATCGCAGATATTTCTTCACAATGAATGATTACAAAAATCAAACATCTCCAAATCAAGCCGACGTATGTCAGCCTCAAACCAATCACATCGATAGCCATCATTTCCTAAAAAAAAAAAGAAAAAAATAGAATCAAATGTGAATATAAGCAAAAGGAATGCCGATGCTCAAAATGTGTAAACATTTTGACCCCTCCCTTTACTTAAAAATTCACCAAAAATCAGAAAATTATCAACTTTTAATGAAATTTTCAGTGGTTATCAAATTATGAGCACGGAATATAATGAATCCTTTTTTAAATTTGAGTGGAAATTTATCATTTTGTTTAAATAAAAAAACATCTTTACTAAAATTATGGTTTTCAGTAGTAAAAAAAAAAAGTGAATGAATTTATTTTTGCTTTTTTTATGAAAATAAAGCATCGTAAATTGTAACAATAAAAAAGAAATATTAATTTTTTCAGGAACAAAAACAAAAAAAAGCCCCTAAAGTCTACATTAATGAATTAGATATAACTCGAGGAAAAATTAATTTCTCGAACTAGCATTGTTTATTTAATATTTTCTTTAGATTACGTGTTTCACATGATTTTTATATGTAAGATTCTAATATTTTCCTTGCTTGAATGAACGTGTAACTCCCAGCGTAAAATACTTTTTATATAATCTTGGAAAATAAGAATAAAAATTTAATCTAAAAGCAGGGAAATAGAAAAATAATTAAATTAAAAATGTTAAAAATTATACAAACGTTCACAATATGTATGTACCGATGCAAAGCTGAGAAAAAGGAAACCATCACTCCAACTCCCTTTAACTACCTGACCTCATTTTCAGACAGCCTTTTAACTTTCTGGCATTTTGGGCTTCCGTAAAATCCACACTTGGACGATTTTTCGTTTGCTGTGATTCTGCGAAGTAAGAATCTCTCGCCTTTGGGGACTAATTAAGCTACTTTTTGTACAAACAGGGTGTTTATATTTTTATTTAATTCAATATCTTAGAACTTTACTAATTATCTTTGAAATAGATCCAGAAAACTAATATTTATCTTTCAAAAGATTTTTACAATGAATTTATTTAAACTTCAAAATTTAGCTGAATTAATCAGCTTCCGAATGTCGTCGTAAAAGCATTTTTCATTATAACTTTTTTTCACGTACATAAATATCTTTTTTTTCCTTTTGGAAATTAAGTTTAGTCCTTAATCTTTTAAATACAATCAAAAAGTAGTCGAAAACCTAGAAAAAAATTATGATAAATCGGCTTTCAAAACTATTATCTCCCATTGTTGCCCGTACCTAGCACATAATAATAACTGTCTATCATGTTAATGACAGTGTCATAATTAGTAAAAGACACAATAAATAAAAATAAAAAAATAAATTAATTAAAAAATAAAAAAATAAATAAATTAAAAAATAAATAAAATAAAAAATAAATGAAATAAAAAATAAATAAAATCTATATATAGCTACAAAAGTGAACGTGTCTGTCTGTCTGTGGACATTTCCCTACGCAATAACTCTGTCAATTTTCAGTCTACAGACTCGAAATTTGATATACGGGGTACTGAGATTTAGGAATATCGATCTGATCGGTTTTTGGCCAGAAATTTGGCTGTTAAGGGGTCAAAGTTCAACGATTTGACCTTTGAGAACTCTACCAAACTCCGACAATTTTAGGTCTAAACACTTGAAATTTTAGATATAGGTTTCTTGGACATGGACCTAACTTAATAACTTGATTTGAGTCCAAAACAATAAATGTGAAGGGGTCATAATATGGGTCAAAGTTAAAAAAATTGCCCCTTTTTTTTTTTTTTTTTTTTTTTGCTCAGCATACATCTCCAAACAACCGAGCAACGCCGGGATTAAATGCTAGTATATCTATAAAAGTGAACGTGTCTGTGTCTCTGTCTGTCTGCCTGTCTGTCTGCCTGTGTGTCTGGGTACATTTCCCTACGCAATAACTCTGTCAATTTTTAGTCTACAGACTTCAAATTTGATATACAGGGTACTGAGATTTTGGAAAATCTATGTGATTGGTTTTCGGCCAGAAATTTGGCTGTTAAGGGGTCAAAGTTCAACGATTTGACCTTTGAGAACTCTACCAAACTCCGACAATTTGGGGTCTAAACACTTGAAATTTTAGATATAGGTTCCTTGGACATGGATCTAACTTAATAACTTGATTTGAGCCCAAAACAATAAATATTAAGGGTCATAATAGGAGTCAGTTTAAAAAATTGACAGTTTTTTTTTTCTTGCTCAGCATACACCTCCAAACACCCGGGAAACGCCGGGCACCCATGCTAGTAAATAAATAACATAAAATAAAAAATAAATAAAAAAAAATAAAATAAATAAAATAAAATAAAAAAAAAAATAAAAAGTACAAAAATAAAATAAAAAATAAATAAAAATAAATTAGAGATAAAAGTAAATTCATAATCAGAATAAAGCAATAGACATGATGCATAATTCAGAAATAAAATAATCACACATTATTTACTAAAAGGGAGGAAAACACTTCTGCTCGCCTCTGTTAGGTAATTTTCTCCAACAAAAAAGAACGTTCTCCAGGACAAATATTTTGGAAACTATCAAACTTCAAACTGACATAAGTATTACCTTTTATTGTATTTGTAATTATAATTGAATACAATTTGTTTTTTAATGCAATAACTTGTTGCTTTTTAATTGCCCTGGTCCAAAAAACGGAAGGTTGTTTTCCTACAAAAGATTGTTCTTTTCTATAAACACGAAAAATTTTAGAAATTACTAACTTAAGAAAATTTCTAACAAAACATGGCTCTTATAATATAGATTTATGAAATTTTTATTTTAACTCTGCTTTAGTCCTATGGGGTGTTTTGTCACCCTATTTTTAAGTGCTCCTAATTCCAAGTTGGCAATTTATTTCTTTTTCTCCCTCCCAGTACTCTTCTGACTGTAACATAATTCCCCATTGAGGAGCATTAGAACTATGCTGAGGTAGCTTTGTATTCCCGGGTGATGCCAGATAACCCAAGGATTTAAGATAGAGAAGATAAATATATATTTTTTATTTCATGTCAAAATAGATATTGTTTGAAACTAGAGAAATATATTTTTACGGCTAAAAGTTGATGACAGGAAATTTCACTTATAACCTTGTCTGGCCTTAAATGAACCCAGGGTCGGATGTCAGAATTGACACCTGGCCTTGGAAATCGTGAGAATGAGTAATTCAGATTTCAGGATGGGAATTGTACCCATGCAAAACCCTAAAGCTTTCGATTTCGTGGCGAAATCTTATTGGCTGGGGAGAATTTCCACCCAATCCACATACTTTACTATATATACGACTGTCGTGTGAAAATTAGTTAGAGAGTGGAGAGTTTCCAGATCAGTTAGAGTTGGGAGTTGACCAGATTACTTGTTGAATCCGAGAAGAGACATGACCCCTCCCCACCTCATCCATCTGTCTGTCGCTGTCTGTGAAGAGATTTGAAACTTTGGAAAAACTTACTACGAATTGAATAAGAATTGTAAAAACATTTTTGTACATAACTTTGTGAGAATTAAGCTTCTGTAGATAGACTACATGAGTTTGTCTTTCTTCCTGCCTGCCGCTTCGATATTCGCTTTCAGCATACCAGATTTCATGTAACAACCTCAGAGAAGACTAGATGACATGTGCTGAGAATCTAGAGAAATAAGAGTCCTTAACCACCTTCTCGCTTGAGGGGTTACATGACTCAGTGAGGGTATAGTACACGTGGTATGGTGCAGTTGTATCTCAGTTTTCCTTGGAGGTGAATCAGATTGAAAGGTAATGTTTATGTAATGAACTCATATTCATTTTTCTTGCTATTTCAATTCATGGAAACATTTTATGTTTACATTTGAAAGCAGATATTAATTTTTCTTGTTATTTCAATTTATGGAAACATTTTGTTTTCATCATAGATATTAAACAAATAACACAAACGGGTGTATCCTGTGGGTATTTTTAAATAAACATGATTTAAATCTAATTTTTTTTTTTTTTTTAATTTTTCCTTAATTTTATAATTTATTTAATTGCATTATTTTACATTAATATCAACAAGATACAAGTGATTCAAACTATTCAATAGCAACTGTAGATATATCCTGAATCAGCAGGATAACTATATTTTACAAAATAATAAAACAGTTACTTTGAACTGGGGTGTATAACATCCAGTTAACTAACGCAGTGTTTGGCGCTACCAGATCAAGCTGTTTGAAGATATCAGCTCCCTGACTTAAATGCGCCAAACATTGATGTTATTGCTTTTTGCCTTTCCCTTAACAAAACTCAATCATGTTCTGCAAAGAAAAAACAAAAACGGTTGATATACCATGAAGCAAAAAGAACTTTTTTTTACTATTACTAGCAGGATTCCTTAAATTATCTTTTTTTATTTGATTTTAGTTTAAGAAAAATCATCCACTGCTTGTAGTAATGAAAAAATAAAAAAATATTTATTGATTTAAACTTCCAGTAAGACTAAAATCTCTAGACCACCCCCTCACGAGTGTGTTTTTATGTTTGAGAAAATATAGGCACGTTTAAGATGTGTTTTTACGGTAATCGGGACAAAATAACCTTTTTTATAGTTAAATATTTAGATATTTATATAGAATCGGAATCGGAGTCGGTAATTGTATCGGAATCTGGAATTTAGTTCGGAATCTGGAATTTAGTTCGGAATCGGTAATTGCATTGGAATTGGGAAAAATATTGGAATCGTCCCATCACTAATATATATATATATATATATATATATATATATATATATATATATATATATATATATATATATATAAATAAAAATTACAATAAGTTTACCAAGGTAATCAAAATGGTAAACTTAAAATATATTATAAATATTAAAGAGTTAAAATATATTATAAATATTAAAGAGTTAATATTTACAAGTGAAGTAATCTCAACCAGATGTAAAAGCTCAATAAAACCGAAAAGGAAATAGAGCTTATAATATATATATATATATATATATATATATATATATATATATATATACAGGATGACCCCCCCCCAAAAAAAAAACGGGCCCCAAATCTAATTAGGCCCCGTTTCTTAGTGTTTTGTCTGAATGAAATGAAACTTTGATCTCATAACTAGTTTATTATATTCAAAACATCACATCAAAACACTAGGGTCTTTGGCCTTTTTTTCTCCGTTTTACAGCTTATGTTCTAGATGGCCTCCATTTAGCTTTTCGTTTTTTTTTGGGTCACCATGTATATATATATTATATGCCCGGTCGTACAATACGTTTACACATGATATTTGAATCTATGCAGATTGTGTATGTATTATTATAGAATCAATTCTCTATTGATTATTATATATTATGAGGATACGTTATGTTTGTACATCCCAATTCAAAAATGCTTATAGTTCTATTATTTTGTAAAATAACTATCTCTAAGTGTATCATACCTACAGTCAAGCATGGTGGTGGGAATGTCATGAACTGGGGATGCATGAATGCTGCAGGTATTGGAGAGTTACATTTCATTGAAGGTAACATTAACTCCAACATGTACTGTAAAATACTGCGGCAGAGCATGATCGAGGCTACTGAGAGTAGTAAAAGCCAATGAACATGCACGTCATTACCAGATCAACATGTAGGTATATGGTGCCTAAAGTTTCTCCCTCCAAAAACTGGGTTGCAGAGCAGTGTTCCAGCATGACAATGACCCAAAACACACATCCAAGACAACCACTGCTTTACTGAAGAGGCTGAGGGTAAAGGTGATTGACTGGCCAAGCATGTCTCCAGACTTGAACCCAATAGAACATCTTTGGGGCATCCTCAAGCAGAAGGTGGAGGTGCGCAAAGTCTCAAATATCCGCCACATCGTAATTAAAGAGTATTTCAGTGGCTACATGTAAAGCTCTGATAAGCTCCATGCCCAGGAGAATAAAGGCAGTTTTGGATAATGATGATGCCCACACAAAATATTGAAAGTTAACATGTTGTATGTTAATATTGACAACTATTGCGTAAGGGGTGTACTCACTTTTGTTGCCAAGGATTTAGATTTTGATGGCTATATTTTGAGTTATTTTGGGGAGAAAATAAATTAACTCTGTTATATATGCTACTAGACAGACTAATTTTCATTGTATCAAAAAATCCTTTTTTCAATGTTAGCCCATAAAGAGATATATTTAAATATTTGAAGAAATGTGAGGGGTGTACTCACTATTATGATACACTATATATATATATATATATATATATATATATATATATATATATATATATATATATATATGTGTGTATGTGTGTCATCTCAATTATTAAACCATTTCTTTCTGACAGGTTCATAAGAGTAGTAGTTGATGGGCAAACATCAGGTCACAGTATTAATGCTGGAGTCTCTCAGGGGTCCATCCTGGGCCCAACTCTTTTCCTGATCTACATTAATGATCTTCCAAATCACATCCTTACATCATTTGTAGACATTTATGCTGATGACATTACCATCTATGGTAGCACATTTAAGACAGTAAACAACTAAGTTCTCTCCGATTCTCTTTCCTCTGATCTTGAGCATGTGGTACAATGGGGAAAGGAGTGGCTGGTTACTTTAATGCATCTAAAACCAAGCTTCTCTCTTTACATCATCAACATTCTGATCCCCATCTGGCATCAGTTGAAATGAATGGCTCTCGTCTTGAGGAGGCTTCAAGTTTTGACAAGCTTCTGGGCTTGACCTTTACTCCTGATCTAAAATGGAACAGTTACATCAAATCTGTTGCCAAGGCCACTGGAAAAATGGTGGGATCCTCTATCGATCCAGTAGATATCTCACTGCTGATGCAATTCTTTATCTATATAAGAGCCAGGTACGTCCAAGGATGGAATACTGTTGCCACATCTGGGCAGGAGCTGCTAGAAAGGGCTTGTCCTGCCTTGATAGAGTTCAAAATAGACTTTGTAGCCTCGAAGGAGATATCCTTTTCTCTTCCCTGCAACCGCTATCTCACAGAAGAGATGTTGCGAGTTTGTCTCTACTGTATCGTTATTTTCATGGAAAGTGTTCGACTGAGCTTCAGTCTATGGTCCCCCCTCGCCAAACTTTCACAAGAAACACTCGTCTAGCTGAAAACACTATCAATAATTCCCCCCACTCGTTATCTGTGCTTAAACCTAAACGTAGATTCCATGAACAAAGCTTCTTTCTTAGAACTGCACGTCTGTGGAATCGTCTTACGTTTTCCTGCTTTCCAGCTGACTACAATATGGTTGTCTTCAAGTCTAACGTAAACAAGTTCCTGATGAGCCGTTCCATATAGTTAACAAATTTATCAAATTTCCATTACTAACGATTACTATATTGTCCAATTTCTACTGTGCATTCTTTAACCCTTATCCTTGAGTGGCCGCTTGGCCTTGATAAGTGGTGATGCCTATGTAAAAAAATATATATAGTGGGTAGCAAAAGTATTTGGTACTTTGGTTTTTGTCGTATTTCTCAAGAAATATCAAGTTAATTTTAATGAAATTTATACTCAATCTTTGAACAGATCTTATTTATCTAATATTAAAGGGAAAATGAAGATATACATCGTTGACAAATATTTATTAACAAATAATCAAATTACCCATATGTAAAAGTATTAACACCTTTATTAATATTTAGTTGCATATCCTCTGTTCCACCTTACAGCCGCCAAACGTTTTCCATAACTGCCAACTAGTTTCTTATAAATACTTGCTAGTAGTTTCAACCATTCTTCTTTGCAAACTTTTTTCAATTCCTTGATATTCTTGTGATCTCTCGCATGCAGCCGTAACTTCAAAGTTTTCCACAGATTTTCAATTGGATTTAGGTCGGGTGACTGGCTAGGCCACTGTAGAACACTAATCCCATGATCCTTAAACCATTTCATAGTTATTTTAGCCTTGTACTTGTGATCATTGTTTTACTTAAAGATAAAGTCACGACCCAATCCTAAATCTGTGGCACTTTTGAACGAATGTGTTGAAAAAATCTTTGTGTATTTTGATGCATTCATTTCTCTTCTATGATTTCCATTCTTCTATGATTTCCATTCCTCTATGATTTCCATTCCTCTATGATTTCCATTCTTCTATGATTTCCATTCTTCTATGATTTCCATTCCTCTATGATTTCCATTCTTCTATGATTTCCATTCTTCTATGATTTCCATTCCTCTATGATTTCCATTCTTCTATGATTTCCATTCCTCTGTGATTTCCATTCCTCTATGATTTCCATTCCTCTATGATTTCCATTCTTCTATGATTTCCATTCTTCTATGATTTCCATTCCTCTATGATTTCCATTCCTCTATGATTTCCATTCTTCTATGATTTCCATTCCTCTATGATTTCCATTCCTCTATGATTTCCATTCCTCTATGATTTCCATTCTTCTATGATTTCCATTCTTCTATGATTTCCATTCCTCTATGATTTCCATTCTTCTATGATTTCCATTCCTCTATGATTTCCATTCCTCTATGATTTCCATTCCTCTATGATTTCCATTCTTCTATGATTTCCATTCTTCTATGATTTCCATTCCTCTATGATTTCCATTCTTCTATGATTTCCATTCCTCTATGATTTCCATTCCTCTATGATTTCCATTCTTCTATGATTTCCATTCTTCTATGATTTCCATTCTTCTATGATTTCCATTCTTCTATGATTTCCATTCCTCTATGATTTCCATTCCTCTATGATTTCCATTCTTCTATGATTTCCATTCTTCTATGATTTCCATTCTTCTATGATTTCCATTCTTCTATGATTTCCATTCCTCTATGATTTCCATTCTTCTATGATTTCCATTCTTCTATGATTTCCATTCTTCTATGATTTCCATTCCTCCAACTCCATTTGTAGAAAAGCAGCTTCAAATCATCACACTTCTACTTTCCACCTTCAAATTTTACATTGGGAATGGTAATAGATGGTTTTAATTCTCTGTCCTTTTTCCCTCATGCACAGTTGAGTATCTTTCTTCCAAAAAAACTCAATTTTTGTTTCATCTGACCAAATAACTTTGTTCCAGAAGTCACTCGATTCACATTTCAAACGATCTTTCACATGTCTAGAACTCAACAATGGAGTCTTTCTCGGTGATCTCGAATACATGCTTGTACGATTCAATGATTTCTTGATTGTGTCCTTGCTTACTTCAATATTGGCCTTCTGCAAATCCTTTTGAATTTCTGAACGAGTAAGAAATGGTTCTTTTTTTCACGTTACGAGCAATGTAACGAGCAGTGACATAATTTAATTTACGTGGTCGACCACTTCTTAGAAAATTTTTAGTATTACCCCTCCCCTCTGTTGTTTTCCATTTTCGCATGACAAGTAGTCACCACCAAATTTAGTTCTGAAGCTATTTTTCTGTGCCCCTTTCAATCTTTATGCTTTGCTATGATTTTCTGGTTATCATTTGTCAATTCATTTGTTTTAGCCATTTTAAAACAGTAATGAAAGAGACAACCTGTGCAGTGTCTAAGAGTTGTTATCAACTAAGCTGTAAGGAGCCGGAACCCTGGAGTGCCTTCTGATTGGTTGAAATATTGTAGCAAGATTAATTGGTTGCTTAAGAACGACATTTCTGATTGGTTGAAATATTGTAGCAAGATTAATTGGTTGCTTAAGAACGACATTTCTGATTGGTTGAAATATTGTAGCAAGATTAATTGGTTGCTTAAGAACGATATTTCTGATTGGTTGAAATATGGTAGCAAGATGAAATGACTGCTTAAGAATGAAATTTGGCAGTGTTAAATACTTTTTCATATGAGTAATTTAATTTTTTAATGAATATTTGTCCACGATGTATATCTTCATTTTCCCTTTTATTTTTAAATAGATAATATCTGTTCAAAGATTGAGTATAAATTTCATTCAAATTAACTTGATATTTCTTGAGAAATACGACAAAAACCAACGTACCAAATACTTTTGATACCCACTGTATATGCAGCAGCGTCCAAAATTAAGGTACAAAATTTTAAAACCTAATATTTGATGGAAATAACAACTGTGAAAAGCTGAAATTTTGACAACTGGTAGTCGTTATCATCCATAATAACATACTAAAATTTGAATCATTTGCAAACGATAGAAAAAGAATTATAACAATTATTTGTTAATTTTCAAAATAGGAACGTCCAAAAGTAAGGGACAAAATTGAGAAAAACAATGTAAACAGCCAAAAAACAATAAAAAAATACATGTACAATCAATATTTAGTAAATGGGCCCTTGCTCTCAATGACAGCTGCACATCTTCGACTACAAGAACGAATCAGTTCTTGACAATCCTCGATACTAATTTTAGACCATTCATCTTGAAGCTTCACCCACAAATCCTCCATGTTAGTGGGATTTTTATTCCATAACTTTCCCTCCTAAGGTCTTCCAAAGATTTTCCATTCGATTTAAGTCAGGACTTTACGGTGGCCAATCCATAATTTCAAAATCTTGCTCGCTAAGATAACTCATTACCACCTTTGCTTTGTGACATGGGGCATTATCTTGCATAAAGGTAGCCCTATCGAAACCTGAATTCTGTATGATTGGCACAACATGATCTTGAACAATGTTTTTATAGATCTGCGCGTTTATACGAGTTTGTAACCGGACAAGAGGCGTTGTACCTTGGCTAGAAAACATTCCAAATACCATGACGCTTCCACCCCCAAACATGACAGTTTTCTTAGTACACTTTGCAATTAATCTTTCACCAATACGTCTCTTTACATTGTTTTTTCCATCATTTCCAAATAAATTAAACTTGCTTTCATCACTGAAAAATACTTTTACCCAATTTTCATATGTCCAAATTACATATCTGTTTGCAAACTCTAATCTCTTCTTATTCTTCGAACTAACAAGTGGTTTCTTCCCTTCGATTAAACAGCCTTATTTCTTGCAGTCGTCTAGAAACAGTCTGTCTTGACACATTAACACATGAGGTATTATTCATAACCCTTTTAATTTCTGTGCAAGACTTAAAACAATCTCTTAATGACATACGCTGCATTATTCGATCTTCTCTTGCTGAAGTTTTGTGGGGTCTGGAACGTTTCTTGGAACGTTTCACTTTCTCTGAAATCTCTCTAATTGTGTGCTTTTCCTTGTGTAGCTTCACAATAGCTTGTCTCACAGAGTAATCAAGTTTTTGGCGTTTCGCCATGGTGCTGGCTGATGCAACGTTTACAAATGACTAAGTAAGACTTATTCTTTAGAAGAAATCAAAAAATATATTAAATTATTTTTCTCAATTTTGTCCCTTACTTTTTGACGTTCCTATTTTGAAAATAAATGAATAATTGTTATAATTCTTTTTCTATCCTTTACAAATGGTTCAAATTTTAGTATGCTATTATGGATAATAATGACTACCAGTTGTCAAAATTTCAGCTTTTCACAGTTGTTATCTCTAACAAATATTAGGTTTTAAAATCTTGTCCCTTAGTTTTGGACGCTACTGTGTGTGTGTGTGTGTGTGTGTGTGTGTGTGTGTGTGTGTGTGTGTGTGTGTGTGTGTGTGTGTGTGTGTGTGTGTGTGTGTTTGTTAAAAAAATTACAAAACATCAGAAAAACATCCTACCACCGGTTTCAAATCCAAGTTTCTGGTCGAAAAAATATTGGACTCTCTTCAGGTTCTGTTTTTTTTTATATCTGCAAAATAAAAGTAGAAGAGAGTTCAATATTTTAAACTAGTTCCTCTGTATTGGATTTAAAACTGGCTCTACCGATGCTTTCTGACCTTCTGTAAATTTTTAAAAAATAAAAAATAAATATTGTTTTCTTATATTGAAATGTTTTTGACAATCAACACTTTGCTGAGTCCATTCCCTCAAACATCGCACACACACACACACGCACACACACACACACACACACACATATATATATATATATATATGTATATATATATATATGTATATATATATATATATATATATATATATATATATATATATATATATATAATAGTAAGACAGTTTGGTCCTTGGTGTAGATCAACTGAACCCCCTGTGTTTATTAAAAAGTGCTCAACGGAGGACAGAGCAGGTATATACCTGCTCTGTCCTCCGTTGAGCACTCTTTATAGTATAGTATATTTATTATACAAACATTATTTGTTACATGTGCGCATACATGTTTCAGTAGAATCTCAATTTAGAGATACCCACCTCATCAGACCGAAAAAAAGGAGCAACGCTGAAACATGTATGCACATATGTAACTATAATGTTTGTATAATAAACATATATATATATATATATATATATATATATATATATATATATATATATATATATATATATAGTTATTTAAGTGCAAATTCAAAACGAGAGGCTAGTAAGCAATTCAGTCGGCGAAGATTTATTTGTTTACAAATCGAACTTTCCGACGTAATGACGTCTTCATCAGAACAGACATTTTTTTTTTTTCAGCTTTATTATTTCTCGTGGTGTGATGCCACTAAGAAACACAAGATCCGTGCGCGTGCGGTGTTAGCAACGGTCATTTTTAAATGTCCAGGCTGGGAGACACGCGTGGTTTGTTTGTTTTTAGGCAAAAGTCTTCCATTGAAATAAACATCGTTAAGTATAAACAAATTTCTACTGCCTGATTGTACTTCTTTTTTTTTTGTTTTCAATTTTGCTAACAGTCTTTTTTTGTTTTTGTTTGTTCAAAAATAATTTTAAAAGAATGCATGTTCCGATATATATCATTAATGTTTTTTTTTTTTATTATTCGTCAAATCATTTTCAAGTGACAAAATCAAATAAAAAAAGACACAAAAAAAAAACAAACAAAAAAAAACAATGCTGGAGAAAGAAACAAATTTCAAAAAGCAATAAACATGTGAAGTTAGTTAGATGTCAAAAGCATGACCAGTGCAGTTCCAGGAGAGACACTAACAATTTAAATTCCGAGATGCCAGAATTAACGTTACAGGCAAAATTGTATTACGTTAAGAAATTTTAAATGGCGTTACTGATTTCACACGCTATATTACTTGTAAGTTACTGCGTCTTAATAAAGAAAGCTACCGGCATTTTTCTTAATGAATATGGTTAAATTTGTGCTCATTTTTGCATTGAATACTAATCCCTATTAATCACTATGTATTGAACAGATACCATGATACTTAATTCGCTACACCTTGCCATACGCTCCATACAAAATCTCAGCCAGATCGGTCTACTAGTTTCCGAGAAAACTTCTAGAGTAAATGTGGTATTGTGGTGAATAATCTCTATCAAAAACTATATCACTCCATTACTGTGCAGAGAACAGATACCATACTCCTTAGTTCGTTGCATAGCAAAGCTCCATGCCAAATTTCAGTCAGATCGGACCAGTAGTTTCCGAGAAAAGTGGTGCGAACAGACAGACAACCCAAAAGAAATATAATATAGAAAATAAAATGTAAATAGAATAATGATTTTTTAATTTTCTATTTCGGAAACTTGTGTTTAATATGGTGGTCGCCTTTCGGCTCTTATAAATGGTTATCGGATTTTACCGAGCCAATATCATCCAGTAGCGTAAGCAACTATTTGTGCTTTGTGTTGTTTTAAATAAGTTGATGCTAAGTGTGTTATTATGCATTCAGGATTTGGTTCCTTATCCTACCAAAATCGTCCGTGTAAGGATATTGTGGAAGAGTGACACAAAAATCGGAAAGGTCTTACCTTCTCAGTAAATAGCTACATCGACGACGAGTTTCTCTTCAAACAAGACGCCGTAATGTTCAACTTGGAAATTTTTGGAGATAATATTACGCAACTTTGAGGGCGTGTCGACATTTTTCTTCGAGAGTTATTTTTTGCAGATTTAGTTTTTGGGGTAAGACCTCCCTCTGTTTGGTGCGTCTTCCGAAAAAGAGAGAGAAATGAGCATAGATAAAGAGGAAGGGGAGTTTCGGATTTGAAAATCAGGCCATATTTGCACGCAAATGTTTCTGTGCTTTATCTTTCTCCCTCCCTCTCTCTTTTGAATTCAACCATAAAAGAATATCACGTTTCTAAACAATCGTTGTAAAACTAACGTTCCCTTACAATTTAGTAAGGCCAAATGCCTTCTGTAAATGGATACACTCTGCATGACACACTTTAAGAAGAAAAATGACATTATACAAGGTGGAACGATAAAATTTTCGCCCTAAAGAAAATAACACTACAGATTTATTTAAAAACTTTTATGGAAAAAAATCCATTCAGGTAACTTGATTATGTAGTAGAGCTGACATCTATTCAATGTAGCCGCTTTCAGCTTCAATCACAGCCTCGATACGGGTCCGGAACTGGGAGCATGCCTTTTCCACAAGGGCCGGCGGAAACTCGGCGAATACTCAGCGGATGGTGGCGATCAGGTTGACTTTGGTGTCATGGGAGGTCATGTTGGTGATGTTCTCGATGTATGGCCAAACGCAGTAGTCCAACGGGTTCGGGGCGGGGAAGGGGGAGGGACCTGTGAGGGAAGAGTACAAAGTCGGAGCAAAAATATTTAAATAAATGGGTATCTCTTTCTGTTTCAGATTTTTGCGACTAAGATTGAACCATGTTTTTTTTTTGGGGGGGGCGTCTGTGAGACACCCATTTATTTAAATATCTTTTGTTTACATACGTTCGTTTTGTTACTTACTTAAAAAAATGTTTTGTAGATATATACTTTTTCTTTTAAATCTTCAAAAGTTTTGTAAATATATTTAAAAAAAAAAACATTGCTGGCGAATATTCGAGCATGTTTGCTATTTGACGTGTTTACAAACAACCGACACCATGTGCTTGTGCCAATGTCAAGGTCGAATCACCGGTGTTAGTTAAAATGTGCGTCGGGAACCGCCAAGCGGCGTCGTCTGTTACAAGGTATCTATTCTTTACTTGGTCCGATAATAGATCATATCGTCTTTACTCATGGTACCAATTAATTGTATGCTATATAGCCGAGGGTGTATAATGTTCGTCATCAAACTATGTATGTTGTATTGCACAGAGAGAACTGTGTATAAATGGGTGGCATCTCGTAATATGTTCATCTGGTGTAAACTTGTATACACACCAATGACAAACAGTCTGTTTAAAACAAAAACGCAATACTTTTATTTAAAAAACATTTACATATTTATATATAGCCACTGGAATGCTCTTCCACTCATCAATTACGACGTCGCGGAACTGGTGGATATTTGAGACTTTGCGCACCTCCACCTTCTGCTTGAGGATGCCCCAAAGATGTTCTATTGGGTTCAAGTCTGGAGACATGCTTGGCCAGTCCATCATCTTTATCCTCAGCCTCTTCAGTAAAGCAGTGGTTGTCTTGGATGTGTGTTTTGGGTCATTGTCATGCTGGAACACTGCTCTGCAAACCAGTTTCTGGAGGAAGAAACTTTAGGCACCATATACCTACATGTTGATTTGGTAATGACGTTCATAGAATACTAATAGAACTATAAGTATTTTTGGAACATTGCTCTGCAACCGAGTTTCATCAGTTTTATTTTATTTTACATTCATCAGTCAGGGGATCGACTTGGCTTGGAAAGCTGAACGCTCTTTGATTACATCTCTCGAGCTGCTGGCCCAATCGCTTCTAAGGGGAGGCTGATTCGATGGACCGGCTTGTTCATTGATCCGTCCAGTTCTGCTCCAAAACTTAGACTCTATCAAGATCTTGATCAGCTGGCTGTGATTTCATTCGCCAATGAACACGTATACTTTAACTCAACTGTCAGAGATTAACATTTCTAAACTATTGTGTACCTATTTTGTTTATACTTACTCTCGTCTAAAATCCGCAAATCTAAACATTTTTATTTTTAAGAATTTTTAGAAAGAAATGTTGATTCTTTTCTAAAATTATTATCCAACTATTTTCCCAAAATATAATTCTTAAACCTAACAAATTTTTATTTTGATCATGACAATCGATGATGAGGTCGGAGATACAACAGATCTTCTCTTGGAATAATGAGAGGAGAAATCTTAAATTTTGGCAAAGACATCTTTCCCAACTATGTACGATATAATCATGTTAGATCATCGACTTTAAACAACGTTGAACCTGGTCAAAAATGGGTGAGCATTTCCAAATACGAGACTGTATAAAAGAGGTCGACCATTCTCTGCAAGAACTGAAAAAAAACCCAACGCTGTCATTTTTCCTGATTAGGATATACATGCGACTAGGGATTGTTTGTGACACTTCCTTGAGACTTCCTCCTTCAAAGGAAGCCGGTTCGACCAGCCTTGGCTGAATGCGTATAAACTGCGTCAATCGCTTTATTGCAGATATCAAATATCAACATTTCACTAAATATATGTCACAACAAAATGAAAATTATATCATCTAACGACTGCTTTAATGTTAGTTATTTCCAAAAAATTTATTCAAATCCATGCGATATTCACAATGTTGTGATATTTTATTCTTTATCGAGGAATTTCCACTGTCCATCGCTTTATTGCAGGTCTCTTAAAATGTTGTTTTAGGGCAAAAATACCATGTCTTATCTTGCGAACGTTACTTTTCATTATATTTTTTTCTGTCAAAGAATAATAAATAAAAGCATATCCTAGGTATAAGCCTCATATAAATTAATTATTTATCGACATATCCACCATTTTTTTAATACCTTAAAATAACCTTTTGTCCCCCGAGGAAGTCAATTATTTTATCTTAAAAGAAGTTATGGCTCTATCAACATCAACTATGTTCCTCCACAAGTCACCCTTTGAAGTAAATTGCTCTCCTCCTTCATAAACTCCTTTTTTCAATATTGACCAGAGATATTCAATGGGGTTAAGGTCTGGAGAACACGGCGATCAGGTCATGGGAGTTTCCCCAACGAATCCCATAGATTCAAGGAAGGCTGCAGTCGCCGCTAGCAGAATGGGATGGTACATTTTTATGTATGAAAATCATCTGAAAGCGACGTGACAATCGTAGGTTGTCTAGCCATGTCGACAAATGATTATCCAAAAAGGCCGTGTACGCATTGCTGGTAAGCTTTACACCCTCTGGCATTCAGCATGGTCCAACCAACTTATCCCCAATGATTCCCGGCCAAAACATGATGTCTCCACCTCCTTGTTGGCGATGAACTCTGTAACGGGTTACAGTTCCGTTCGGGTTTCAAATTTGGTCCATTTATCCGGAGCGTCAAGAGTAGCATGGGCCTAATCCCTAAATAGGACTTGTAAATCCATTTTCATGTAATTCTGTGTCCAAGCCATTCGTTTTTCCCTATGTTGTTTACTCGATGGCAGCCTTGGAAGAGGTTTGATGTTCCTTGCATTCAACACATTGTCTGAATCTTGAAGCGATTCCAGTTTTTTTCAAAAACGGAAGTACTGGTGCTATTTGTGTTTTGGTTGACTTTCCTACGAATTTTCCGAATATCACCTATATATTTTTACTTATTTACCCTTGTTTAAAAAAACTTGTATATATATATATATATATATATATATATATATATATATATATATATATATATATATATATATGTGTGTGTGTGTGTGTGTGTGTGTGTGTGTGTGTGTGTATATATATATATATATATATATATATATATATATGTGTGTGTGTATATATAAACGGAAGTACTGGTGCTATTTGTGTTTTGGTTGACTTTCCTACGAATTTTCCGAATATCACCTATATATTTTTACTTATTTACCCTTGTTTAAAAAAAACTTGACCACGGATATATATATATATATATATATATATATATATGTGTGTGTGTGTGTGTGTGTGTATATATATATATATATATATATATATATATATATATATATATATATGTGTGTGTATATATATATATATATATATATATATATATATATATATATTAATGCTCCCTATTGTGGGTTGAGCATCTTAGGAAAGTGATATACAAACTGCCATTAGCATATTAAGCGACGCTCTTTGTGTAAACAAATCGAGCGGAGGCATTTGGACGATGTCAAAACATCGTTTATTCATTACCCACATAGCAGCAGCCGTAAAGCCGAATCGTGAGAAGCCTTGACTGTCATTTGGGCGGTTGGGTTTCGAACCTTGCTTGAGGCAGTTGCCTGTCTAGGCTGTGAAACAGCGAAACAGTACTGTATGTGGATGACTATATATATGTGTGTGTGGGGGGGGATAAATAGTGATGTATTGTGATAAGTAGTAAAAATGTACATAAAAAATAACAATTCAAACTGAAATTGTCCACAAGGACTCGTGGCGTAGTGGATAAAATACTTGATAAATTCACTCGTATGCTACAATCTACTGGAGCAATACTCAATTGCGAATTCTAATCAATTGTGGTTGACATAACAAGAGCATGCAACCATTGTGAATTAAATAAATGGTTCGTACAGATTCCTGAGTTCGACAGAAATTTTCCCAAGTTCGACAAAATAAACCTGAAGAAAGTCAGATGCTACATCAGTTGAAACGTTGGGAAAATAACACACAAGATGAGAACAGTAGTACGAAGAATCTAAATAATACGAATTAGTGTGAAATGATTTGTCGAGGATTTCTTCATAACCCTCAACATGTTTATTTATCTATTTATTGAAAAACAAAATCTGGGGATGAAACACTAAATTCACAGATATTTTAAAAACTTACTGTTCAATTTTTAGAATGGTGTTCAGTTCGCTATGAAAATTTAATGCAGGATAATTAGTTGAATTCCACAAAGGCTTTTGTAAACAGGGTGAATAAGCCAAAGAATCCAAATAATATGAAGAATCATTCAAAATAGAATTATTGCAAAGCAAAATATTCCACCGTTCGAAAACACAATGTAAAACTTGTAAAATATGGCAGGACATTCGTTGTATCAGGTTGACAGGAAAGTTCTTGTGGTTTCTAACTTTTAAATTCAGATGAACATATCTCGGCTCAAACAAAAATTTATTGATCAAAATAAGCACCATTAGAATCAATACACTTTTACCAACGAAAAGCAAATGTATTTATGCCAGTAACGTAAAAATCTTGCGTTCTGGTGGCGATGAAGTAGCTGAAGGCGTTTTTGATATCGCTAAGGTTTTTGAAGCATTTTTTCATGCAGAAAGTTGTCGAGATGCTTGAAAAAGTGCTAGTCGGTAGGTGAGAGATCTGGAGAGTATGGTGGATGAGGCAAAGTTTCGTAGCCCAATTCGTCCAACTTCTACCTTATTTTGGTGTAACTCTGACTTCGGGAAGTGTTGTGGAGTTTCGTCGGCGTCTAACTACTGAGTTGAGCGTCGCCGGTTGTCGTAAAAGAATTCATTTTTCATCGCAAGTCACAACCTAACCAAGAAATGAGTCGTTTTTGCTGCGTAAAAGAAGAGATGACATTTCATAACGGCGTTTCTTTTGGTTGTCGTTCAATTCGTGAAGCACACATTGGTGCTTATTTTGATCAATAAATTTTTGTTTGAACCAAGATATGTTCATCTGAATTTAAAAGTTAAAAACCGCAAGAACTTTCTTGTCAACCTGATACAACAAACATTTTGTCTTTCCAATCTCTCTCAAGTGGTTGGAAATCGTCATATGCATTACGTCTAATTCAGAAGCAAGTTCTCGAGCAGTTGTGCGTGGATTGTCGGAATTTTATTTTTATCGACATAGTCGCCTTTCTTTTATTTCTAAGGGAAACTAGAACGCCCTCCCCCCCCCCTTTGGTAAATCTAATTTCGAGACTTCATTGTAAAATTGTATTTTTACTTTTGGTATTATTTCTTTTAATCGTAATTTAATGTTTGTTTTAAAACTTATTTTTTCTTGATTTTGTTAATTTGGTAAATTTTACCCTGCCACTCACTTTTCCCAAATAAACTTTGGACTTTTTTGTTATAGAATTTTCAGAATGTGAGAGATTATAAAATGGCTCGTTAGGTTAGCTCTGCTGGATGGCGTCATCCTTTTGAGTTCAAAATCCCTACTTGTGAGACATCGGCTTGGAGTTCAGCTGGTTGGATGCCCACGCCCCTTGTCGAGATGAAGTAGGTCTATTCCACAGCTTGATTTCGTCGTGGTTTGCTTGATCTGTGTTGCTTAATAGAATTTCTTGTATGCAGGGCGTTTGCTCAGTTGGTAGAGTGCTTGTCTCGCATGCAGGAGGCTCGGGTTTTAAATTGCGGGTGCCGATATGTCAGACTGATGAGCCCAAATGAGGGCAAAACTCGAGTCTTAAACTTCCGGTTCGTTGACTGGCATTGTGGGCTGCGGCGTTCTTTGGGCTGTGAAAATAATTATATATAATCTCTCACATTCTGAAAAAAAAATATATATATATATATATATATATATATATATATATATATATATATATATATATATATATAGTTTTTCGGTAGGAAGGTATCCAAAAATAGAAAATAATTGAATTTCAACGAGGGTCATTGATAGTGCTCAATCTTAAGAGAGCAAGTTATATGTATACATATTTTTTATGTAAATACAGTCATACCTTGCTACGATGTGCATACCGTTTCAATCATATTAGATATCACCAGGCAAGAAAAATTAAGGTACAAAAACTGAAAAGGTTGAACACCTTTTCAAATTTTGAAGAGAGAGTTCGCCATGAATGGCGATGGACGAAATTTGAGTTCTTATGAGAAGATGTTAATTCTGAGGATTCGGTTTCTGTTAAGAAAAGAAGGTAGTTAAAGGTCAAGGAATTAGTTAGGAGGGGGGTAATATAGTAGAACAGAGGTGGGGTGTGAAAACAGTAGGGGGAACGGGGAGAAAGGATTGGTCCAATTGTTATAGCTACTGACGAGGTCCGATAGTGAGGATCAAATTTCATTATTGAATGATGTTAGTTTTCGCTTTCGGTATGCTTAGGTGTTCATAGCGATAGGCATATATGCACCCACGCACACATATACATATATAGATATTAGTGTTGTGCCGATGAATCGGAATCGGAATCGGGAATCGGTTAAATCGGTAATTTTCGGGGAATCGGAATCGGCATCGGAATCGGAAAAATTTGTGTATAATTTCCGATTCCAAAATCGATTCTTTGAATATTTTTCAAAAGTTAATTTTCAATTGCTTGTACCGATTATAAATATTTATTTCTTTTAAACTATTAGTAAAACTAAACTCTATAGATCTACGTACTCGTTATAGAATGAAGTTCTCATTACAAAATCACGTAATTTCATTAAATAGTTTTTGTTTTACGCTCCCTTGACTAATTATCGCAGTTTTTTTAGGAAGATTCCGAATTTCCCAAATCGTTTTTACGGCATAAAATAAAAACTATTTGATGAAATTACGTGATTTTTTTATGAGAACTTCATTCCATAACGAGTACGTAGAATATATATTTTTTTTTCGTTTTTTAACATAGTGTAAACTGCACAAGCACCCTTTTTTAATACGTGAAGACAGTTTAGAGCTTCATCCCAGATCTAAAAATAATTTGGTTTTCAGTGGGTTTACAAATATCGTCCAAAAGTAGAATTTCAATGAGGGGGGACTTTTAAATGTAAATATAATTTCTTTTTCAATCTGAAAAATTTCTAAATGTTTTCTCTTTATCTATTTTATCCAGACTTTGATAAATTCATTGTGAGATATTCATGTATATTTTTAACTTTTCCGAAACCCGAGAAAAATGCGACGGTGTCAGACAATGTGGCTCCAGGAAAATAAAATAAAACTCTATTCGTTTGAAATCTTTTCATATTAAACTCCTTGAGAAATTTGGCAAGTGGGTGTGAAAAAGTATTGTTGTCGAAACCAATGGCATCGAAGGTGTTAATTACCCCATAATACTTTCAACTCAACTTTTGAGTGAGATTGGCGGGCTTCAGCGAGGCCTCCGTGCTCACGGAGGCCTCGGCTTCAGACGGCATTGGCGCCGTCGTAGCAATCCTTAAGTATAAACATAAACAATACCGGCAGAATCAAAGAAAATCACACTGGAAGCATATTTCAAATTAAATCAAAGGCCAAGCCTTTTCAGAATTTTGCCCATTCCTTGTTGGCCCCCCCCGATTTATCGGAGAGGGACTATAGTTTTCAGTGGCGTTCGTCCGTTCGTCCGTTCGTTCGTCCGTTCGTTCGTCCGGATGATTCCCGGATAACCGTCCATTACTTTTTTCTGAAATTTTGCCACAAGTTGTACTCCAATACGTAGATGTGCACAACATCGAGTTTTTTTTTAAGAAAACTCTCGTTGCTCCCCCAGGGGCTGAAAAGGGGTCAAAAATGCCCAAAAATTTCCCGTCCATTAGATTTTACTGAAACTTGTCCAAAATGTGAAGGCAATTGTTGCAAATGTAAATTCAGTATCGCTGACCCTGGCAAAACTCTGGTTTGCGCCCCCCGGGAACTTTTAGGGCTAAAAACCACCCCTTTTTTAGGCTCTTTTTTCATATTTGTCTAAAATGTGATTATGTATCTCTATTTAGTGTTTTTTTTTATGGTGCTGAACTCAAATTTACATGTCTTAAGGCCTGAAACATAGCCGTTTGTACATTTTTACAAGTAATCAGCTCCCCCATGGGGGCAAAAGAGGTAAAAAAAATACCTCAAAATGACTCTAAATAGACAAAATTGACATATTTTTCAGAATAACTTTTCATCCATTCATTAGATTTTTCTGAAACTTGGCAAAACCATGGGCATACCTGATATACACCTGATGGAAGTATCACTGACCCTGGGAAAAATCAGAGTCACAAGCCCTGGAGGTTTTAGGGCTAATATTGGGTGTGGAGCAAAAGTTGAACTTAGTCATTTTTCTGAAAACTTTTGAAATTTTTTTTTTCACTGAAAATTGTTTTTTTATCAGTTATGTATCACTTTTTTATCACTTTATTCGATCCCCCCCTCCTCACATAGAGGGGGACCATGCATGCACGGCTTGTTATATTTGTCAATACCGATTGCCGAGTGAGGGAGCAGCAAACATACCGACAAAACCCAACACTTATATTCTACTTTTCATTTAATTAGCAATAATGTTTGATATTATTTTTCTGGGCAAAATATTTCTTTAATTTTAGACAATTCTTTCGCTACTTTGAAAATAAACTGCATTCTTCTAAAGGTTACCTAGCGAATTTTCGCAAAGTTTCAATTTTTGTTTTGTTTATTTTACGCATATAAAATAAGTTTAGATCTTCTTTAGTTTTACTAATAGTTTAAAAGAAAGAAATATTTATAATCGGTACAAACAATTGAAAATGAACTTTTTAAAAATATTAAAAGAATCGATTTGGGAATCGGAAATTAGGCACAAATTTTTCCGATTCCAATACCGATTCCGATACCCCCAAAATTACCGATTTATCCGATTCCCGATTCCGATTAATCGACACAACACTAATATAAAACGATTAGGAATTTAAAATAGACGGTCAGTTTCACAAATAAATATAACGTAACATGAGCTGTAGTGTGTTACCAATTTTAAATTATGTGCGCTTATTGGGGATAGGGTGTCTACTTTTTAAGCGATTACACATGGTTTTACAACGTTGCAAACCGAACTTAATTTAGTGGGAAACACTTAAGTTAATATCCATAAAGAATTAGGATGGCCAGAAATGATGATCATTTTACGTTAAATTTATATTCGAAACTGATCTTACACTCTAAATTCTAAATGATCGCTTTTCTTTCCACCAATTAAAAAAATGTTCTAACACGTAATCTATAAAAGTAATATTTCATTTTGGAATAGGGATTTAGCTGCGAGAGAAAGCACAGAAAGATCACGCAATCTCACGTTAAAAATTGTTTTCATAATAGTAATATTATTATTTAGAAATTCGTTCGTAACAATGTGATGTGGCTTTGCTAAGTGGCGTTGTTAAATATATTGTTCTTACATCGTTTTCTTATTTTGCCTACCAATCTTCGAATATTTTCCACTATTCATGTAAGTAGCATGTTATACAGTAAATACGAACTGGTACAATATAGCTTTGTTTTAAAATCAAAATAAATGTTTTGTTGTGTTACAATTTTTAATCAATTACAAGGCAAACATTTGAGATAAAATATACGCGGACGTTAACCAGGGGTTTATGTAATAATTTGAAAATTTACGAAAAAAAACAAACTAAAAAAATCTCTAATTAAATATGTATAAATTTTACAAGAATCGGAATCGGAATCGGGAATCGGATCGGAATCGGAAATTTTGAACGGAATCGGAATCGGAATCGGAATCGGGAAAAATTTTGGCATCGTCCCATCACTAATAGATATACATATATATGTATACATACATATACACACACATATACATACACATATACATACACATACATACGCATACATGTACATAAAAGCTCACATATATATCATGTGTTATTCAGGACCATTAATCCACTTTTATATTTGTGTGTATGTTATTATTTTATAATTTCTAAAAAATTTATCAATGTGTATTGTTGTATATTGATATTTTTATCGTAGTCTCGTATTGAAATTACTTTTAAAAGTTATCTCGAGAAGCTAGATGTACGGTTGAAGGCTTACTATTTTAAGGTCGTTTCTGGAAGTTATATAGTATTTTATTTTAGGAACTTAAACCATGTTATTTTATTTATTTATTTATTTATTTATTATTATTATTATTATTATTATTATTATTATTTTAATTAATGTGTTGGGGTAGGGGTAGATAAGCTTGTAAGGGGAATTCTAGATTCATATATTTAGTGCTAAAAAAAGGGGGGTAAATTGAGTAGTGTTGGGGAAACTTCGTGTTTGGGTGGTTAGTTTATAGAAGGTGTTATATAATATATATTTTTTTTTTTATTGGTGGAAAGTTTAGTTAATTAAGGTGTTAGGCTAAATGAGTGCATTGGGTATGTTTTTGGAGCAGCCCCAGGGGGATAAGTATATACATATTAAGACCGACAAATTTTCACCGGACAGTCAGACATTTGTGAGCAAATATACATACAAATATTTGGAACGACATATGAATTTGGGTGTACAAACAAGCATATAAATTCAGATGTATAGAGACATAGATTCAAACACATATAAAATTCAACATAATTCACAAACATGCTTACATGTGAATGCTTGAGGAAAACAAATAGTGGACGTGTGTACTTACAATTCTACAGATTTTTCCCCTGGATGGGGTAAAGTTAAGGGGTAATATTAGGATTACTAAGAAGATGTTCTTTGTAATGTTTGCAGTTTATAGAGGTTTCTAATCTTTTGTTGAGTAACTTATCCCTGTCATTAAACCGTATGATAAATAATTTTTCGGAAAGGCAGAGGTAACATGGGGAGCTAAGTGATGAACATGTTTTGGCTTTTTTGAGAATATTCCATTTTAATGTTTGTGTTAGGTTTCTTTTTCAATGAGTTCTTTATAATGAGCTGAAAGTGATGTAGTAACGTTACTGTTGATGTTCTCAAATGAACTTTTGTGACCTCTAAAGCGTCCCTTGAATGTATTTCCAGCCATACCGATATAATATTTATAATTATTTGGGTTTTTTTCGTGGATATTTTTGCACTGTAAACCACTGATGCCACTAAGCAATTTCCATTCAATGGGCATTCGTGTTTATTTCTACAGTTACAAGATTTTGTGGTGCTATTTTTATTTGTTTCAGATGTGCTAATTAGAATCTTCATGTTATGTTTCTTTATGATTTTCTCTGAGTTTTCACAACAGCTATGACTTAATTTTATTGTATTTTATTGAATATTTTATTGAGGACATTATTGGGTGGGAAGTGTTGTTTTATTAGGTTAAGGAATTTTTTCCTATGTTAGTTTTGATATTTAAGTTTTTAAAAATAATTTCAATACGAGACTACGATAAAAATATCAATATATAACAATACACATTGATAAAATAGTGCTAAAAAAGCTTCAACCGGAACTTGCCCCCATACTTACAAAACTGTTTAAGCGTTGTCTTAAGGAGAAGTGCTTCCCAACACCCTGAAAAACCTCATCAGTATGCCCTGTATTTAATAATCCAGGTGATAAATCTATTACAGACCAATAAGTCTCCTGTGTGTCATGAGTAAGTTGCTGAAATCCATATTAAATAGAAAAGTAGTCAACCACCTCCACAGAAATAACCTTCTTAGGACATGCAATATGGTTTCCGTTCTGAAGATCTACAGCAGATGTGCTAACGGTTATATCTCATAGGATTAGTGAATATCTTGACAAAGGCTTCCTTTCTAGGGCAATTGCTCTTGAAATATCAAAAGCCTTCGATAAAGTGTGGCATAAGAGCCTACTTCACAAGATTTCCAGCTGCAGTATAACTGGAAATGTTTTCTCGATCATTAAATCATTTCTCTCTGATTGGTTCATAAGAGTAGTAGTTGATGGGCAGAAATAAGAGGCCCTCACTATTAATGCTGGAGTCCCTCAGGGGTCGAACCTGGGCCCAACTCTCTTCCTGATCTACATCAATGATCTCCCAAAACACATACTTAAATCATTCATTGACATCTATGCTGATGACACGACCATCTATGGCAACACATCAAATGCCGTAAATGACAAAGTTCTCTCTGATTCTCTCTATTCTGATCTCGAGTGCATGGTACAGTGGGAGAAGAGGAGGTTGGTTACTTTTAATGCATCTAAAATCAAGCTCCTATCTTTACATCATCAACACTCTGATCCCCATCTGGCATCAGTTGAAATGGATGGCTCTCGGCTAGGGGAAGCTCTATGTTTTGATAGGCTTCTGGGCTTGACCTTTACTCCTAACCTGAAATGGAACACGTACATCAAGTCTATTGCCAAAGTCACTGGAAAAATGGTAGGATCCTTCTACTGCTCCAGAAGATATCTCACTGCTGATGCAATTCTCTAAAAGCCAAGTACGTCAAAGGATGGAGTACTGCTGCCACATCTGGGCAGGAGTTGCTAAAAACAGCCTATCCTGCCTTGACAGAGTACAAAATAGACTTTGTGGCATAGTGGGGGATGCCCTTCTCTCTTCCCTGCAACCTCTCTCCCACAGGAGAGACGTTGCGAGCCTGTCTTTGTTTTATCGTTACTTCCAATCTCTGGTCACCCTCGCCAATCTTTCATGAAGAGCACCCGTCTAGCTGAAACCACTGTCAAAAGTTTTCCCCACTCTTTATCTATGTCAAAACCAAAACGTAGATTCCATGAAAAAAGCTTCTTTCTTAGAAGTGCACGCCTGTGGAACTCTGTTCCGTCTGCCTGTTTCCCACCTGACTACAACCTGGATGTCTTCAAGTCCAACATAAACAAATTCTTGATGAACCGCCCCCTTTAAGTAAGACACTTTATGAAATCTCAACACCAATGTACTGTACACGCAATAACCCTTATCCCTGATTGGCTTCTGGGCCTTGATTAGTGGTGACCACCTTGTAAAAGAAAAAATCATAATTCAGGTCATAAAGGGTTAAATGCTGTCATAAATGCCAATTTGAATAAGCACCGACATTTGTATTCCTTATTGAACACATACCAACAATATCCATTTAAATAGATATAATAGACGTTAAGTTGCAAAGAATTTATCTGGAATTTACCAATTACTTATTATGCTAAAAAATAAACAAACTTGCAGAACATTTTCACACGATTGGTGACATTTATTGGATGTGTTTTTACCAGTAATTTGTTTCATTTTCGATTTTTGATCGATTATCGGGGGGGGGGGAGTCCAAATGGCTTTAAGGAAACTGACATTTTTCGTCTGTTCTAACTCAATCGACTTCACACTATTTTTGTTTTGAAGTAAATAAACACTTAAAAATAATTTAAAACCCTTTCTCTGCTGTTACATCTAGATTTTTGACACTTGAAGACAAGAGTGTTATCAATAAGTACGATGACACCCCTTTCATAAATTTCATTCGCCTTTCTAAAAAAAAAACTCCTTGGTCCATTCTTTTGTATCCTCTTTTTTGAAAGAACATCTAATTTTGTGATGAATTCATCCATTGTTACTAATACATCCAATAACTTGGATGTTATTTCCCCTTCATCCGGCTACAATTGTAGTGCACCTTGTGCCTTTTTTAGAGTGACCTTCTCTTCTTAAAATATAAAGATTACAATTGGTTTCATCTATATAAAGAATTGGCAGACCTTGGGACTGAAATTCTAATAACGCTATTATGTAATCCTTTCGTTTCGGCTTATTGATGTTATTATTAGCAGCTTCTGGTTCATTACAAACCGCTTTTAAAGTAAAGGCCGTCGAGTCCAAGTGCGTTCTTATTCACTCTTTTGTCACACGAATCTCATAATTTTCGATGAACTTATTTGCGTTGTTTTGGAGTGTGACCCTAAGAGAATCTTCAATTAATTCGGCCATAAAATTCTTAATCTCTTGCGTAATTTTATATTTTCTTGCTCCTCCCCTAGAGTCAATCTTATCAGCATCCTGGTGTATCCAACGATACGCTGTTGGCAGAGGCATACCAATTTTTCTTGCCAGGTCATTCCAATTTCCTGTGGTGGCATGTGCAGCCAAAATTTGGGCTCTTTTTTTTTTTTTTTTTTGTGTTTGACAGTAAATTTCCTTACTTGTGGATTAAGTTAATTGAAAAAAAATTATCAATTTACTAAAAGAATATCTCAATTTGAAATTGATTCATCCATTTTGAAGTTGATTTTTCCATTTTAAAGTTGATTAATTATTTCACTTGAAAATAAACTCATCTTTTATTATCATTTTGAACTTGAAATGGTATAGTTTGTCATGTAAAAATAGGGGGGGGGGGAATACTGGCTAAAATCCCAAGTACAAAAAGGCACTTCTAATTTCTAGATTTTATGAAGAATGAAAAAGACAGAGAGAGAGAGAGAGAGAGAGAGAGAGAGAGAGAGAGAGAGAGAGAAGGGGAAGAGAAAATGAGAAGGACAGTTTAAAGGTTGCAAATTTGCTTCTGAATATCAAAAGATCGCGATATAATAAACGTGTCACACAAAATATTCGTGAAGGGTCATTGAACAGTGTGAGAGTGCTGGAACCTTGCGGGGGGCTTTTTGTCATTCAGATTCCAGGAGAAATAGAGAGTCGGTGCTAGTGAGAATAGTAAACGCCTGTCCCGCAAGATGATTTGCAGCGGTAAACGAAAGGTGTGGAGAATGCTATGAATCTAAGGAGACTTGTTCTTGCTCAGACTCCATAGGACACCATCTTTTATTCTCCGTGATTAATCACTGATAACGATTTATATGAGAATTCCTAATGGGTGACACAATGAAGATATTTTTCCTCGCTTCTTCATGGAACTATCAAGGGAGGTAATTCTTCAATTTTAAATGTATTTATCTCCCTTATATTCTTTCAGTTTTCAACGTTCATTAAAATATCTACAAAATGATTCCAATTGTCCAATTTAATTGTTAAAATCATATTGTTAGTATCGTTAAAAAACCTTTACATAAACATCAAAAGATACTACATCGACTACCATCCTACAAGAGTTTTGCCAGCCACAGGCCTCGAGCGAACAACGCCCATCTGCCGGCACTGTTTTACAATTTGTCACTGTGCAGATGGAGACAACTCTCGGTTACTAATAGATTCGTTCATTTTTTTTTTCATCTCATAATTTAGGATATATATATATATATATATATATATATATATATATATATATATATATATATATATATATATATATATGTATGTATGTATGTATGTATATGTATATACATGTATGTATATGTATATATATGTACATGTATATATATGTATGTATATATATGTATGTATGTATATGTATATATATATATACGTATATATGTATATATGTATATGTATGTATATGTATATATATATGTACATGTATATACATATATATGTATATGTATATATATGTATATGTATATATATATATGTATATGTATATATATATGTATATATATGTATATGCATATATATATGTATATGTATGTATATGTATATATACGTATATGTATATATACGTATATGTATATACATGCATATGTATATATATGTATCTGTGTATATATATATATATATGTATATGCATATATATATATATATATATATATATATATAATTTAAAGGAGATTAGAACAATAGTCTAAAGAGCAGAGTGTATTTTAATGTAATAGTAAAATTACTAGTTTAATTAAAATACAGGGAAAGAAAAAGTGCTCGCTGTAATTTAGATATATAATAAGCTCGATAGGTAAATATCCTAGAGCTAATTTTCTTTTACATATACTAAAAACCCTTCCCAATATTTTGCTGATGAGGAAACTTTGTTTGTTAAAAACACTATATGTAAAAATTATTGTCCGTAATTTGATGTCTACCACAATAAAAACATTGTTTTCCGAAACGATCGTACAAATTATTGACTTTGTTGTTGCTCCTTCTTATGAAACGGATTTTTAATTTAATTATGATTTGATTTTTAAATTATCAATCACATTACTTAATATATATATATATATATATATATATATATATATATATATATATATATATATATATTAATCAAAACATTAAAAAAAGGAAAGCTACGACGAGTTGATTTTAATGTAACAAAGTTGCTAACAGTAATAATAAAAAAATGTACGCGACTATTAAGAGAAAACCAACGACATTTTCATTAAATGAAAACATTTAAAAAAGAAGCTGTGGCAACTTTTTTTTTTAAGTAAATGTTATAATAAAGTTTGTTTTTTTTAATTAATCTTTGACCTTAAAAAATAAAAAATAATGAAACTCTCTAATAAAACAAGGATAAAACTTTTAAAGCTGTATTTACAATTCCTCTACAACTAACGTCGCATTTTCATTTTTTGTAACGTTCAAAACTAGATGTTGGTGTTATTAATATTATAAACTTTGCTACAATAAGAACAAAAGTTGCCGCAGCTTTAAAAGTTATAGTGAAGTAATCGTTAATAGTGTAGATTGGATATAATTTGGATGATTTAAGGAGACATCTCAATGAGAACTTGTTTACATTGGACTTGAAGGCTACCATATTGTAATCAGCGGAGAAGCAGACCAGTGGGATAGTGTTCCACATGCAGACAGTTCTAGGAAAGAAACTTTGTTCATGAAATTTACGTTTAGATTTAAGCACAGATAGAGAATGGGGGGAATTGTTTATAGTGTTTGTAGTTGTCGAGTTCAGGAATCTGCACAGAATTCAAAACGGAACCCTTTATCTCATCCATTAGTCATAACCGGGTAGATATCCTAAGTAATTCGAAATTGTATTCTAAGTATCGCTCTCATTGAAGATTGACCCTTCAACCTCCAGAAGAGTGTCACTTACAACTAAACTTTACCAACTACCATGTGACATAATGGATAACGTAAAGGTTGTTAGGAAAATATTGATCGATTACAGAAACAAATATTTATTTTATTTGTTTAACCTTGGACATTTCTCAGAAACTTGGACGTAAATTTATCCAAACAACTTGACCATTTTCTCTGCAGATTCAGTAAAAAGCAAAATATTGGTGCTCGCCAACAATATTCTTCACGTAAAAAGAAAAGAAACAAATGTTACATTTTTTTTTTTATTTGTCTGATGTACATACCCGTAACAGAAAGAAAATCTCGTACACTAAAAATCACGGAAATTGATCAAGTAGTTTTATTTTAGTTATAGGCAGCTAACGTTTTCCCTAATTTTCCACGTGGCTGAGGCCAGAATGGGCGAGGAGGCCATCCACAACTGGATATATCTTACGGAGAAACCCTTGCACAATGTTACTTTATTTCTCCCATTTACTCACACTTGGTAATACAGGGTGACCCAAAAACAACGGGACCCAACTCTAATTAGGCCCCGTTTCGTAGTGTTTTGTCCGAATGAAATGAAACTTTGGTCAAAACTAGTTTACTATATTCAAAACATAACATCAAAACACTAGGGTCTTTGCCCTTTTTTTCTCCGTTCTACAGCATATGTTCTAGATGGCCTCTATTTAGCTTTTGTTTTTTTGGGGTCATTCTGTATAGGTTCCCATGTGTCTCTATGATCCTCCCTGTCTTCGTCCATCGACACGATTAGTCACCATCTTGGTTCTGGATTTGGACAAAATCTCCGATTTAGAGTTCCTGGAGTGGACGACAATGCTGGGTGTAGAACTGTTTATTCCACATGTGCCTCTTGACCATTGCCACCTCTCTTAATTCACCTATTTCTTTCCACTGTTTCCCAGTTTTGTATTTATCCCATAAGACAGAAAGGTGGTCCTTAATGACTCGACCATATAGCATTATGGCCAGGAACATGTCAAGGTCTTGGACAGGAGTGTTCCGATGGGTTAGTAAAGCCCAAACAGCCCGATTGTGGCATAAGTGTCCATAACTGTCCATGTTGTCGGCTAGTATATGTTTTGCGGTTCTAACAGCTAATTCTGCATGAACGTTGCTTTGAGCATAATAAGCTAATGTGATACTTTGTATATACTCAGTTTCTTAAAAATTAGTTGTACTCCTGAGACTCAAGTGATGGCCCACCGTCTGAAGGAATTTCTTCAAGTGCATTGTAAGTATAGAACTAAGTTTTCAAGGTATTGCATACCATTTTCTTGCCTTTGATGATAACTCCTTCCAGGCAATAAAATTTTTCATGCATGGGCCAGAAAACTCAAGCCATGGGTTGGATATCATTGCATGACTGAAGGGAGCCATTTTAAATTAGATCTCTCAGGGTTCTGCATTCTGCATCTGTAGCTGCTGTAATAATCCTTTTACATGTAATAGCTTTCAATTTAGGATCATTTTCGTACATCGATGTTAAAGCGGCTTTAACTGCAGTGTCAATCATTTAGTCATAGTTTTTTTGTTGGTGGGTATTGGGATGCAGAATCAGAAGCTAAATTGAGTTTTTTAGGATGATGTTTTATCTGGAATTTATACATAAGTGTCTTGTGGGTTTTTTTTATATTCTCCAGTGCTTGGTTTGAAAAGATTTTTATTAGTGGTAGGTGATCCACTGTTATTAATAAGTCTAGGCATCTGACTATGAACATCCGGCAAGACTTTAGCCCAAAAACCAGGACTAAAGCTTCTCCTTTCACTGATGCATATCATGATTCCGCATCATTTGTAAACTGGGATCCAGGCAAAATAAGCTTCCAGTAACTATTCCCATAACTCATGTTCAACTGAAATAGGAAATACGATATTCCTGTTTTAGTATAATCTGTTGCACTCCTGTCACTCAGTTCATTTGGATACATTTCTTGATCCTTTCCACTATCACTTTCTTCAGTTCTTGGAATAGGCACTTCAGTATTTCATACCAATGGATCTTTGTTCTTTATCCTCAATAACTCTCGGAAGGGAGCCATAAATTCTGCTTGTAAGAAAGTATATGACACCTGGTTCACGAGTTCAAATCAGGATCTAACACCAGTGATATTTGTTGAGGTAGGGAAGTTAAGGATGGTTTCTGTCGTTTTTTTGTTTGTTTGTGTGTGTGTGGGGGGGGGGGTTAACCCTGTTTACAGTAACTAGAAACTCTACAAACTCTACCTCCATTTCTGAAAAGTGCAGTAATTTATACAATCAATCATGTGCCAGAACAAAGATTCTATTGAATTGTTCCATAGGAGGCTGTTATCTATACTTCCGGTTTTAAAAGCCATATCCATAATGATGTCATCAAACCAATGGGTGTACACATCTCCTGATACATGGAATCCTTGTGAGGCTTGACAGTACCTATATTGGTAATGAACGTAGTAGCATCCCATATGTCTAGAGATAGTGGTAGACTGTGGTATCCATTCCACGCATCTAGTACCGTTTTTCTGGTGTGTGCAGGTATCATGGAGACCTGGTTGAATGGAGATGATGTGTGATGCATTTCCATCCAAGTGGCATCATTCAACTTCTGTAGATCCACAGGCCATCTTGGGGACCCATCCTTTTTTGGCGTGACCACCATTCTGGAGCACCAACAAATAAATGTGCCTACTGATACCGGTTCTATTATCCCCAATGCAACGTCTCTGTCTTTGTCCTGTTTCACTTTTTTCTTTCAGTGATGGGGAATAGATATCGGCATCTAAACTGCTGTTGGCGTTGTTAAGGACTTTTATTTCTAAGTGCTTACCCTCCATTGTCTATAGTGGTTGATGTGGACACATGTTGAACACACTTGAGTTAAAGTGTTCCTTTAGCCATTGCTCCAATTCCTGTCTGTTGGATTCTTTTGGCTTTACTGGAATGGTTTCTGGTTTCTTTGGAACAGACGCTTGGCATGGGCAACCACAAGGAGCTAATTCTCTTTTATCTCTAAAAGAGTTATTCTGTGATAGTGAGGATGAAAAATTGGGAGACAGTGAGTTGAGCTCTTTCAAGGCCGTTTGTAATAAATAAAGCTCAGAGGTGTTTTCTGACACATACACAGCCTGTCATGTCTCTTTCCCACCTTTATGCACAGAAATAAAACACCTCTGATGTGTAACTGGTTGTCCGTTATACCTCGTATCCGATGAGTGGTTGACACAAAGTCTCCTTCTGGATATCCCAGGAGTTTCTGGATTTCTAGTTTACTCGAACATGTCTGGGCCTCTGTGTCTGCAAAAGCAGAGATTCGATGACTGCGCAGGCTCACCAGTTTTCTCAATACATATCCGAATCTTACATGAGTTTCAGGCATCATAGTCACCTCCATTGTAACTGAGGAGGGGGGGGGGGGGCTCTGGCGTATACACCTGAAATTGCTCCCCATCCCATTCAAGGTGAGGTACGTTTGCTGGTTGTGTCTTGTCATACTTGTGAGCAGAAAAATTATCCGAGGTACCATTAGTGAATATGAATGACTCACCACTTCTCAATACTTTGCTTGTGGCTTCCATTCCGGATCTCTCAAATTTATGGCATACTTTTTTCAGGTGCCCCACCACTCCGCAAAAGTGGCGCTTGAGTCCTCTCAGGTGTGACGTTTGGTATATCGTGGGAGTTGAAGAAGCCTTTGTTTCCTGGTTGTGCTGTTCTTGGTTCGATCTTTGTACATCAGATAGTGCAAGTAGGTATGTGGCATTGTTAAAATTGGGAGTTGACTGGTATGTCGCCTCGTGGCTGACAAACCGTGAGAACTTCTACTCTTAATGGGCGATACAGGATTTATTTATTTTTTATTTAAATAACTTAGTGTTTATTTAAATCATAAATATTAAATGTTTCCTCAAAAATATATACATATATTGTTTTTAACAAGAAAAGGGTAATTTAATTCAATAACGAAGCAGAAGCAGTAATTCCAGTTTCGTTTTCATAAATTTGCATCAAAAATATATTTTTTTATTAAAAACAAAAAACAACATATGCATAGGAATAAAATTTGAATATTTTGCGTGTGAACTGCGACTCTCTGAAATTGGAACTCTGAAAAAAAAAAAGAAAGAAATGATAAACTGTCTTATCTCCCTTTGCGCCTAAACTGACTTGGCTTATCTCCCTTTCCGACAGCCTCTCTCTTGCTAATGCCTCGGCGTCCCTCGGCGAAAGCGATAGACATATTTTGACAAAAACACAATAGCAGTTGTCCTACTCGATGAATTATCGTAATTTTTGGACATATTACTTTTTTTTTTGATATTATAATAAGGTAGATATTATTTTTGCTTGAAACAACATATTTAAGAATTCGAGTTATCGAGTATCGACCATAGTTTAACAACTCGATCATCTTTAGTAATTTTTACTAATTTAGACACAGCACACTTAATAGAGTTTTTGTTGTTGTTGTTTTTGTTTTTTTTTACTTTAAATACATTTTGGATATCCAATTAATACGAGCATCATTAAATTAACTTAAAACTACAACGTATTTGCTCTCCTTACACGTAACTAATTAATGGACTTTTTCCCCACGAGGAACATAATAATGATGTACACCGGCGGTGTACTACACCGCTTCCGCTTCATGATGACCTTCCCTCTTTATGTGAAACGTTTTCTTTAAACAATTTCTCATCTTAAATCATGTTTTTTTCTTTTAGTTTTCTTTACAGGCTTTTATTCTTTAATGAATTGTGCACACATAAGGAAGACATTGTATTGATTTAAGACTAAGAAATCACAACAACAAAAAAAATGAACAATTATTTTCGCTTTTTAAAGTAAAACTTAAAAGAAATCATCAAACATTTTGAAAGTAAAAAAAATAATACTTTCTTTGTCATTTTTGTTTTCCTCCAATGAGTGGTGTTTCTCTACCACGTTGAGAAATGTGGCCCAATTGTTGGAAAGGAGAACTGAAAAGTCAGGACCCCCGAGGAGGGGGAGCACTCTGACTCGCAAAATGTGCCCCTATTCCCGGTAAGGGAACCTCAGGCTATTAGAGGTAAATTTTTGTCACCATTTTTTTTTTTTCTTTTTCTGTTGTTCTTCTTCTTTTTTTAATATCTAAAAGTAGTTTTTATTTGGATGCAACAAAAACATCTTGATCCAGCCATTATTCGGGTTAATTTGATTATATATATATATATATATATATATATATATATATATATATATATATATATATATATATATATATATATGTTTAAAATCTTCACCAAAAGATATATTTTTTTGAGGTGAGAAAAAAAATTGATATCATTAAAGTAATATATATGATTTCTAAGAAAACAATGTTAGCACTTAGAATACGGACCATGCTGAAATAAAAACGTTATTATTAAGAAACTCATTCTGAAATAGTTAGCAGGGTTAACCATTCTATACTTTCACCTAACAATTCAATAAACAAAATAGGTTAACATTAGAGCATGAAACCTCAGTAAATAGATATCCTTCAAAACTCTCTATAGCATACTGAGGTACGTGCAAAATGAATAACCGGCGGTGAGGTGTATCAGAATTTTGGGGGAATTTTTGACACCCTAACACAAAACTGCAAATAAAATATAAAAAAAACTCGTAATTTCTCTTTTAAAAGTGGGTTGTTTATTTTCTTTATGGAATATACTTCCAAAATAAACTATTAAAGTTGTTTAAAAAATAATAGAAATATTATTTTTTATTTAAAAAAAACAGTGTTTACAAAATGCCGGCGCGCCTTCATGCAACCATTTTTTTACGTAATGAAATCGATTGAATTTTACGAGTTAAATATTTTTCAATTTTTAAACTTTAAAAATCTATCAAAATTTTTCTATTGGTTAAATTTTTACGATATTTTCATGGTTAATGTGAAATTTTGGGCTCTTCCCAATCAACCAAATTTAATATTTTAAACACACGTTTTTTGTTAAATTCACCCCCCCCCATTTTGAAATGTCTATTAAAATTTATATAATTAATTTACTCACCAAAATTTTATATATCACAAATTGAAGATAAAAGATCAATAAATAAAATATTCTAATTTTTTTTTAAGTGGCAGCTTATTTTATGTTTACATAGTCCAGTAAATATTGGCTGCTGACAACATTATTTTCTATTTCATTCAATGTTTTCTTTTTTTCAATATTAAAAAAAAAATCACTCGATAAAGAAGAATTAAAATATAATAAATCAAAAATTAATGTATTTCTTTAAGATATTAAAAAAAAAAAATGGAAATTTGGTCGAGCGATTAAATTGGTCAAAATCCATGAATGAAATGTTAGTATTTTGCATATACGGTAGCACATACTGGTTACTTTGTAGTTGAAATGAAATATGTCAAAAATACAAAAGGGAAATAAGGCTGGATAGCATAAATATAAAGGGAGACAACCGAAACTGATTCACGTTCTTTTACACAAGAAAACGTGTTTTTGTTCGTTATTATTTCATTAAATGTTTGTTTATTCATATAGGGTAAATATGAAGATCTACTCCATCCTCGAAAATTCCCTTCCAAACTTTCCACTTTTAAAGATTTTTGGGGGCGCTGAAAACGGAAATAACCTTTAAAATTACGGCAAACGAGTAGTTTCCAAGATATGAAGAAATGTTAGTGGTCAAAAAGTGTGGGGGGGGAGGTCACTTTTCTATAATAATTTAGGGTAAAATTGGCACCCACTTTATAGCCACATGGGGGCAACGTACAATGAACACAATTTAACAAAAAATACTATTAATGTTTAACATTCCAGGGAACAAGTAGCTTCCATGAAGAAATGCACAGTTAATGTTGGCACATTAGCGATTAATTAAGCGCCTAATTGAATATCCCTCTCGAAAAACATTAACTGGCAGCCCCCACCCATGCTTCATTGAAACTACTTGTTTCCTGGAATGTTAAACGTTAGTAGTATTTTACGTTAAATTGTGTTCATTGTACATTGCCCACCCCCAATGTGGCCATAAAGTGGGTGCCCATTTGACGTTACATTATTGTAGACAAGTGAACACCCACTTTTTGACCACTAACATTTCTTCACATCTTGGAAACTACTCGTTTGCCATATATTTAAAAGGTTATTTCCATTTTCAGCACCCCTGAAAACCTATAAAAGTGGAAATTTTAAAAGAATTTTCAAGGGTGAAATAATTCTTCATATTACATCGTCCAGGGTTTCTTTCATTATTAGTGATAGACTTCGGTCATCTAAACATTGTATTAATTCCGCTAAGACAGTTGCGTTCTTTTCAATGAAGTCGGGGTTGTTTCTGTTTTTAGGTTGTGTTTGAAGTACTTTGTGTAGCTTTTGTATTCTTAGATATCCTAGAAATTTAACTTGCCACAATTCGAATTTTGATTCGGATCCATCGAAATAAAGACGCAAGCTGGGCATATAACCTCTAGAAGTGTAAACCATGTTTAGTTTCAGAACAGTTTCCGATGGTTCATTGTTCTACACAAGTCCTGAGTGGTGACTGGTTTGCAGTAGACAGAACAGTTTCCGATGGTTCATTGTTCTACATAAGTCCTAAGAGTTGACTGGTTTGCAGTAGACAGTTTCACAGAACAAAATATTCTTACCGTGTCGAGACGGAAAAAACATGCGAAATTGCTACAGAAAAGGTTTAATATTTATGGAGCAATTCTGGTTTCTGATTGGTTGGTAGCAGAACGTGAGTTAATTCGATTCGTCAGTTCCTAGCAGCATCGTTTCTAAATAGAATTGTCCGACTGTGTGGGATAGTCTACGCTGCGATTATTTTGCAAGTTTGTTATCTCCTCTTTGTCTTTTTCCTTTTCTTCCTCTTCACTGAGCCGGATTTTTTTTCTACACAACTTTTTCCCCCTCCTACTGTTTTTACTGTTATTTATAACAGTTTTGTGAACTTTTTTTAACCATTTTTTAAACGGTTTGGCTATGGCCGCTTCCGCGAGCATGACGCCCGTTGTCGTCACCATGGAGACAGAGAACATCGCAGCTGATGCACCGAACCCGTGGACCAAACCCCCGAAAGTCGACATTGACATAGACCAGTTCATAGAGAAGGCAAAACAATGCCTGGACAAAGTCACCAACACCGGACTTATAGTCGATATACCGAAACTTGAAGAGATCAACAAGAGGTGCCTTACACTATTCGTCGTGGATAAAAAGTCCAAAAAAGTAATAAGAGCTTCAGTAGACATCATCCTAAACCTACTAGCTAACGCAGGATTGAGACCCTTACGCGTCATCAAATGTAAGGGGTACAACACGTGGAGCGCTCTCTTCAACACCGCGCAGGAGTGCCTCACTATTTCCCAAAAGGAAATCATCACCCAACATCACATCCTCAGAACAGAGTACATGGGCAAGAGACGCACCACAGTCTCGGTTTTCCACGTCCCGCACCACATTGACGGCGAACAACTTGGTGCCTTCTTAAAATTCGGGGAGATGGTCCACGTGGAAGTGGATGAGTTACACGGAGTATGGAGCTTTGATATACTCCTTAATAAAGAGGATTTTATGAGTATCCCGTTCTTCTTAGAGGTTGGCGAAGAAAGACTACCGATAATAGTGGCCGGCAGACGTCCCACATGTTGGAACTGCGGGGAAATCAGACACCTAACATCCGAGTGTCCACTCAAAAAACCCCCACCAAACCAAAAGAAAACTACAGGTCAGCACTTAGGAACCAGCATGCCAAGTATTCCCAAACAGCCAGCTGACGAAGCGACCAACGACACCCTGAAGGGAGAACCTTGGCAGATCGCTCCCGGCAAAAAAAACCCTGGACGCCTCTCCCTCGACCAGATGAGGGAGGAAGCCATGTTACAAAAAGGGAAAAGTATCTTGAAATTTTAAATTTAAAAAAAAAAACTGGACCTTCAAAAAAAACAAATACCCCAATCCCCATGTAAATCACCTCCACCCAAAAACATGAAGCTAATCACCAGTTCCCCCTCCCCCTCTACATCCAAAACTCCTTCCCCGTTCAAAATGCCTCCTCCAGTCTCATCTCCCGTCCCTCCAAAAACACCCAAACTAATACCACTAAGCCCCATTAAGAAAAACAAATCCTCCATTCCTGTCCCAGCCACCTCTAAGTCCCCTCACAATACCCCTCCCACTTCACCTGATAAAACCTCGACTAACCCTATTAACATGGACACCACCCTCGCAATTGATATAAAGAAAAAAGCCCTCTACCTCCCTGGAAAAGATATCTGTATTTTAAATGCTGCTGCACTGAACAACAACAAAAATTTTAAAGGTGCTGACCTCAGCAAGTTAATCGATTTCAGGGAGGTAGGGGGAAAGCTAATAGACACCCCCACCAATTTCCCCAATGCAAAACGGGTTTTGACCGTTATTAGAAAGAAAGAAGAGGCCAAGGACCTATGGCAAATGCTGGAGGAGGCAAACAAGACCTTCAATTTCTCCCCTCCCATAGTAATATTCAAAGACTCCGATATAAAAAGCCTAAAAAAATGTTTTGTTGGGAGGGTCCCGGTTAAAATGCACCCCTCCCTGTATAGGATAGTCAAACTAACCTATCCCCTGCATGTCGGCGGTATCTCTCGTGACGGACTCATCGATACTGCGATGGGTACCTATTCCCTCACGAGAGCTGTCGGCACGCTCACGACCGCGATGTTCGTTTCTGGTACTCAACCCTAACGAACAATCATGGATCTCAAGCTTGCAAGTGTGAATGTCCGAGGGCTAAGGGCCGACTCGCGAAAATGGCGCTTGAGTTTGGACCTGCAGCACCTCGGAGTGAATATTTGCTGTGTGCAGGAAACCCATTTTATTTCTGGTGACCATTTACGTGCGCTGTATAAGACCTTTAAGGATTATTCAGCGTACTTTAATTCTCACTCTAGAGGGGTCTCTTGGCTAGTTAAAAGGTCTCTAGATGCGTCGTGTGACCCGTGCTATATGGATACGGAGGGAAGACTATGCGTTTTGGATGTTACCATAAAGGGTAGGGCATTACGTCTTATTGGGGTTTATGCGCCCAATAGCCACGTTGAGCTGACTGCCTTTTTTCGGCGAATCGAGCAGTTCATGGATACTTCTCGAACGGTCATCTTAGCGGGAGACTGGAACGCAGTCCTGGATCCCGAGTTAGATCGTTTTGGGTTACCTTCTAGGGGTACTAACAGAGATTGGGATGCTGTTTTATTTCGTGAATTTGTGGATAAGTTTGATCTTATCGACAAATTCCGAAATGAAAAGCCCCGTGACTTAGTGTGGACTTGGACAGGTAGACGCGGCTCCGGTTCGGTACAGCTCTCGAGTTATATCGACCGGTTCTTGGTTAGGAGAGTCGATGTGGGAGTATTGAATTGTCCAAGTTTCCACAACATAGTTTACTCGGATCACAGACTTGTCCGTGTACGGGTAAACTTAGATAGACCTAAGCCTAGATTAGCCGGTTACTGGAAGCTCAACACGTCGTTATTCGACGTGAAGGGCTTCCGGGAAGGGCTATTACTAACCATACAGCGGGAACTGACGGGGGCAATTATAGGTAATAGTTGGTGGGTAAAAATTAAGGAAGCCATTAGGTCCTTTTCTGCCAATTTTAGCAAAAGACTCAACCTAGAATCTAGGGCAGCTAAAGCGACACTAGAATCTAGATTAGATCGGGCGGTGGAGGAGGGGGATAGTGCTAGCGTTAATTTAATTAAGGCTCAGCTTGCCTCCCTTACTGAAAAGGAGCACCAAGCTTTAGCGATGTTTGTAAAAGCAAAGATGGTGGGGATGGGTTAAGTAATTTCAGGCCCTTAACGATGCTTAACGCAGAGTTAAAGATTTTGGCCAAGATTCTCGCAAATCGTCTGCAGCTTGTCCTGGCTCGTCTAGTTAGCCTCGAGCAAACGTGTGCCGTAAAGGGCAGGACAATCCAGGATAACTTGCACATGATACGCCTGATGATAGAAAAAGTCGACACTGAGGCCGCGCTGATCAATTTAGATCAGTCCAAAGCCTTCGATAGGGTTGATCATTGGTACTTGGGGGCCGTTTTGGCGGCGGCCGGTTTTGGCCCGCAATTTTGCTCGTGGGTTCATCTTCTCTATGCTAACCCCGCGGTGATGGTGGAAGTAAATGGGAGGAGGTCGAGACCCTTCAGTTTGTCACATTCAATTCGTCAAGGGTGCCCGTTATCACCCATGCTGTACGTGCTTGCAATAGAGCCATTTCTGCGCAAGCTAAGGGTGAACCCGGTCCTACGCGGAATCACTTTGCCAGGTGTGGATGCCCAGGTAAAGTACTCCGCCTACGCCGACGATGTAACTGTGCTTGTAACGAGCAGTGCTGAGATTAGTGTCGTCGGTGTAGAAATCAGATTGTATGAAACGGTAACAGGAGCCAAAATTAACTGCGACAAGTCTTCGGGTTTGCACATCGGTGCCTGGAGGGGTATGCTTTTTCAGGGACCCTTTAGTTGGAGCGACGGGCCTTGCAAGATACTCGGCGTCTGGTTTGGTCCTGACCTCTAGCTGGAGAAAAATTGGTCGGAGGTTCTGAAAGCGGTCCGATCCGCAGCTGCGCTGTGGATCAGTAGAAACCTTTCATTAAAGGGGAGAGCGGAGGTGTGTAATACCCACATCTATCCAATCTTCATTTATCGTCTATCAGTGCTTCCAATCCCGTCAGATACACTGCTTTATCTGCAGAGGGCTCTTTTCAACTTTTTATGGCTTGGAAGGTCCCCCATGGTCTGTCGTGATGTCTGCTACCTACATCCTTCTGAAGGCGGTCTAGGTATGCCAAATGTGGAGATTCGGCTCCACATATTAAGGCTCTACTACCTAGATCGAATGTGCACACAAGATAGGGAAGACGGTGCCCTCTGGATGGAGGACACCAAGAAAGCCTTTCCGGCTTTGAGAGGGGTGCACGAGTCTCAGGGAGAGGTACACAGGTTGCCCCGAGGTGAATGCCCCTTCTACCGCGAGTGCCGGCGCGCGCTGAAGTTCCTCTTAAGAGTTAAGGAAAGCCTCTCAAACCCTCTGCTGTTGTCCCGAAAGGCATTATATCGGGTATTAGTGAGGGGATCCCTAAGGGATGTTATTGGTGAGGGGCTCCCTTTGACGAAGGGACAGCTCCGCTCAATCTGGCCTTGGGCGCCTGGGTCGGGATGTCTCACTAATGACGAGGCATCCTTGACCTGGCTGGTAATTCGGGATGCTCTCTGGGTAGGTAAGAGACTTCACTCAGCTGGGTTGGCAACTTCGCCTATTTGCAAGCGATGTGGCGATGAGGTCGAGACTTTATGTCACGCCTTCATACTGTCGCATTGTGGTGCCGCTGATTGAGTCTGTTGCAGGTCTCATGGTTCGCATACTGAACATATCGTCATTAACTTTGGTTCCTATCAATGTATGTAGCAATTGGGCTCCGACAACGGATAGGATTAGAAAAGAATTATGTTTGACCTTGCTAGCAGTTATGAGAGGTGTTATTTGGAAAACACGTATGAGAGTGGTCTACGGATCTGAGGACTTCGCTCCCCTCGACCTTATACGAATCTTCCGTTATCATTTGAGGAGTCGTATCAAGGCCGAGAGAGGTAGACTCTCTTCGTCAGACTTTGTTGAAAGGTGGGTGTCAGTTGCGCGTGTGTGTCGGGTGAGAGAAGCAAGTCTTGACTGGTTCTTGGATGTCCCTTAGGAAAAGAATTTTGGGTAACAGAAACGAACGTCAGCCCTGACTCGTTTAAAGTCCAGAGTAGGTCACGGTTTAGGCTAGGTTAGGACCAATTTTTAGGCTCCTGTGTTCATAACTTAACTAGTGTGTGATAGAGATCATTAGGCCCTTTTTAAGTTTGTCCCGTTTTTTTTTTGTTTTTTTTTAGCCCCGTTCCCTCCCCAATTTAGGTGACAGATCGCTTGATTCGCCAGAGATGCGGGTCTCCTTTCGAAGTTTTCGTAAGAGGTGTGGAAATAAAGCGTTCGGACCCGCATCACCTTTTTGACTGGCGAATCAGCGCACCTGCCACAGATTAGTAACAGGGGGGTCTTTTGTTACTAACATTGTATATATCATTCTTTTTTCTGTATTATAAAATTTTTATATCCCAAACCCCCCTTTTTCTCATGGGTTTTAATTAGTTTATCATGGTATGATGTTCTTATGGTGAACGACGAAGGATGTATACGCTGATGGATGTATAGTATGAATGTGGTATTGTGGTGGAAGTAGAGTAAATGTAGGAACTAGTTAGGTTAGATTAGTTAGCTTTAGTCAAAGAAGACCGCCCTCCCCCATGTTCGGCCTTGTGCCAAATTTTTCTGAAAATAAATATTTACCCCATTATGAATAAAAAATATTGCAACATACCCTATCGAGATTACTAACGTTTTTGAAATAATTACTTTTGTCACTTACATGCTTCCGTACATAACAAAGTGAGAAATGTTTTTATTTAATGTAACGTTTATTCAGCTCAAAAAACATACAGTGTTTACCGATGTATAGGAAAATTAAAAATGGCGCCCGACTTCCTCTTTGACACAGTAAGTTTGGGAAAAGGAGTAAAAAATAAAAAGAATATACAAAATACTGTTAAAAACCCACCGATTATATGTCAGCTTATGTCACGGTAACATATATTGAGCCAGTTTCTAACAATATTTTTTCTAGTTTTTTTTATTTATATAACTTCTTTTTCAAACTTACTGTGTCAAAGAGAGAGTCAGGCGCCATTTTGAATTTCACAATACATTGGTAAACACTGTATTTTTTTAGTTGAATAAACATGTTACATTAAATAAAAGCACTAGAAATTTATCTAGTTAGGTAGAAAAGTAACTTATCTTGCCTGTGATAACATTTATTTGGTATATATATTTGTTTTTTGACAACTTTTTCGAATCTATGTACAGTAATAAAACCCCACATTTTGACCTCCTCCCTTTACTAAAAAATTTACCAAAAATCAGGAAATTAACTAATTTTAATTAAATTTTTAGTGTTTATCAAATAAGGATCACGGAATATAATGAACTCATTATTTTTATTTGAATCTTAGTGGGAATGTATTTGTTTAAACAAAAAAAACAACCTTTTAACTTTCTAACATTTTGTACTTTCATAAAATTCATGCTAGACGACTTTGCTTTGTTTGTGCAAAGCCAGAATTTTTCGCTTTTGAGGATAATTAAGCTATTTTTTGTACAGAGTTTTTTTTTTATTTAATTCAATATCTTAGCACTTTACTAACTATCTTTGAAATAGTCCTAGAAAACGAATATTTATCTTTCACGGGATTTTTACAATGAATTTATTTAACTTCAAAATTTAGCTGAACTTGTCAGTTTCCGAATGTTGCTGTGAAAACAGTTTTCATTCTAACTTTTTTTTTTTTTTCATGTGTACAAATATTTTTTCCCTTTTGAAAATTAACTTCTGGCTTTCATCTTTCAAAATACAATCAAAAAGTAATCGAAAACCTACAAAAGAATTATGATAAACTGGCTTTCAAAACTATGTTCCTCTATCAGTTTTCCACTATTAATACACATAGCATTACTGTAACAATTGTGGGGGCAATAAACAGTAAGCTTGCCTGATCACTGACAAATCCCAAGCCTTGTTTCTCAAGAATAACATTTACTGAGCTGAGCCAACTGAATGCAGTCATTCTACAACAAAATAATCTGTTTTCCTTCCAGATCTACAGCCATTTTGAAACTGACTTCATAATTTTTGACCCCAAAAAGACGACTGCACAAAACTTTGTTTTTTCTGTTACATCACTAAGTCTGTAAACTGTTCCTGTGCTTCTAAAGCACTAAGTTATATCTGAGTTAAGTTTCAGCACTTTTTTTACCAGGGCAAAACTAATGAACACATATCTAAGGAAATGGCTAAAACTTTAGAGGAAGACCTTCAGACTGTAGTAGAAAGGGATTAAAACAACTAAGCTTATCTCCTTTAATAATTACAAGAAACCTTCTCAAACTACTAATTGCCATGGCTAATATTATACTGGCTGAAAGTACTTCCCTCGAGTTCCTAGGGTTAACATTCACAAACAACATGAATTCGAACAAATACATTGAGGTAATTGTTAAGGCTGCTGCGAGGAAAGTGGGATCTCTCCACCATGCTAAAAGGCTACTCACACCTGAGAGTATCCTGTATCTCTACAAGGGCACTGTTTGTCCATGCATGGAGTATTGTTGCCACATCTGGGCTGATGCATTTTGCCTCTAGCTTTTCACTCCTAGACAGGGTTAAAAAAAAGAGTCGCCGACCTAATGTCTCACACTATCAACTAAACTCCAACCTCTGTCCCATTGCTGAAAAGTGGCGTCCTTGTATTTTACAAGTATTTCACTGAAAAATGCTCTGACGGACTTAAAGCACTAGTACTCCTTCAACAAACCCGACAAGCAGCAAAATCCCATCCCTTCATTGTAGAAATTCGTAGACGCCTTCTACTCAAATAGCTTGTTCCCTCGGACTCCTGCATTTTGGAATTCCTTTCTAGGCCCCTGCTCCCCTGACTGTATTGACATGCAGAAATTAAAGTGTAATATAAACAGACATCTTCCTGCCTAACTCTCTAAATAGTATCTCTGCAAATCTGGTCTCAAATAGTAGCCTCCTCACGACTAAGTGAATCTGTACCTTGTTTGGGGTGTAAAAAAAAAAGGTTTTTATTTTTAGAGCTTTAATGTGTGTCAAGGTGGTCTTCATTCACATCCTATCAAAGGTAATCATGATTTCCGCAGATATTTTAAATCTGCTATAGAATTCAACTTGCCATGTTTGTAACTGCAATGTTGCAAACAAAGGAAAAAAAAACACTGTCAATAATTTTCTCCACTCTTTATCTGTGCCTAAATCAAAATGTAGATTCCATGAACAAAGTTTCTTTCATAGAAATGCACGCCTGTGGAATTCTCTTCCGTTTGCCTGTTTCCCACCTGACTACAACTTGGATGACTTCAAGTCCAACATAAACAAATTCCTGATGAATCGCCCGCTTAAGTAAGACACTTTATCAAATTTCCAATACTAACTATTACTACAGTACTATTCCATTGTTTACTGTACACACAATAACCCTTATCCCCGAGTGGCTTCCGGGCCTTGATAAGCAGTGACCTCCGTGTAAAAAAAATAAATAAATAAAAATCCGAGTCAACATATTTTTTATTTTTTAACAAAAGCATTTATTATCATTACTCTCCCGTCTCAACAACACTTAAAAAGTCTCTCACTGCCACATGTCCACCTAATTTATTCACATTTCTCCTTCCTCCGACCACACCCCGGCCACAGCGGGCCTATTCTCATATTCTGCGACCCGCACTCTGCTTTTCTAGCCACATGATGCATTTTTTTCTCCTTTTTCTTCTCACACACACTTCCTAATTTGCATATGCACTTTTTTCACAAGCCAGCCATCCTTCGCTGCTGATGATATTTTCCCACATGTTCACATGCACTATATTACATGTTTTTGTACGCTTTTAGTATGTTATGTTTTATGTACTACTGATATCCATCCAAGCAAAATGCATGGAGTAGTGTGTAATTTATTTGTTCAAAACATATCTTGATCTCTGAAAAAAAGTGGGGCTTAATGCCATATGTCTATATTTTTCTGAAGAAAAGGTATCGCGGAAATTAAAACAAGATATTTGTAATGAATCAATGTTTACTGATAATAATATTTGAGTACACGAGTATTCAGTGTCCCGTTAAAAATTTGGGTACTTGTGCAGAATTTGAATGAGATGTAACTAACTGTCCGCTTCACTTTGCTCGGAACATGACATCATGCGCTTGGGTTTGACTTTCATCTGATGTAAGATGTCGATCAATGCACAGCAAAGGAGCAAATGATCTTTGGGGAAAATATTGGAAGAAAAAAAATCAATAAATTAAGTAAACAACATGCGTTTATACAAGATTAATATCTCCGACTTGTGTCAACAGTTGCAGATGCTGGAAGATGTTGTTTCATATTGCCAAACAAAACGATTAATTGCTACAAAGAATAAATGCAACTGTAGAAAAGTTTACCTAATCCTAAGGGAATATCTTGGCTGTCTTAATTTAATTAAAAATAACAAAACACAAAAAAAAAATGGAGTAGACCATAAAGGAAAAAAAAATTTCATGAAAAGAAAAAACAACAAAAAACAAAAGTTTACTTTATATTAGTTACAAAAATTTTTTAAAATGCAAAAAAAAAACTTGAAAAGCACAGAAAAATAATTTTCTTATTTTGGTTGAGAAAAAATAATGGTTGCAGAAAAAGTATTTCTTTTTCTTTTTCTTAGTTTTTAGTTAGTTCAATATTTACACTACCACTGAAAAATTTGCATTTAATAAACCTACCGAAATTTGGGAATAGTGACTTGAGGTGTCTAAAATGGAGTTGGAGGCAAACCATTTAGTTCTTTTGTAATTAATCACTTAAAAATTTAGTACAAATCTGTTTGTGTGCAGTTTGTAGAGATCTGTGTAGACAAAAAGAAGTAAGTCTGCCTTTTCTCTTTATATGCTTGTGAAATTGTCGCATAATATGCAAATTAGATGCTTCTGGTTGGATATAAAAAGATGGATTTTTCAGAAACTGGGTAAACTTTGGATTTGGATGTCAAAGTAGCAAGTGTTGTCGGCAGTATGTCATGTTCTAGAGTTGAGTTTTGGAGTAGCAAGTTTTTTGCAATAATGTGTCAAATTTAACATTTTTTAACTACAACTAAGATAGAAATAGGGAATTGAGTAAGATTAAGGATGTATAACAATTTAAAATAATATAATATTATGCAAAACAATATAATATTATGCAAAACAGATATAGGCATTTGTTGACGTCAAAATGACTATCTCTTTTAACCCTTTATGACTTAAGTTATGATAAAAAATATTTATTGTTAATCTTATTTGCAAGGGTAATGATACTATGATTGTCTTCAAACTGGGAAAAATATGAAGCTCAATAGTTAAACTACCACTGAAAATTTTTGCATTTCATAAACTTACCTTGATTATTATCCATAGTGCTTGAAAAAAGTGTGTTTATGACAACAAACGAAATTCTCCACTGTATGTAAGCAATGGACAGTTGCAATCTGGGGGTATCTGGCATCTAACCCTAACCCTACCCAGATACTGAACTAATGCGTACAAGGCATGTTTGAATCAGTTTCCACATTATGCTGTTATATTCATTTATTTACGACTGAACAAATTAGTTCAACCATGTCATAAAGGGTTAAACAATACAATATATAAAAGGTGTTGTTGATGAAGGGGTGTAATATATGCTGTACAGCATGTTTTGCTAGGGCATACAAATTGCAGACGTTTGTGTTGAAGTCAAAAGTCTTTTAACTCTAAATTTAAGAAAAAAATTTTCCGCTATTTTGGATAATGGATTAAAATTTCATACCTTGAAACTTAAAATATATGTGGCACATATAAGTCCTGTCCTATTTTAGAGCAAGTTTGTTAAAGAATAAATAATAATTGTTAAATTGATCAAATAGAATTAAAAATTAAGAACAAAACACCGCATTTTATATGATGTTTGATAAATAAGGAATTCAGAAAATAAAATTAGCTCGAAATTTGCGAATGTTTCATCCCACTTCCTTTTGTTAGTGTGACGTGTGAACAAATGAATCTGTAGCACCTTTTCTTAAGGGTCAGTAATTAATGGTTTCCATGAAGAAATGTGTAAGCTCTTTTCACAGAATTATTTTTACTTATTTTTTATACAAGTTAATTTCAGCTAGGGAATTTTAATTTAGTTCACATGAGGAAAAGAAACAAATTAGTTTTGAACAGAATATTAATAAAATATAGTAGAAATTAAATATTTGTTAAATAAAAAAAGAGAAAAAAAACACTTATTCTTCCAGGCCGTCCATCCTAAATCCTTATTAACTGCTTGCTTTAACTAGTGCTTTCGAATAATCAAATTTATTTGAAGTAGGAAAGCAAACTGCAGTTTGCATTTAAGCGGGAGGAGGAGGGTATCTTTTTTTTCCTTTTTATTATAAGAATTCATTTGTGCATTTTTGAGATTTAAGCATAGAGACTCGTATTTTAGAATATTTAGGCATACTTTACCCAAAGATATGAGATGCCTTCAATAAGTTTCCAGAATTTCTCAGTTTTATTTTTTATAATTAATATTGAATAAGTTCAGATTCAAAGGTTTTTGATGTTTTTTTAAAAAGCTCTCATTCATAATCGACAGTCTGACTGTTTGCCAGATTTTGCTTGCTAGGACCTCAGGCATGACATCATTTTTCAGTGATTGGGTCTACTATTAAGAAGGTCATGCATGAACACTTTCATTTTCTGTCTCAGACCTTTTAGTCATTTTCTCCACTCCCTTTCATTTCTCAACTCCTTTGTCTTCATTAAATAGTATGATTTGTTAGACTGTATTTTAGCTGCTGGTTGATAGTTTTATGTTGATTTTAGATACATTTAATTTTGAAAAATGAGTTTTAAAAGTGTTCAATAACTTCTGATGTCAATAAGAACACAGAGTAAGACAAGAATATTTCGAATCTGTCGTTAGTTTGTCTTTTAGAGTAATTGTTTGACTGTGATGCAACGATGCACATACATACACATCCAGACAACTTTGCTTTATAACTACTTCATTTACTCACATAAAATTAATATACGAAAGTATAGATTTATGCGTAAACTGTAAGTATTTACTTCAAAAGTGCTCAATACGTAGGTAGAGCTAGTTAGTAATTTATAATCGCCATATATATTTTATAAATTACTAATATATATATATATATATATATATATATATTAATCTAAAAATAATGATCTGGAAATAAATACCTCCTAGTTTCATTTTACTTCAGTTGAAGTTCTCAGAAATCAAGGGACCCCTTCCTGGGGCTAATACTTGATCTCTAGATGAGATATATAGGTTAGCTTTGATGCATCGATGCATACTCACAGATAAATAGATTAATCTAATAATATGATATAGAAATAAATACTCATGTATGAATTAGAGTGTGCATAGTTAAATTTTAATTTGATTTTTTTTTGTTTTTACAGACGTGTGTATGTGATGAATTTTCATATCCCATCATTTTCTAATGATAAACGCCTGAAGACTGCACATTGTGATTGTGACAACAACTGAGAGGACTGCGACATTCTACATTACAAAGAGTAATACAGACCCCTGCGATTTCACTTGATTCCATTGAGAAAATAAAAATTAGACAATCAGATAATATCTGTGAAACAGATTTTTTTTTACTCAATGAAATGGAACTTTCGATCACACATGTAAGCTCACATTGAAGATTTCCGTAATTCTAGTTGATATAGGAGAAACCGGACATCCAAGAAAAAGAATTTGAAAAACTACCTGACAAATATACCTGGCGAACCAAGTGCAAGAGAGATTCAAACAATTATATTTAAAAAGGAACTGTTAGAATTCTAAAATGGATCTCTCAGTCATAATGTATGAGATGGTGAAAGTCTGGCATCCAGTAGGATTGTAACATAGTGCATATGAGGGCATGGGAAAATATCAGCAGCAGCAAAGGATGGCTGGCTTGAAAATAGATTGGCAGCAGCAGTAGCCAAAAAACGCGCATATGCAAATTAGGAAGTGTGCATCAGAAGAAAAAGGAGAAAAAGTGCACCATACAGTTGGAGAAACAAAGTCGGCGCTGAAAAAGATGGAAGTATAAGAAATGGCCAGTGTGTAGTGGAGCAGAAGCAGGAGACTTTTAAGCTGGTGTCAAGATGGGGAGAAAGAAAAACGATAATAAACGACTTGTGTTAAAATAGAAAGAAAAGCTGAGTCGGATTTATTTATTTTTGTTTGTTTCTTTTTCAACGGTGCCAGACAGTTTGGGTGTCCAAGAGAGATTTCAACTGTAACGAACACAGTTCAAGTATAACAGCCACATTTCAGGATGCTCCACCCTCAGCTAGAAGAAAATTATAAAATTGAAAAAAGAGAAAAGCCACATTCTTGTGAAATATGTGGCGCTTCTTTTAATCAGAAAAACTCATTGGTTGCACATATTCGGACACACACTGGAGAAAAGCCATATTCTTGTACAGATTGTGGGTCTTCTTTTACCGAGAAGGCAAATCTCGTTAAACATATGCGAATACATACTGGGGTAAAACCTTATTCTTGTAGTATGTGTGGAAACTCTTTTACCCAAAAAGCATCATTAGTTTTACATATGCGAACACATACTGGAGAAAAACCTTTCAGTTGTGAAACATGTGGCTCTTCATTTAGTCGGAAAGATACATTAGTCGATCATATGCGAATACACAGTGGAGAAAAGCCATATTCTTGTGAAGTGTGTGGTGCTTCATTTAGTCGGAAAAATTCATTTGTTTACCATATGCGAATACACAATGGTGAAAAACCATATTCTTGTGAAGTATGTGGAACTTCTTTTCGCCAGAAAAACTCATTAGTTGCACATATTCGAACACATTCTGGCGAGAAGCCCTATTCTTGTCAAACATGTGACTCATCTTTTCGTCACAAAAGCTCATTAGACGCACATCTACATACACATACGGGCATAAAGCCACATTTTTGTGAAAAGTGTGGTTCTTTTTTCAGTGATAAAGCCAACTTAGTTAAACATATGCGAACCCACAGTGGAGAAAAGCCATATTCTTGTCGAGTGTGTGGTTCTTCTTTTAGCGAGAATGCAAGTTTAGTCACACATGTGAGAACGCATACTGGAGAAAAGCCATATTCCTGTGAGATGTGTTCGTCTTCTTTTGCTTATAAAGAAACGCTAGTTGCACATATACGGAAACACACTGGGGAAACGCCGTATTCTTGTGAAATATGTGGCTCTTCTTTTCGTCAGAAAAACTCATTAGTGGCACATATTCGAACACACTCTGCAGAAAAGCCATTTTCTTGTACAGATTGTGGATCCTCTTTTACTGAGAAGGCAAATCTAGTAAAGCATATGCGAATACACAGTGGAGAAAAACCTTATTCTTGTAGCGTGTGTGGAAATTCTTTTACCCTAAAAGGAACGTTGGTTTCACATATGCTGACACATACTGGAGAAAAACCATATAGTTGTGAAATATGTGACTCTTCATTTAGTCGGAAAAACATATTAGTCAACCATATGCGAATACACAGTGGAGAAAAACCATATTCTTGTGAAGTGTGTAACTCTTCATTTAGTCGGAAAGACTCGTTAACATCACACCTGCGAATACACACTGATGAAAAGCCTTATTCTTGTGAAGCATGTGGCTCTGTTTTTAGTCATAAAAAAACATTAGTCACACATATGCGAACACACACTGAGAGAACTTGAATGCCTACTAGACACTATCCTCGGGTATGAGGATACTTTTCTCTAGAAGTAAACCCTGACTAAATATTCAAAATCACATGGTATTCGCAGCCCAAATAAGATCTCCTCACTGTGGCTAACCCACATTAGCTTTCATGAGGAATGGTACACCTTGTCCAAGTGATGTTACCTCAAGTAACAGCCCGAAGCTGGATACTCCACTAGACTAGATAAATTCTTGTCCTGGAATCCAGTAAGACCAAGAGACCAAAATGAAAGATATACTACAACATATAAAAATGGTTAATTGGGGAGAGGAAAACTATGTTTCCAATTTCTGTACTAACTCAGTATTTCAGAGATAAAGAAGTTTAATGGAACATTTGAATATCTCATATAGAGTTCAAGTGTTAGCCCAAGGTAGTGGGCTCCTTGATTTCTGAGAACTTCGACTGAAGTAAAATAAAACAAAAAATGTTAAACCAAACATAGTAATATAGAACAAGCATAAAAATACTGCGCTCATTATCTATGTCACGGTCCCAAATGACTATGACCTTAGTAGAGCTGAATGAGAAAAGATAACAAAATATCAGAACCTAACGAATGATTTAAAAACAACATGGTCCCTTAAAGAAATCTATATTATACCAGTTGTGATAGAAGCAACTCCCTAATGAAAAAGATCTTAATGAAATACTTGGAAAAAAAGCTTGTAAGACCAAGCTGGCATGAAATACAGATAGCAGCCATTCTTAAAAGAGCTTAGCTCCAGGACAGAGCCCCTTGATCTCTTAAACCAAAATAAAATAATTTACAAAAAATGTGAACTTGAATGCCTATTAGACACTATCTCAATCTCTGTGTGAATGCATACACTGAAGGTGCTGATATTTGTACCAGCAAACAGAGGGAATGGAGATGGCGAAAATCAATTGTAGCGTTACTGAATCTTTGATCTGCTTCTCTTGCATTTGAGAGTCACTTTGGCCTTATTAGATTACTCTGTTCCAAATTATCTCCCCTTTTTGGACAGGTTTTGACAATTCGAACTTTAAATGATTTGAATATAAAAAGGTAGCAAGTTGGAACTAAAATGATGTAATTGCTCTATTTTTATTACCTGTTGCCTTTTTCTATTTATCCTATGTATAATAATAATAATAAATAAATTAAAGTTTTATTTAAAATGAAGTGTCAATGTGGTAATGTCATTGTTAAAACGTTTGTATCAGCTATCAAAAATTGATCTAAATATTTACTAAGATTGATCTTAATTTAACATACTATGGTTCCAGGTTCCATGTATTTACATTTAGTTCTGAAACTTGAATGCCTACTAGACATTATCCCCAAAGTCTAAGATCTCTCTGTACAGAGATTTGTCAGGACAACACGGCATGAGGATACTTTCCCCACAAGTAAACCCTGACTAAATATTCAAAATAACAGCATTCGATGCCCAAAATAAAATCTCCTCACTATGGCAACTTACATTGTCTAATAACAGAATGAAGCTGGATACTCCACCAGCATAGATGAATTCCTGGCCTACAATTCATTAATACCAACAGACCACAAGAAAGATATACTATAACATTTAAGCGGTCAATTGGGGAGAGGAAAATTATGCTGACAACTTCTTTACTTACTCAGTTTTGGAGGAAAACTTTAATGGACTATTCCAGTATCTGTATACTATAACATTTAAGTGGTCAATTTAATAGACTATTTCAGTATCTATGTATCTCATATAGAGATCAAGTGTTAGCCCCAGTAAAGGGGGCCCCTTAATTTCTAAGAACTTTGATTGAAGTAAAATGAAACAAAAAATATAGTGTGTGGCCTTTTTGTTATAGTTACATCAGTTACAAATATACAGGACACTAGACACATTCTTGTACATTGTGTAGATCTTTTTGTTAAAGACGTTTACATTTCTGAATTTTTAAGATAAGGATTGGTTATTTATATTATTTGCATTCTTTGGGCTACTGTTCCCATCTTGAGTGTTATTTTCACAGTATTTCGATCAACGTAATCTCCAACCTTCAGGTTTATATTATCGAACTCAGGAATCTTACTGCTGAACTTGGGAATCTGCACTGAATTTTGAACGGAACCTTCTATTTAAATCATGGGGGGACAGCTTTCTCTTGTTCTGTGAGCCATGACTGGATAGAAGTGCTAAGTAATTCAGAATTGTGTTTTGAGCGTCGCCTGCACTGAGGATTGAACCTTTAATCTGTAGAAGAGTGTAACTTTATAACTGAATTTTGTTAAATGCTTTATCCACTATGCTATGGGTCTGTGTGTGGATTAAATAAAGGGCTCTGTTTGAAATTCTAAGCAGATTTCTTAGTTCAACAGAAGGATTCACAAGCTTTGCAAGATATACTTGAAGAAGGTTGGGGACTGCTGTGAAAATAACACCCAATGTTAAATAATCCAGATTCCTGGGGAGTGACATCAAAGAAAAAGTTGGTCACAAATCTGGATGCAAGGCCCAGGAGATGACATCAAAGGAGAGTCAAATTCTAGGACGCAAAATCTCTGGTCAGTGAGTTTGACCCACATTTTTGAAACAATACAGATTGGAATGTTGACGTCAGCGACAAAGACGAGAGAAACACATAAGAAGCGTGTTAAGCAAAACATTCTTCTCCACCCTCACCACCAACCCCGTCACGCACACCGTAGACTTATAAAACTGTCATTTGAAAACAGAAAGTTTATATTTACAAATGAACAAAATATTGTGTGTGTGTTTTTATTATCGCCAATGATTGTATAAATTGAGAAATGACAAAGATTGATTTTTTTATAAATTAAATAAACTTAAAACACATTTGACGATTCGACCATTAGTGAAATATAACACCAAGATTAGAACATTAATCTGAAGAATCCAAATAATACGAATGGCAGTTGCTTCCATGTGAAAACATATGAGAAAGATCATAGTTTTGCAAAATGTATCAGAAATCAGTTTATTAGAAAGTCATCTTAAAATATGTTTTTCTTCAGTGAAATCAGATTTTATATGTGAAATTAGGTATTTAACACAAGTCGTTTGATTGTAGCCACATTTAACCGTTACTACCTCAGGAATAGTTAGTATGTTTTGTTTCTTCCATTCACTTCCAGTCTGCCTGACAAGATCAGGTTGTCTGAAGATACTGGCTTTCTGACTTTAAATGCCCCATTATATTATTGTTTTTACCTTTCTTATTGCAAAACTTAACCATGTTCTGCAAAAACAAATGCAAATTGTTTTCTCTCCAAAACATGACCTAAAACAACCAAACCAAACAAAATGAATAACTATTTGAATATTCAAAAGAACTTCAGACATAAAATTACTAGATTTGGCAAATCTTCTTGAATCTTGTAAAAATATATAACACTTGCTCTAATTTTTCAATGTGTAATTAAAACTGATTCAATAAAGCAGCATATCCATTGTAACCAGTTTTATACGAATAAATGTTTACCTCACTTATAGTCAACATGTTTGGCTTCTTCATTAAATTCCAGTCTGCTTGATTTAATTCAGTTTGGTAATAATTGATGTACTATGAAACGTATTAAGGAGTTGAAACCATCAATATGCCTTTAGAGATATGGCATTAGCAAGACTCTCAAACTTGAAAAAGGAGCCAAATGCTCTGAATTGATTGTTGCTGTTATTGTTAAATATCATTCATTCATTTATTAAGGAATCAATACTGCAAAAAAAAACATGAATTTAATAACTGTTTTTAAACCTCTGAAACGGTTATATTGTAGCACAATGTTTTTAAACCTCTGAAACGGTTATATTGTAGCACAATGTTTTTAAACCTCTGAAACGGTTATATTGTACCTATTTACTATGCCTCCCCACGGGACAGAGTTAGACACCAGGGTCGTTTTTTAATGTGGAGAAAAGGTACAAAAATAAAAATTATCTCAGTCGTGAAGGATTTCTCCTCCACCGAAAGAGAACAAGAAATAGAAGTGCAGCATCTGAAGAAACCTCTGAAACGGTTATATTGTAGCACAATGTTTTTAAACCTCTGAAACGGTTATATTGTGGCTGTTTTTTGGGGTTTTTTTTGGAGAACTAGTCCTTCTCACATTTAAAAGCCTTAGACCTGTCTTGTCCTTTTGAAAAACGTGGTATGGAAAACATTGCGAATGCAGCAACCATTCACTTGACTGAGGCTGACAGTTTGTCACCGTAAAGCAAAGGCAGCTGGTTTGAAAAAGATCAATCTTGACACCAGATTCCCGAAGGTTGAAATTCCGAACAAACAATTGAATTTACTGACAATATTTCAGAATCTTTCCCTTTAACAGGTACACATGTCCCTCCTTCACATTCTCTCATTTGTTTCACCATCAAGAAAGGTTTGTAATTCAGTTAGAAGTTGTTGCCACATGAGTTGGTCGCAAAAAGTTTGGAAGTGGGACTCGTTGCAGACAGGCGCATGCCAACTGAACTAACTCTTGAATTTTTAAAATGTAAAAAACTACTTTTAATAAAAAGATGCGTTTTTCGCTTATTTCATATAGTGTTCAATTTCAATCTATAAATCTATTTCTGCAAAAATCTGAAAGTCGATTTGCTCTTTTATTACTTGGCAAATCAGACCAAACTAATCAATAAATTTGGCACTCATTTTTGACACATATTGCTTCAGTATACAGGTGCATTTGTTTAATAAACACCCAACAAAATACAGTACTTACGTCATCAATGGCAAGTTTCATTAAATACTTCCAAGATTGGTGAACAGCAACAAGTTTTGCCAAAAGGCCTAAAATTGTTTTTACAGAGTGTTTTTATTTTTTCCCAAGAAGCAATGACAGAAAATGGGCTGTTGTCTAGAATTCTCCCTATATCAAAAAACAAAAGCTAAAATTTGTATGATGTACATATCCATGAAAAAACAAAAATATCATATTCCCAAAAAATCATGTAAATTAATCAACTCAGGAATCTTACTGTCGAACTTGGGAATCTGCACTAAATTTTGAATGGAACTTTCTATTTAAATCATGGGGAAGGGGGGTTAGCTTTCTCTTGTTTTGTGCGCCATGACTGGGTAGAAGTGCTAAATAATTCAGAATTGTGTTTTGAGCGTCATCTGCACTAAGGATTGAAGTCGTTTTATTTTTAAATAAGAAAATCCAATTTTTTGAGTAACAGAAGGGTGGTCGTCTTAACCGCCATTTTGAAAACAATCTAAAAAGATAAAAAAGAACGTAACTCAATAATTTAAACTTACGAAATTTATACAAATTACCATTAATCACTTAAAAATGATTTTCTTTATATAAAAAAACTACTTGATCAACTGACAATTTTTTAAATCTACTTTCGTTTCATACAGATTTTTTTTTTTTTTTGCATAACGTTTTGGTAAAAGCAAAACAAACACTACATTAACACAAAATAAAACTTATAATTTTCTGCATGGGGAGGGAAAAGGTTAAACAGTACCTTCACTTTTTTGTTATTTGTATTTTGAAGCGATTTATTGAAATAAAATAAAAAAGGACTGTGGCAAAAATTGTGGGAACGCATGCTTACCTCTTAAACGGCCTAGGTGTGCACTTTGCCGACACAGCATTATGATGGTGGAAAGAGTCCAAGATGGCGCCTGTGGCCTTATATAACAATGCAGTCTCGCAAAATCGTGTGTGCTCTCGTGCACATATGCAAATATGCAAATTTGGAGGACTCTGTCTTTTATAAAAAGACCACTGGGGAGCAGATGGGAAAGACGTGAAAATGATTCTATGGAAAGTACCGATGGATGACGCTGCTGCAGTGAGCTGAGGTTTTGTGTACTTTTTTTTTTTCTTGGCAACAATACAATAAAAAAAATAACAAAATTATAAAAATAACACAATTAGTTTTTATTTGCATGTGATATCGTCCAAGCGTGTAAGTAAGACGACGCCAGAGTCATTCAGCGAGTAACTGCCGAAATTACTTTGATAATGAGTCAGATTATACTGATGGAATTGTTCAATTGTTCATGTCGGGTTCTGTTAACGGAGTTGCTCAGGATCGTGTCGGGTCATCTTGACAGAATTGTTTAAGACCATGTTGGGTAAAGTTAATGGATTTGTTTGGTATTGTGTCGGGTCGTATCAATGGAATTGTTGGGATCATATTGGGTTGTATGGACGGTATTGTTCATGTTGAGTAGAATTTGATTTACATTTGTTGTTTGGTTGTCGCACTTGTACTGCCACATGCGATAACAATATATATATTTCCATCACTCTTCTCTCATGAAGCTACAAGCTATTTTGGCAATTATGGCCTTCGCATTAAAGCTTATACCAGTGTTTGATGGCAGTGATTCTGGATAGTCAATAATGGAATGGGCAAAGAAAGCTGAACTGATATGTCGACTGAATGAAACATATCGAGTATATCATCCTGATTTGCTTGTCAGGCGACACGTATGCTGTATACAAGTAATTAACTAAGCAAAAGTATGCGGATTTTTATTGTGCAAAGAAAACACTGTATACAACCTTTACCTTGAATCCCTTGCCATGCTCACACGGAAGCAGTTTGCAGCATGCTCCCTCCAACCAGGTGAAATGGCTGATGTCTTTTTGGCAAAACTATGTTGCTTTGTGGTCCTGTTTAGCAGCATATCAGATCAGAGCTTGCGATGTGCATTCATTGTTGGATTGCCTGAACACATAAAAGAACTATTATGAGCATCCTCCAAGATGGAGAACCGAGATCTATCATACGTGCTGGTGTGCTCCGAGAGTTTGTCTTAGAATATGCACTGAAGATTGAGTTTGAATTGAGAGATGCCGAGGAACAAAATAATGATTTACACCATTTCATAAATGATCTTCAAGCAATTTCTCATTTTAAATGTTTTTTTTTTAATTTTCTTTTCAATCTTTTATTGTTTAATGAATTGGACACACACAAAGAAGACTTTGTGTCACCGCCAATATCTACCCAACAATCAGCAACAGCGCTATCGCCATCTTCTCAACAATCAGCAGCACAGCTGCTGCCATCATCACCAGCTCCTCAATAATCAAGCAGCAAAGTTGCCACCCTCATCACCAGCAATCAACAATACGATCAACAGGAACAAGGACTGCTATCTTTATAAAACCAGCTAACCCCTTCGACTCTGTGGACAGTACCACATCCTGACAATTAAGAGAGTACAATAACAACTTTACTAACGCATCTGAAATAAAAGTTTTAATTTAAACTTCTTCGTCTGTCCTTCTTGCTTCCATACGCTCATTTATTTACAATAACTCACACCAGAGGTTGAAATGCAACAACTGGTATTATTGTAATATAACAGTTTTTCCTCGATATTATTGTCAAAATATTGCAAAAACTATTTTTGTTAAATTATTAAAATTGAGTTTTTCATACTGTTGTAAAATAAATTATTTATTTGTTACCTCTAAAGAATGGGTACCGAGAGATACAACAACTGGTATTATTGTAATATAACAATGATTTACCACCAACTAGAAAGAAAAACTAAACCAGAGACAGAGCATCAACAAAGAAAACGTCAATTTCGCAACGTGGCTACAACATTCAAAAACGATACTATCGATTTGGCAACACTTCAACTATTTTCCTGGCGCACTCTCATTTCTTATCAGAACCTTACAAAGCAATATTGGTACCAACAGACAAGGGAGAAAACTCTCTGACTTGACTTTCAGTTGTTTTGGTGAGATGATACTGTATAGTTAAGATATAGGAATTACATCAATTCGGGACAAGATCAAAGTGTAGTATCTGTTCTTCAGGTGCTGCACTTCTATTTCTTGTTCTCTTTCGGTGGAGGAGAAATCCTTCACGACTGAGACAATTTTTATTTTTGTACCTTTTCTCCACGTTAAAAAACGACCCTGGTGTCTAACTCTGTCCAGTGGGGAGGCATAGTAAATAGGTACATCAAGCATTTGGTTACTTATCTATGACGTAATGAGATCTTTTATTTACTCTGCTAACAGTCACACTCCTCTCCTTCATTCGTGGAGAGTTCGGGTCAGGGATAGATAACTTAGCATTAAGTTAACATATTATTATTATTATTATTATTATTATTATATTTTTATACTTATTTTTTTATTTGAGTTGGAAGTCCTTAAATCTAGAGAGTAGTCGTCTATTATGGACAGTTCTAGACCTGGCCTCTAGTCCTTTATTTTGTATTATCTCTGTTGTTTGTGAGGTTTCATTCTCTATTTGCATTATGGGTGCAGAAGGTGGTATTGGCATTATTTGTTCTTGATGGTGTTGGCTTTCCAGATATACTGGGTTGGGTAGGATAGGCGATTGTGGGGCATGGATGCCTATCATGGGCCATGTTGCGGGTATCTGTGTTTATTTTGCAGAAGTAACAGCAGTTTCAGAGTGTGGTTTCTCTGCTGCCATCGACCATTATATAGCATTGTCTGTGTTGTCTCAGTGCAAGGGTTTGTGTCCATGTTGATTTTGAATTGACATGTGTTCCCCTATTCTTAGTGGGTTTAATTGTTGCCTGTTTTAATTATGTTTGGTCTTGTCGATGAACTACTGGTTGATGGCCCTCTCACGCATATCGATGTGTTACAACCATTCACAAATGAATAGAAGTTCTGCAGGTGATACACCTATGTCGGGTGGCGGTGTGCTGAGATGGGGTAGAAGTGCCTTTGCCACTTCATCCGTGTCCAGTAAATCATTGGAGCTTATTTTTGTTGCTTCATGTGCTTGACAGCTGCCTTGGCTTTGATATTGTTTTGTGAGTAATAGGCTGATGACACTTGCAGATATATGTCCCATGTTTTGAAAAATATCTTCCATTCATCAGAGTTGTATAGGGGTCCACCATCACAAGCAATTTCCTCTGGTACACCATAATTCACAAAGTATCTGCGAAGGACGTTGCATATTGTGGATATCCTGACATCTTGGTGGATTAAAGATACTTCTGTCCAACCTGAATATCTGTCAGCATATATCATTTATTTCCATCCAACTATGTTAAAAATATCTGTTACTGTAGACTGGAACAGGTAATCTGGGTGAACAGGTTTCGAGTGTAGGTTCTTTCTGGTTTGATGAGGCAATTTCATTGCAGCACTTACATTGATTACACTTTTCTTGCAGTAGTGCGCCCATACCAGGTCCAAAAAATCGTTGTGTGGCATAACTTTTTATGCTATTGACAACTTGGTGGCCAATATGCAACTGGTCGATAAATTCACAGCATAGTTTTTTTAGAATAAAATATGCCCTTCCTTGAATACTAGGGATTGAGCTGTATATAGGTCGCTCCACATATTCCAGAATTCTGTTATGGTCAGATTTAAATGATCCTTATGTTCAGGAAATCCTTTCTCTATTGTATCCACAAGGTTCATGTATTGGCAATCTATCTTAGCCTCTCACTGTATGCATGCCATTTTGATCGGTGATATTTCTTGGTTGTATCAAGATTCTATCCCAGCTTGCAATGCTTCTTCCATGTTGTCTGATTCAGCTGCTGCGACTTTGGTGGTAAGTGCAGGTATACGAGACATAGCATTTGCCCCACCATTTGCCCCACCATTTGCATTTGAATTGGTACATCAGGTTTTGCTCTCTGATGTCTAGTATCCTGGAATTTGTTAATTTTGTCTAAGCTGTGATCGTTGAATATTGGCACGAGGGGTTTGTGATCAATAGCGAGTATCAGGTGGGAGCAGCCCAAAACAAATATTTTGCAGATTTCCTCACCGAACTTTATGGCTAAGCTTCTCCCTCTATCAGTGCGTAATGGCTTTCAGCAGGTCTAGTGAATTGGGAGCCAGCATATATAACCTTCCAGTGTCCTGGCCCACAAAGGTGGTCCATTGTAGATGGCAATCCACAATGTTTTTGGAGTAGAGTAAATCCTATTCCTGTTTGACTCCAGTCTGTAGTCAGGCATGTTGGACGATTTATTTTGAATGTTCAAACGCCGTACCGGATGCTGTCCAGGATTTTATCCTTGGACTGCTAAAAGAGTTGTTCCAATGTATCATCCCAGTAAAACCTGCTGTTGTGTTTCAGCAGTTCTCTGAAAGGTGACATGATGGGTGCCTGGGCAAATGCATATGAAACTTGGTTGATCAGACCAAAGAAAGATCTAATTCCTGTAATATTCGTTGGTGATGGGAAGTCTCTGATGCTCTCAACTAATTTTTGAGATGGTTTGTATCCTGTAGGGCTGATGTCAAAACCAGCGAACTCCATATCGTCTTTTGCAAAATGGAATTTATCCAGGTTAAATACGATTTCGTTTTCAGCACAAAGTATTATGATGTGCCAAAAAGATAGTTCTATATCATCGTCCCATAAAATAGTCATCCACACAGTAAACCACACGAGGGAAACCTGTAATGGTATCAAATCTCTTTGTGTAGCCATCATTGAATGTTTGGGAACCTTAGGGAGCTCGCAAATATCGGTATCTGTCCCATTCTGTGATGAAAGTTGTGGCATCCTGTACTTTTGCAGCAAAGGGAACACTGTGATACCCATTCCGAGCATCAAGTCCTGAGGGTATTGTGTTGACTAGGTTAAATAGAGAGAGTGTATGATGTGTCTCCCGTCTTGTTGCGACATTCAAATTCTATAGGTTGACCATTCTACGTGGGCTGCCATCTTTTTTAGAAACTGTGATCATCCTGAAACACCATGTCGTTGGTGTCCCTGCTGATACTGGCTCAATGATACCCAGTGCTATATCAGCATTTGACAGCCTCCCTCCAGTGCTGGGAAACCGGGATTGGTCTGTGAGTGGCCTTTAGTAATTGCCCAGGAAGGTGATGGTGAATGGTTCTCCGGTCATCGTCGGCAATTTTTGGTGTGTATATGTGTTGAACGCACTTCTGGCAAAATGGCATTTGATCCAGTTTATAGGTCTTCTCGATATTCAGGTCTAGCAGGAAATGGCAGCTTGTCTGGTAATGATGGGCAAGGTGAGCTGTATGGACATTCGCAAGAGGGTAACATTTTCTCATGTTTTGGGGTTTGCCTTTGTTGTAGCTACTTGACTCCTAAGTTGCCCTGGGAAATCACTGTCGAGGATCCTTAGCTTTTTTCAGGGCCGTTTGCGGTATATACAGGCCCTTAATTCTTGGGCGGATTTATATCACTTCCAAGCAGATTTTTAGAGGTGCACCTGAGATCATGGCAGTCAATTTTGTGGGAAGGTATTTCATATCTGTATCCATTAATTGTCTGAAGTATCAGTGGGCCTTTGTGTTTAATGTGACTGTAATACTGACGATTGGGGAGGGGGCTCAGGTCAGCCAGCCTGATGCGAATTGGTTGTTGGTCCATGTATCATATGAAATTCTTTCTTCTTCCTTTAGTCATCTGGGCCATACAGTCATAGTTGATATGAATGAAGAATCCTCACCCTGGTAATCACTAGGGTCGTCCTCCATTATGACACTTGATGTACTTGAGAAGTGGTTCTCCTTGCTGCATTTGTGGCATGCTTTGCCCCAAGTGGGGTATTGTTTTCGACCTTTTAGGTGTGTCTTGCATCCCAAACCCTTGTATATCTCGTCATTTTTTTTGTCTTATTTAGCAATGGAAATTTTTTTTGACAATGAAAATTTAAATTGGGCGACTTGTTTGGTCTCTGCTGGTTGGAAGTGGCTCAATGCTCTGGCAGTAGCTTTCAGAGTCAAGAGACGTCTGGTTAAGTCATCTAGAGTTGGTAGGGAAGTAACCTCTGCCAAAATTTTGTCTAATGGGAGGTGTCTCGTAATTCAGCAATGATTTGGAGAATGACGTCATGCATTGTTGCTTACTACAGTCACATTGTCTTTCGAAGGCACAGAGCATCACTTGTGATTTCAGTTAGGAAATGAAAAATGTTATAATCTCCCCATCATGCTACTTCATCAGAAAGAATCGTTGGTGGTAGATTTCAGGGTAGACGGTTTTACTGCAGCGGTTTAATATACCCAAGCAGTTGTTCTCCTGTGGCATTACTCGGTGCATGTGAACCAACAAAATTGAATAATATTTCGTTAAGGGACGAACTGCATGCGGACCATATCGGGTTTCAGTAGGATCGGTGAGCTGTTTCATTTCCTTGTAGCATAGCCACGCATCTTGGAATATAACCCACCTATTATCCAATGAGTTGGGTTCAATAATTGGTTGCACACGTGGATGGTGCCAGATGGGGGGAAGACGAGTTGCTCAGTGGTAAAAATATGTGCCATGAGGTTTGTAATTTGTTTTACATAGCAAGTTGTTGTTGTTGCATTTGTAACATGTGTCGCGGGGGCTGGTTGTCCGGAGACAATCGACCCAACAATTAACAAGGTAGACACAGGCAGAAAAACGGTGAATAAGCAAATGAGAATGACAGACACAGGAATTTTCGTTTAAAGGACGAGAAATCGCCCTTTTATTTGTAAAAAGGAAAGGATGTGTTTAATCGAGAGTCCTCGTCCTGATCTTGATTGGTCGGCTGGACGTCAGGAACGAGTGGCTTGACATAGTCTGGATTAGTCAGGAACCGGGGGCCTAGACCCAGGAGCGGTCTAGGAATAGCATCTGGGACTGGAAAAGGAAGGCAACAGACTGCAAAGCAGGGCCGGGTGTTGCAAGAAGGAGTCTGGGGCTGCAGACAGGAGGTACAGGAAGCTGAAGGTTGCAGGCTGGAAATGCAGGAAGCTGGAGCTGCAGGCAGGAGTTGCCGGAAGGCTGCAGGCGCAGGAAGCTGGAGCGGCAGGCGGGAGATGCAGGAGGCTGAAGCTGCAGGCAGGAGATGCAGGAAGCAGGCGGGAGATGCAGAAAGCAGGGAGGAGATGCAGGAGGCTAAAGCTGCAGGCAGGAGATGCAGAAAAGCTGGAGGCTGCAGGAAGCTGGAGCTGCAGGAGGCGACAGGCAGTAAAATGAAGGGGAAGGTCTTTTGTAGGAACCTAGACCTGAAAAGGGCTCTTCGGATTACTGCTGTGGCTGCACTGCGCTGTGGTCAGGAAAGGCTAAACAGAGTAAACAAAGGGGAGGTCTTTCAGAGGAACCTAGCCCTGAAAAGGGGTCTTTGAATTACTGCTGTAGCGGCTGCTGGAACTGGAATTAAAGTTCGAGCGTTGCTGCTACTGCTGCATGAGATCCTATGGCCGTGTTTGGATCTCCTGTTTTAGGGGGACTATTAGCCCTCTAGCCGAGTTGCTTGATTTGGCCAAGACGAGCCATATTCATGTCGCCAGCGTGATATCAGTGTGGTCGTTTCGTGAACCCTAACAAACGATTCTAATTAATTTTTAGACGGAAATTTATGTAATCAAAAGTAGATTGTGAGTGTATTGATTCCATTTAAAATTAATTTCGTCTGAAGGATAAATGTTAATCGCCTGTTTTAGTGGTATTTTTTGTGATATATTTAAGTCACGAGTTGATGATGAACGGGAGAAAGAAAGGGTGAAGGAATTCATTGATCTGTTCGTTGGTTTCCACACTCATGCTCTCGCCATGTCGCATTTTAAGGTAAGGGGGACGTAGGGGGGCGGACAGGGGAGAAAACCAAAGAAAATATTGAAGCGGTGATTTTCACCGCAACACATGAATAACCAAACACTTGTGTCGTGTTGTCATTCCTTGTTATGTAATGTTCCCATATCTTAACTACACATGGCATCAGAAGTCGGATTAAGGCAAAAATAAAAGGAAGATACAATAACTCGTCCCACTTCTGACACCATGAATGGTTAAGATATAGGCACATTACATAATGAGAAATGACAACAAGCATTTTCATTCACATACGATGTACGTGAGATCTTTTATTTACTCTGTTGGAGACAGAACGGTCTGCAGTGTGATAGACGATCCCGTCTCCATGTGAGTAATGCTGGATGGATGTATTTAATGGTAGAGGAATTGAAAAGACAAAAGGTCGCATAATGAAGACGAAAATATATCGTTATACATCAACGAAACAAATGCAATTTTATTGCATAAATATACAGGAAAGAGTGATAGGAAGTGATAGGAAGAATAAGAGTTCACTGAGAGATGAGTAACGTTACTTGCGGTTGACTGGCTAGTCAGGACGCGGTGGTGGCTCATGGCTCTACCAGAGCGGTGTTTGTCACATCTTGACTGGTCGAGCGTTCAGCGGAAAAGAGAGTGAAATATGACAATCAGGAAGTGACGTAGCTAGGTCGCTCTTCTGAGTTAAAGGGCGACAATCGAGTAAGGCTGAGAGTTTTCAACTCCCACAACTCCGCCACGACAGTCCCACTCCTCTCCTTCATTCATGGAGAGCTCAGGTGAAGGATAGATAACTCAGCATTAAGTTCAGTTAGATAATATCCATTTTACCTCATGCGCTCTTTTCGGCCTTGTGTCACACTTTATATTTTATTTGTGTAATTCAAAATAAGTATTAAATACACAGCATTTCCTTTTACACCGAACAAATGAACGGGCTTTTTCCCACGAGGAGCATTTGAATGATTTACACCGTTTCATGATGACCTTCCATTTTCATCAGCGAAAATGTTTTCTTTAAGCTATTCTTCATTTTTTTTTTAAATTTTATTTTAATCTTTTATTGTTTAATGAATTGTTTTCACAAAAGGAAGACTTTGTGTCGATTTAAGAATAAGAAATCACAACAGACCGAACAATTATTTCAATTTTCAACGCAAAACAAAAAGAAATCATCAAACGTTTGTTTAGTTTCTTTGTCATTTTTTTTTCTTTTCACATTCCGTTTCTGCCAATGAAAGGTAAAAAAAAAAATTCACCTTTTGTTCTTATTTTTTTTGTTGTTGCAGGTTTTAGTTATCTTTTTTTTTTTTTTTAGATTTAAAATACAAAGGAAAAAATAATTGAGTATGCTTTACGACAGGCAATAGAACGGAAAAGTGAAACGAAAAAATACATAACAAATAAATGTTACCAAAGGCAAGATAAATTACTCTTCTAAATACCTGGTAGCAATCCACAAATAAATATCACCATGACATTTATTGGGTGGATTTCTACCAGTATTTTATTTATTTTATTTCTACCAGTATTTTTATTTTCTACCAATATTTTTATTTTTTACCAATATTTTTATTTTCTACCAATATTTTTATTTTCTACCAGTATTTTTATTTTTTACCAGTATTTTTATTTTGTACCAATATTTTTATTTTCAAGTCTTGGGCGATTTTTGGGACTCCAAAGGTGAAAGCCTCATGTCGCCATTTTTGTTTTTATTTTAATTCAAGCCCTCAGCACTATTTGCGTTTCAAACTTAATAAAAATTATTAGTAAAATCACCAAAAACTTGTCCAGGTAGATAGTAGAGGAACTTATCTTGCCTTTGGTAACATTTATTTGTTGTATGTTTCTTCTTTGACCACTTTTTCTTTACGTATGAAAGTTACATTATTAGCAGCCTTTTCAAGTCAAGTAATCACATATTTATTATGCATCGTGCTAAGACTTTAATACAAACGAATTTCTAAAATCTATCTATCTATCTATCTGCCTACCATTATATAAAAGGAACTTTGTGCGAGTGTTAGTTTGTTTTCTATGGACTCGAAAACGGCTGGTCTAGTTTACTCATTTCAATACTCTGTACAATGAAGAATGCATTTGTAGTGGGACCCTTCTCCTGCATTCTGGTAAGAGTTCATCAAGGGAAAGGTCTTTGTTCCTAAATAATAACGTTCCCAGGATGGCCCCCTTCACAGCCCCCAGCATCTGCCACGCTGCATTTTTGTAGCCAACCAGAAACCTGACAAACGCTGCAAAAACCCTTTTCAGCTTCATCCTTGGTAAGGAGGAGTATGGTCAACATGGCGTAGCTTTTCTAGTAGATATAAGTCGATGGAACATTTGACTTAAAGGAGCTTCACCATGTCTTCCTTTCAATCTCAGGAGGTAATTTTCCTGGAGGTCTGAAATGACCAGGGAGAAAACCCTGTTTGCTATCACCTTCCAGGCACTCGGCATCTGTTGCAGCATCTTACCTTTGATGTACTATTTATACTTCATGCAATAAATGCTTTTGTATTTCTTGGATATCAGTTTTTTCTGCAGATTCTGATGGTTTGTTTAATGGTTTTGTGAGGTCTGACCTTGTTGTCGAGGCTTCTTTTGGTTTAGCTCCCCCATACGGAAAGTTGCGGAGTTTCCCTTTTGGAAGGACTGCCTTGGAATGGTGTTGGGTATCTACCTGGTTTGTTTTCGAGTCTGCTTCTCTTTTTAAGGAAGAGCCCTCATGGGGAGCATCTTTTTCAGTGTTCTTTGGGGTAGCTGCCCCTATTTTGACTTTAAGTTCTGGATGATATGCTCCCTCTTTTTCAAGTTTAGATTCCCTTTTGGGGAACTTGTTTTGTTCCTTTAAGGAAGTGGTCATGGTGGTTTCCGGATCTGTGTGGTATGCCCTGTCTAAAGTTGGTAGTGCTTCCGCTTAAAGGAACTTGTTCTCTAGGGGGATCTTTTGTCTCCTCTCCAGCTTTGGTAGTAGCCGTTTCCATATTTGGTTGAAGTTGAATAATGTGAAAAAGTTTAGTTTCAACTGATGTGGGAACGATATCTGAGGTAAGAAGATGAATTGATGCAAAAAACGGCAAGTGAGGGAGATAGAATTGGAAGAGAGAGAGAGAGGGGAAGAGCGCTAGTGGAAGAGAGACAGTGTGGTGAACCTATCCTTATCGCTCGAGGCTTACAGGAAGGCCCAGTTAACAGCTCAAATGTCCTGTAAGGGGGATAGCAGAGAAAAATAAATAAACTTGGCTAGACTAGTTAGGGTGCTGTTAGCAATACGAAAGAGAAGACAGGTTGTCAGTGCATCGTAGACATAAGAATGTTCCCGAGAAAAACAAAGATGAAAGCTGGTCTTTTGATTAAGTTACAAAGTGACAGCAGGTACTACTCTTTTAAAAAAAAATTTATTTATGAAATTAAGGCCAAGGAGCGATAAAGATAATGTTTTTTTGTAACTAAGCATTTTTAAATGAATGAAAAATATCTATAAATATATATAGTGTATTAAGGTATAGTTTTAAAATAAATAATTTTAACTTTTTATTTGTTCATATCAATAGTATCTGAATAATAATAATAAATGTCTTGGGTCAGAGGCTCGAGGGCATTTATAATATAAGCGGCACTTTCTTTGTTTGCTTGCTGTATTTTTTATTTTTTTTAAGGGAGATAATTACATGAAAACTTCCAGTATCAGATATTGCTGTGGAAAATAGATACCAATTTGAATTAGCCAAAAGGTCAAGGAGTATACGTTTTTAAAATAAATAATTTTACTTTTAATTTATTCATGCCAATAATATTGTTAGGTCTGCATTCACGTTTGACAGAAAAAAGAAATTTATACTTTTTATTTATTTGTACCAATAATATTGTGATGTATGCCCATTCTATTTTAATATAAAAAACAATTTTTGCATGATTTAATGAATCATGAATAAGCAACAGGTTAAAGGGCAAAGAAATAAATACTCAAACTTGATTAGGAAATAGTGTTTGTATATATTTTTCAATTAAAAATCTATTGTTAAAAGTGTTTTCAACATTTAATTTCTTCAAGGACGATTTTAATTTCATTTATTTATATTCCTGAATAAATAGTGAAGTCATTCATGATTATTTCTATAGTTAAATAATCAATAGTTAACTATTCTGCACTTTCCAGCTTTTTCAACTAACAATATCCAGTGTTAAAATTGATGCACTGCAGTCAAAATTTGCTACTCAAAAATCTAATACAACGCTGTCAAAGCTCATTACTTTAAAATCCAACACATTTCAGTCAAAGTCTTTGCAAAACAGGCTTTATATTCAAACCAACAGCATTTCATTTGCATATGAGGTGATCAAATATCTCATTACGTTATTAGATCATCAGCATATGAATAGAAACAGTAGCCAGTTTTTTTTTAATTTTTGTTATCTGCCACTGGCACTACATGCTGCACAAAATCAGGTTTGTACCAATTTTTTAAGACATTCAATTGTTATAACAACCATAATAGACTTCGTGGCTTAGTGGGGGATGACCTTTTCTCTACCCTGCAACCTCTCTCCCACAGAAGAGATGTTGCGAGCCTATCCTTGTTTTATCGTTATTTTCATGGCAGGTGCTCGTCTGAACTACAATCTCTGGTTCCCCCTCGCCAATCTTTCACGAGAAACACCCGTCTAGCTGAATCCACTGTGAAAAATTTCCCCCACTCTATATCTGTGCCTAAATCAAAATGCGGATTCCATGAACAAAGCTTCTTTCTTAAAACTGCACGCCTGTGGAACTCTGTTCCGTCTGCCTGCTTCCCTCCGGACTACAACCTGGATGTCTTCAAGTCCAATGTTAACAAATTCCTAATGAACCGCCCCCTTAATTAAACACTTCATCAAATCTCCACACTAACGTAATGTACTTGCAATAACCCTTATCCCTGAGTGGCTTCCGGGCCTTGATAAGTGGTGATCACTGTGTAAAAAAAAAAAACTTTTATAATAAGACCTTTAAAAACAATGGCTATAAAAAAGCTCAATTAGGATACGTTGAACCTACATTAAATATGAACAGATCTAGAAAAGAATGTAAAAGAAAATTCATTTGGCTTACATCTTCTTTTAACCAATATATTATACTTCCAATATATTATACTTCCAAAATAGACTATTAAAGTTGTATAAAAAGTTATAGAAATATTATTTTTTTTATTTTTTAAAAAACACTAATGAAATTAATTGAATTTTAAGAGTTCAGTATTTTTCAATTTTTAAACTTTAAAAATCTATCCAAATTTTTCTATTGATTCTATTTTTACGATATTTTCAGGGTCAATGTGAAATTTTATGCTCTTTCCAATAAACTGAACATAATATTTTAGACAAACGTTTTTTTTTTTAATTCACGCCCCCCTCCCCATTTTGAAATGTTTATTAAAAAGTAAATAATTAATTTACTCACGAAAGTTTTATATATCACAAATTGAAGATAAAAGATAAATAAATGATATATTCAAATTTAAAACAAAAAAGTAGTGTTTTTTTTTAGAAATTTACCTGTAAAGTCCGAAGTTTAAAACCTTTTCTTTTTAAACCACGTTGTTGTTTTTTTTTTGTTTTTTAATGAAACCTTGGTCTTTGCTCCTTTAATTGAAAAAAAATTAGGGTTTGAATAACATTTTTCGAGTAGTTATAAGCTTGGAAAGACAGGGAGTCGAATCATTCCATATTTTTCATGAAGTTTCTGACACACCTAGTGCTTGGGCTTGCATCTGTACAAAAAAGGACACCAGGTGGTCAGGTGGAGAAAAAGGTCAATGCCAAGAGAGATGGATGTGTAAAGTGAAAGTGAGAATGGGCTTGCTGTGGCCAGTGTACGGTTGGAAGAAAGAGAAGTGTAATCCAGGTTAGATGGACATGTGTCAGCGAGAGACTTTTTAAGTGATATCAAATGGTAATAAATGCTTTGTTAAAAAAGAAAAAAAAACATTTAATTATTTGTATTTATGTTTTGTTTGTCTATTTGCGACATTACACTAGATGCAGATAATTTTGCATTTTATATTAATCTAACAATAATAATCTGGAAATAAATACTTCTTAGTTTCATTTTACTTTAGTTCTAATCCTCAAAAACCAGCACTACTATATGAGATACATAGATTTTTGAATATTCCATTAAGTTCTTTTCATTTCAAACACTGAGTTAGTAAAGAATTTGAGAACATAGTAATCCTCTTCCCAATTGACTATATATGGTATAGCATGCATGTCTTTTGTGTTGTCTATTAATCTTACTAGATTCTAGGACAAGAATTCATCTAGTCTGGTGGAGTACTAAGCTTTGTATTACTTGAGGTAACATTACATGGAGTAGATGGATCATTCCTTGTAAAAGCTAATGTGGGTTAGTCATACTGAACAGATCTTATGCGGGCAGCGAATAATATATGATTTTGAATCAGAGTTTATTTGTTGGGAAGAGTATTGTCATGCTAGGTTGTTCTAACCCTAACCCTTGTACAGAGAGACATTAGAGAGACTAGCATTATGTAATAGGCATTTTATGTATGAATCTGAGTGTAAATAATAAAATTTTAATTTGATTTTTTTTTACAGATATTTTTACTTGATGAATTTTTATAGACCATGGAAAACACCTGACAACAACCGAGAAGAATATAGCAGTTTGCATAACAAAGATTATTTTTCTGATGAACTCTACCGGGAGACGTCTGAAAAGTGCACAACCGAGATGAATATAACAGTCTACATAAAAAGATGAATGAATATTATATTTTTGCTTGATTCCATGGAGAAAATGAAAAATAGACAATCGGATAATTCCTGTGAAGTGTATGGACTTTATACTCAATGAGAAGGAACTTTCAATTACACTTGCAAGCTCAAAGGTTGTAAATATTTCCATTGTCTAAAAAAGCAGACATTGAATGAAACAACAAGTCCTGGAAACAGATACTAGAAAAACAATGGAAAATAAGGCATACCATCCACTATGACTATGCAATTCTTACTGCTTTGTACCTAGAAAACAGTGCTATTAAATCTGACATAGTTATATTGTTCAAGAAAAAGTAGCAACTTTAGTAGCTCTTAGTGCCTGTTGGTTAAAAAAAAAACTGAGAGAGAAAAGAAAATGGACTCTAAAACATATAACAAAAATTACCTATAAAATGTACTTGTTGAAGCAAGTGCAAGAGAGACACAAACAGTTAAAAAAAAAAAAAGCTGTGTGTGTGGATCGTATTTTTCCCCAAAAGCAATGTTAGTTTCACATGTGCAAACACACACTGGAGTAAAACAATACACTTGTAAATTATACATTTTGCTGCAAAAACACATTAGTTATATATGTGTAGACACACCTGGCATATATACCCGGTGAACCAAGTGCAAGAGAGATACAAACAATTTCACTTAAAGAGACAGTTGAAGTTTTTAAAAGATTTCTTGGTTGAAATGTATGAGATAGCAAGTGAATGTCTAGCATCGTATAGAATGCCCCATCCCTCATCCAGACCAAAATGATAAGAAAAGAGAAAAAAAAAACATATATTTGTAAATTAAACGAACTATAAAACTAATATAACAAGAACTATTTGTCAAATATACCTGGTGAACCAAGTGAAAGAGAGATACAAATAATTGCACATAAGGAGGCAATTAAATTATTTTAAAAGATCTCCCAGTTGAAATGTATGATATAGCGAGTAATAGTTTGGCATCTGGTAGGATGCCCCATCTTCAGCTAGAACAAAATGATGAGAAACGAAAAAAAACATATATCTGTAAAGTGTGTGGCTCTTCGTTTAGTCGCCAAAGTGCATTAGTTATCCATATACGAATACATTCTGGGGAAAAACCACATTCTTGTCAAATATGTGGCTCTTCATTTCGTCAGAAAAACACATTAGTTGCACATACTCGAACACACACTGGGGAAAAGCCATTTTCTTGTACAGATTGTGGATCTTCTTTTACTGAGAAAGCAAGTCTAGTTAAACATATGCGAATACACACAGGGGAAAAACCTTATTCTTGTAGCAGATGTGGAAATTCTTTTGCCCAAAGAGCATCATTAGTTTCACATATGCGAACACATACTGGAGAAAAACCATATCACTGTGAAGTATGTGATTCTTCATTTGGTTGGAAAAACTCCCTAGTTGCACATATGAAAACACACTCTGCAGAAAAGCCATATTCTTGTAAAACATGTGGCTCTTCTTTTCCCCACAAAAACTCATTAGTTGCACACCTGGAAATGCACAAAGGAGAAACGAAATACTCCTGTACAGAGTGTGGTTCTGTTTTTAGTAATAAAGCCAATCTAGTTAAGCATATGCGAACCCACAGTGGAGAAAAACCATATTCTTCTGAAGTGTGTGGTTCTTCTTTTACCACAAATGCAAGTTTAGTTACACATGTGAGAACGCATACTGGAGAAAAGCCATATTCTTGTGAGATGTGTTCGTCTTCTTTTGCTTATAAACAAACGTTAGTTGCACACGTGCGAAAACACACTGGAGAAACACCGTATTCTTGTGAAATATGTGGCTCTTCTTTCCATCAGAAAAAATCATTAACTGCACATATGAGAACACACTCTGCAGAGAAGCCATTTTCTTGTAAAGATTGTGGATCTTCTTTTACCGAGAAGTCAAGTCTAGTAAAACACATGCGAATACACAGTGGAGAAAAACCTTATTCTTGTAGCGTGTGTGGAACTTCTTTTAACCTAAAATCAACGTTAGTTTCACATATGCGAACGCATACTGGAGAAAAACCATACAATTGTGAAACATGTGGCTCTTCATTTAGTCGGAAAAACATATTAGTCAACCATATGCGAATACACAGTGGAGAAAAACGGTATTCTTGTAAAGTGTGTGGCTCTTGTTTTACTTGGAAAAACGTATTAGTTTACCATATGCGAACACACACTGGTGAAAAACCTTATTCTTGTGAAATATGTAGCTCTTCTTTCAGTCTTAAAAAAACACTAGTATCACATCTACAAACACACACTGGGGAATAATCACATAGAGGGAGAAAATACCAAAATACCAAGGACTTATGTATGACATGAAAGAAACTGGAATCTTAAGAAGGTATCAATCATTCCAGTCATTATAGAAGCAACCGAGCTAATGAAAAAGAAGTTCAAAATCTATATGGTGAATATACCAGGTGAACCAAGTGAACGAAAAATACAAACAATAGCATTTAAAGGGGCGGTTAGAATCTTAAAAAGATCTCTCGGTTGTAGTAACTAAACTAATGGGAAAATGTTTGGCATCTGGTAGAATGTCCCATCCCAGCAAAAACAAAGTGATAAGAAAATTTAAACATCCTTGTGTTGGTCTTTCACTCAAGGCATTTATTACAAGGGGCATGCAATAAGTAATGCCCCTGACCCACTTCTCATAGCAGTAGAGCAACGAAACTTGGCACAGTTATTAGTCTTTCTCTACATAGGAACCACCCAGAGTTATGCATTTCTCCCATCATTTGATGCAGCTGTGGAGACTGTTTTGTAGAACACCCCAGGTTGGTCCTCCAACCACGATGTGACTTCAGAAATCAAGGCTGCATCATCTGGGAAACGCTTTCCTTTCAAAAGCAACTTCATGCCTGAGAAGAGGTGAAAGTCAGAGGGTTCAAGGTTAAGAGAGTAGGGAGGATGGGGCAGGATTTCATAACCACACGCCCGTGCTTCTGATCTGACAACATGCAAGTTGTGGACCGGAGCATTGTCCTGCAGGAGGAGGGTATCTTTGCTGATCTTCCCCCACCTCTTGATTTTGATAGCTTTCCTTAATTTCCTCAAAAGTGAAGCATAATAGGCTCCTGTAATTGTGGTACCCTTTGCCAGGAAATCTGTCATCACTACTCCGTTCTAGTCCCAGAAGACTGTGAGCATGACCTTGCCAGCGGAGGGCTGCACCCTTGCCTTCTTTGGAGGTGGTGAGTCCAAGTGCTTCCACTGCATTGACTGGGCTTTGGTCTCTGGATCATAGTGATGGACCCAGGTCTCATCCTGTGTAATCAGTCTTTTGAAAACCTTTGACTCATCTTCTTGGCACATCTCCAAATTCATCTTCAAGCACTCGACATGTTCTTGCTTCTGGAATGGTGTGAGCAACCTGGGAATCCATCTGGCAGACACCTTATGCATATGCAAATGGTCATGAATGATAGTTTCCACAGACCCTGTACTAATCTTGACATCTTGGGCTATTTGGCGAATAGTAATGCGCCGATCTTCTAAAATGGCAGCCTCAACTTGACGGACAGATACCTCATCAATGGCAGAAAAGGGAGCGACTAGGTCTGGGAGCTGTTTCCACAGACTTCCAGCCATGTTTGAATTCACGATGCCAGCGTTTTATAAGATCATGTGATGGGGCATTATCACCATAAGTTTCTTTCATTTCATCAAAAGTGTCCTGTGGTGTGCGTCCTTTCAAATACAAAAACCGGATCACTGCTCGACATTCAACAGGCTCCATTTCACACCTGACTCAGTTCAAACACCTGTAAAACAGAAACCACAATTCAGAGCTGTAATTTGCTACATAAGCCGTAGAGATATAAATCATTGCACATGCAAAATTTCAGCTAGATCAGACAACTGGAAGTGGGTCAGAGGCATTACTTATTGCACGCCCCTCGTATGTTTCTGAATTTTTTTAGATGAGGGTCTATTATTCATATTATTTAAATACTGTTCTAATCTTGTTCATGTATATCTTGTTGCACTCGGGAATAGTTCTATCAAACTTAGGATCTACACAGAGCTTCAAACATCACCCTTATTTAATCTGATGCAATAGCTTGCCTTTCTTCCCTCAGCCATGACTGGGTAGAAGTCCTAAGTAATTCAAGTTGTATTTTGCAGGAGAGTAGACACATGTTTCTAAATATTTTATGATGAGGATTCATTATCTATCTATTAATATCGTAGTACCTTTAACATATGTACGTACATGTGTCACGGTTTCCAGACTACAAATTATTCGATCGATTTACTAAAGCTATGATGTGTCGCCTCCACTGAAGATGGAATCTTCAACCTCTGGAAGAGCATAAATTACAACTGAATTTTAGCTTTATCTACTCGGGTTCCCCCATGGTTTAAATAAACTGTTCCATTCAAAATTACATGCAAGCTCCTGAGTTCAACATTTGACAAGACACACTTGAATAAGGTCGCAAGCTACATCAAATGGAATGTTGTGAAAATAACACTGTGTTGAACGTTCAACTCCAACTCCTTGGATCTTTTCACCCCTGATTGATTCTGGGCCATTGTTGGTGGTCACACTTTGACCACCCAGAAGTTGGGCAGAAGATAACATCCAGACGGTCTCTATTCATGGAGGTTTATCTGCTGATAATATCGAACATGATTTTCTCACAAGGCCAATCCCAGCATGACTTTTCCATTCAATGAGATACTTATATTTTAAAACAAAGAAAATATCTCTTGTGTGGTTAGACTTTGGTCAGAGATATTTTCAGTTCTTTCTGCCACCCTCTTTCTTTGGCTAGACATCTGTTGCTGCAACGTCTGTCATTTGTATGCCCTAACAAAAACTTGCTGCATAGCACATGTTTACACTCCATCATCAACGACACTTTTTATATATAATATTGTTTAACTCAACTTATTTTGTTATAACAGAGATAACATTTTATATTAACAAACAACTTTTTTCTGCTATTAGTGAAGTAAAAGAAATACAAACAAATATGGATGTTTCTGGGTATTGAATTAAGGGTTCATTTGAGCTATAAACTATAATTTTAATCTGAACATTTGTTAAAAAGCTACTAAATTAAAAATAATTGTTAGCATTAATTTTTTTAAAATTCAATTTTCACCCCAAACAAAGCACAGTGCCACTTTGAAGTAGGGGGCTACTATCGAGGACATGTTGCAGGGGCATTATGAAGGGAGATGAGTAGCAAGATGTCTGTTCACATTACACTTGAACTTGTGCATGTCAGTACAGTTGGAAAAGCAGAATACCGGAAAGGAGTTGTAAATTAAAAAATAATTGTTAATTCATTGCAGTAATTGCTCATAATTCATAATAATATGCTTGACTTGCTTCAAATGCATACCTCGATCGGTAAACTTTTTTTTATATAACTTGAGTGCCTTTGTAACACTGAAAATGTAAGGGAAAAGCTTAATCTTTTTACCATTCAAATACACCACAATTCATTTTTAAATGTAAGGTTTATCAAATGGAACCAAATTTTAACATGAAACTTTATTGTTGCCATTAGTTTATAATCTATTTTTGGATCTTGAAAATAAAAATGACGTTTAACTTCAAAGTGTGATTTTACTTGCTTTAATGTTAATCATGTAATTAAGAGTGAATGTTATAATCAGTTATAATCCATTGTAACCAGTTTTATATGAATTAAGATTTACCTCACTAAGCATTTTTTTTTTTTCCTTCACTTCTGGTCTGTCTGATTAGATTTTAATACAGACTGTCTCTGTTCGTAGAGCTTGTCTGCAGATAATTGTGGACATTGCTTTTCCCATTCAAAGGAAATATCTCTTGTGTGGTCAGACTTGGACAGGAATATTTACAGTTCTTTGTGTTGCCCTTTTTCTTTGCAACCTCTGCCATTTGTATGCACCAACAAAACACAGGGCACAGCGTATGTTTACACCCCATCATCACGAATATATTGTGTTTAATGCAATTTAATTTACTATAGCTAATAATATTTTATAATCTGATAAAACAACTGTTTTTCTGTTATCAGCGAGACAAAAGAAATAGAAGCATTGCATTATGGGTACATTTGAGTTATAAACTATAATTTAAATCTAAACATCTGTCAAAAGCGTATTAATTAAAATAATTGTTAGCATTGATTAATTGCTCTGTGTAAATATTTCATAATAATGTGCTTGTCTTGTTACAAACCCATACATTAATTTCGTTCAAGAAGGCCTGTATTTAAAGACTTGCCAGCCAAAACTCAGTTTTGTTTCATCTTCAATTTCTCAAGAACAGCACATGTTTAGGATAACTCCGTCACCAGGAGACGTTAAAACGATATTACACGCATTGCACATGAACTTTAATTTCTATCATGGAAAGTTACCACATCGAACGAGAATTTAAATTTTCTTTTAAATAATTTTTTTTTCAAACTACTGTTCTTACAATATGAACACACACACACACGCATTCGTTTATATGAATTATGAACTGTTTTTCTCAGAAAATAGCTATATTAACTTTAAGCTCATGTGTGGCACTCTGATCATAAAAAAATCAGTAATTTCAAACCTTGTGCTAATTTCACAAAATCTTCAGTTCATTATGAACATTTGACACACGAAAACATTCATATTGGAACAATTTAAACTAATATTCATAACACGTAAATAATTGTTGTTTATTTCGTGTTCTTTATTATTTTCCAGATTTTATTTTTATTTATATGTAAGGATGTGGATTGGTGAAACCTTGCTATTGATCGGTGATTCTCTTAAATTTACCTTTAATGGTTCTGTGAATACACTCGTACTTTTGACTTCAATAAAGTTGTGGCGCACTCAATCTTGGTCCTAAAAATTGATAAATCCCGATTATAAATTGATTATTCGAACCACATTTCCTATGAACATGAATAAATATTTGAATATATAAAGCACTTGAAACATATAACCTTTTTCCAAAATAACTGCTGGATTCAACATTAAATAAGGCATAAAGGGTTGATATGTCATAAAACAAAACAACCACCAAATCATACAGTCTTCCTGATAAAATTCTTGTAGTTAACATGTTCCTTTCATTTATTTTTTCTATGTTATTTTAACGCCTTTGGTAATAGTTGATGTAGTTCATCAAAAATATTAAAGAGCTGAAAACCACAAAGAGATATCTACAGTGAAAAGGTATAGGCAGAAGCAATATTCTCGCTTTGTAAGCGATTTAAAATCATTCTTAGACGCAATAAACTCAATCAGGGAATAAGACTAACATTATATCCTACACAAGTTTAGTTTCAACATTTAAAAAGACTGTGTGACTAACCATGTCATATTGGTATCCATGACTCGGAATACAATAAACTTTGTGATTGACTGGGGCAACCCTTGCAGGTGTAACGTCTCAGTCAAGGTCATATTTAGTGCTCATAACTAAGTGTTGTGTCGTGGCACAACAGTAAAAAGAAGAAAATCAAGTCAAGGTTGGTTTAAGGAACAAGTGTATTTAACATCACAGGTACAAAGGTAGGAAACGGGTATAACTGGCTTGCACACAGCTAGTCAGTGGTAGTACCGTCGCTTCTTCCCTTGGTGTTGGTATTACTGGCACTATATATAGTGAGAACTGGCAGAATTTCTCTTATGTTAGAAAGGCCGGTGTAACACTAAGGATTCTTCATACTTGACCAGGACAAGTGCTTGAGACCTACACCGCACGTCATAAGTACATTTATGTAAGCTATTTATTCAGGGGTCTTGTCCCATGGCACGTCCAATTAGATGTTGTCTATCAACTTCACCTGTTCCATGACTCGTTGCTCGATATTACGGTGCCATTTGCACATTGCCATGATGACACCCAACAATAGGAAGAGTTTTTCCCGTTTTAATCTCTTTGCAAGCCTGTCTTTGTTTTACCGTTATTTCCATGGCAAGTGCTCGTCTGAGCTCCAATCTCTGGCCCCTCTCGCCAATCTTTTATGAAAAACACCCATCTAACTGAAGCCACTGTCAAAAGTTTTCCCCATTCTCTATCTGTGCCTAAATCAAAACGTAGATTCCATGAACACAGCTCCTTTCTTAGAACAGCACGCCAGTGGAACTCTGTTCCATCTGCCTGTTTCCCACCTGACTACAACTTGGATGTCTTCAAATCCAACGTAAACAAATTCCTGATGAACCGCCCCCTTAAGTAGACACTTTATGAAATCTCAACACTAACGTACAACGTACTGTACATACAATAACCCTTATCACTGAGTGGCTTCCGGGCCTTGATAAGTGGTGACCTCCTTGTAAAAAAAAAATTTTTAAATAATATTAACACTAGCAGGACCCTTGTACCGGCGTTGCCCGGTGAAAGCATATCACAAAGACAGAACAGATTCAGTCAGGGATCCCCACCTCAAGAAGATAAATTAAACTACGGTTCTTTGTGGGGGCTACAGCCATGTTGTTTTGGGGGCGATTACTTGCATGAAATAACCACGTATGCCCCTAGTTCATGAAAATCTGTAATCATAAACTTTTTGTCTTTTCTATAGGATACTTATTAGCAAAGAATCTCTAATAAACATTTGTGGCAAAATCCTTTAACGTTAGAATTTGAATTACTATTTTTAAACAGGTTAACAAATGTTGTTTCATAAAAGAGAAAAAAATGGTCATTAAAACATGTAAGTATCTTACATGTGTGTGTTCATTACATATGAAAACAACAACTCCTTCTTTGCCTATTAGCCAAGCATAGAGGTCGAATCACAGGACTTCGACAGAAACTCTCAGTGGTCGATCTTGTTTCCTGACTGGGGCAATCAATGCCGTTTTCCCCACTCCCGACACATCCCATCCCAGAAAACTGGGCACTTGGGAGTGCTTGAATGCCGTAATGCCAGTGCAAGTAGATTGGGTTGACCATCGTCTGATGGGTTGAGGGTACCAGATTGACAGTTCCTAGCTGCTGTTCTCGACTAGTAGTACAGGCGCCCTAACTCTTTGGTAGCGCTTAGAGTGACTGCTCCATCAACAGTTGAATAATATCGGGTTGTTTGTAGTGCCATGTTGCGCATGGAAAGGGACCCTGCACTCATCCCCGGTGGGCTTTACCGAGGCCACAATCCTAGTAGATGGAAGGTCAATTGATGGTCAACTTGTGTTGCATGTCTGGTATTCTGAATAACCACTTGCTCAGCACCCCTTACCTAAACTGAAACTCTTTAAAAAATGACAGTACAATAAAAAATTACGCTTAAACCAGGGCAAAACTCAAACAAAACCAAATTACCCCCTTTCTTGAGGCTTGCATTTACGAACATCCGTGAGCTTAGAACTAATTTAGATGATGTTGAAGCAGTTCTCCTAACAAACACCCCAGATATCTTAGCACTAAGTGAGACTAATCTAACATGCCCGGATATCTCCCACTCTACCGTAAGGACTCTGACAGACATATGCACGGGCTTGGAGTCTATATTCGTAACACCCTCCCCTTGATCAGAGAAACAAAACTAGAATCAGACGATCAAGCCTTTATGTGCTTTAGACTTAACATGCAACATAACATTAGTTACTTTTATTTTCTCTACCCTCTCCCTCGACTCAGGACTGTACCGTAATAAACAAAATCTCTGACAGTATAGATACAGCACTTTCCCTCGACACTAGCGCACAGTGCATGTATTTGGTGACTTCAATGTCCTCCACAGCAACTAGCTTGGATTTTCTACTTACACAGACACAGCTGGTAGCACAACACATAGCTTCTCTATATCTCATTCCCTATCACAAACGGACATGTTTCCAACCCATTTCCCAGACCAGCAAGAACAACACACTTCACTTCTAGATCTGTTTCTGACCACAGTTCCCGATAATTGTGTAACAAATGCCCACAGCCCACTTGGAAATGCCGATCATGCAGTTATAATGGTCGAAATCGCCCTAAACTCTAGAGCCAAAACTGAAGAGTCACTGCTCAAAACAACGAGATATAAAAAGGCTGACTGGGAAGCCATCGGGGATCTCATCAGACATCCCATGGCGAAATATCTTTTCACTTCCTGCTGAACAGTGCGCCAATGAGACCACTGAATGGTTCAAAACGGCAATTGAAGTACATGTTCTCACACGGAAATTTTATAGCAAGCCGCACTCTCTCCAATGGTTTACTTCTACTTGTGCAGCTGCCATTGCGCAAAGGCAGCATGCGTACTGCAGATTTAACTGACATAAGTCCAGTTCAAACAGACAGAAGTATATAGAAGCCAGAAATAACTGTAAGAAAGAAATAGTGACAGCTAAGAGAGAATTTACTAAAACCACCAAAAAACACATCGAAGCACAGAAATTAGGAACCCGTGACTTTTGGAAAATCTACAACAGTGTAGTAAATAATGGGCAATCAACTATTCCCCCACTATCCAACAATCATGAGCTTGTTTGCTCAACAACCAAGAAGGCTAACATGCTTGCCAGTCGGTTTGCCTCCAACTCCACACTGGACCCTGCTAACCTTTGCAGACAGACGCCACACTAGACGATCTGAAAATCACCCCTTCTTAAGTGCATGCTATCATAAGAAATCTTGGCACTTCAAAAGCATGTGGACCTGATCTCATCCCGGCTGTGCTATTAAAATAATTCTCTGACGAAATAGCTCCAGTCCTCTCCAAACTTTACAACAAATGCCTTAATGAATCTTGCTTTCCTGCCTGCTGGAAAACTGCTTCTGTGGTACCAGTTTTCAAGAATTCTGGCGAAAGTACTGACCCATTAAATTATCGACCCATTAGCCTTCTCCCACTAGCCTCCTCGTCAAAATATTTGAGTCCATAATTAACCCAGCTCTAGTCCATCACCTTACAAGATGCTAAACTTCTGACCAACCGACAATATGGATTTAGGCAAGCCCGTTCCACAGCAGACATCCTAACTGTAATCTTTGAACGTATATACCATTCACTGGACAAAGCAGTGGAGGATAGAGCGGTAGCTCTAGATATATCTAAGGCTTTTGACAGGTTATGGCATGAAGGTCTTCTCAGGAAAATCAGATCATACGGTATCACTGGAAAAATACTTAACATAATTAAATCCTTCTTAGATAAGAGAAAAATCCAGATTGTCCTCAACGGTCGTACATCTAAACAATATGATATAAATGCGGGAGTGCCATGGGCCTCTATTATCTATCTATCTATCTATCTATCTATCTATCTTCTATCTATATAAATAAAATGACCTCTTTATTTCCCCTCCAACTTTGACCTTAACAGGATTAAAAATCATGACATTACATGCAAATATAATGCATACAGACTGTAGCACATTATCTGAGGTTTGCTATAGGCCTATTACCTCTACAGTTCCTCAACAATGGTACATGGTGAGAGTCAACTGCCAAAATGTCTTAGATTCAATGGAAGTTGCAACATCTTTTCTCTCTATTAGATTCCTCCTTTCCCCTCTCCCCATTTACACCACGGCGGATGTGTTCACAAGGACCACTACAAAGAAACACACCAGTTTGGAATTGTACAAGGTTACTTATGACGTTTCTTTTTTTTTTTTTTTAATCTTTTTTCCCTGATTTATGCTTTCTGTTTTTTCTATAATCGAAAGCTCAAAAAACATATAGTGTTTACCGATGTATTTGAAAATTTAAAATGGCGCCCGATTCTCTCTTTGACACAGTAAGTTTGGGAAAAGGAGTTAAAAATAGAAAAAACTAGACAAAATACTGTTAGAAACCCACTCAATATATGTGACATAGGCTGGCATATATTCGGTGTGTTTTTAACAATATTTTGTATAGTTTTTTATTTTTACCTCCTTTTCTCAAACTTACCATGTCAAAGAAAGAGTCGGACGCCATTTTAAATTTTCCAATACATCGGTACACACTGTATGCGTTTCGGGCTGAATAAACATGTTACATTAAATAAAAAAAACATATCCAGTTAGGTAGAAAAGTAACTTATCTTGCCTGTGATAACATTTATTTGTTATATATTTGTTTTTTTCACAACTTTTTCGAATCTATGTGTACAGTAATACAAACCCAAGTATAGTATTCGATTTCATTCTCTTATGGAGAGATCTTTTTTTTTACTTAAAATTATTTCATCGTTACAAGTGATAATTTAGCCTCCTAAATTATTTATTTCAAAAAAAGTTTCTTGTCTTAGTCAATAGAGTGCCTTCTCTAAAACAGCAACGCCTCTTGCCCCGTCTCTATTTTTTTAATTTTATTTTTTTCTCCAGTTTTTTTCAACAGATTATTATCGAATAAACACTAGTCTACCTAATTATCAAAAATGAAAAAAAAAAAAGTCAATATTTAATTATTTGTAGGGGTGCTTAGTTTCTAATGCAACGTTCTAGTAAATAGATCACTCATTTTAGAACCAGCCAATGTTTTTAGGCCAAATTTCGCGAATTTATCCCTTTTTTGGGCAAATGTGTAGTTTAGCAGCGTAAATTATTGGACGGACAGAACGTTTTTTTATAAACCAACCACATTGTTAGACCCAAAGGCTGAAATAAAACCAGAAAAAAAAAATCCTTTTATTATTATTATTATTATTTTTTTTTTTTTTTTATCATTTTTATTAGACTGTGACAATCGAGGTTGCCATGTTTTTAAAAGTTAGCCTTTCTAAGGTTTGACAGATTGGCCTTTTAAAGGTCAAATTTGGCCTTTTTACCATCTTGGAACAGTTTTAGTCGCTATTTTTGTGATGAAAGAGCGTAAAAAAGGCAAAATTTGGCCAATCTGTCAAACTTTAGAAAGGCCAAATTATAAAAACAATATGGCGGCATCGATTGTCGCACATTTAGTCTAATAAAAAATGTTGAAAAAATAATAAAAATGAAAATTTTCGGGTTATATTTCAGCCTTAGGGTCTAAAAATATGTTTTATATAAAATAAATAGTTTTTATAATTTTTTGTCAGTCAAATTACGCCGCTAAACTACACATTTGCTCCCTTTTTTGTTTGTTTGTATAATGTATGTTTGTGTTGTGTGTGTAAAATAATCTAAAAATAGGCTAAATTCGCGAAATTTGGCCTAAAATCGTCGATTTTTTCTAAAATGGATGATCGATTTACTAGAACGTTGCATTAGAAACTAAACAATTATTTAAACAATATAAACCTACAATTATAGTAGACTAGTGTCCATTTAATAATAATCTGCTAAAAAAAAAATGTAAAAAAAAATAAAAAATAGAATAGAGGACAAGATTCTCCAGGTCCGTCGTAAGGGTAATCTGGTTAATGACCGAATTTTCTTTATTTTCACTTTTTGGGGAGGGGGGGGGGATTAGCATGAATAAATATGTTGAGAGTTATCTCCCTTTCTACTGCACTTCCAAAATGGCGGGTTTTGCTCAAAGAATGTTTTTAAAGAAATCTTTTTCGTTGTCTTCTCCGCAAATTCTGTTCGCTTCGATTCGGAATAAACTTGTTACCTTACACGAATTTAATTACGGTCAGCTTCAGTCACAAATCCGAACAATTCACAATGGACATCGAACGTTTACCTCTTCTTTACAAGCAAATCGGGTTCCTTCCCAAGGTGTTTTGCCGTGTCGTTTGTTTATGAAAAGTTTTCCGATTTCAACGTTTCTTGCCACTGAAAATCTCAGACATTTTTCCTCCCTTTTTTGTCTCCAGACTTTAAATAATTGTTCTCTACTTTCTCCGAACCCAACTTGTTCGTTTGAAATTCAATGCAGGTTTAAACAAAAGAAAACTCGCAGCAAAAAGGTCAGATTTTGAGTTTTGACTTTTGGAAAAAAAAAAAAAAAAAAATCTGAACCATAATTAATTTGCCTGGTGGGTGCTTATTCAGATTGGCACATATGGCGGCAATTAAAAAGTAAAAAAAACACAAGAAAGTCTATGATGTATGTACTGGTCGCAAAAGAAAAATGAAAAATATGCGCTTGAGCGTACAACAATGGTCACCAGTCACCACTTTTAAGCATAACGAATTGTATTGCTTAATACACGGAAAACTACTTATTTGCGGAAAATTTAAATGCGATATTGGTTTTCAATATACCTGAAAACCAGTTTAAAGTCGTCATTTTAAAACAAAGTAAAAAATTTAGCTTTTTATTCAAGCAAATTAAATTTTACTAAGCGAGTCGCCGAATTGTAGTGTTTTCGTCGGTTTTCATTAAATCCGATGAAATAAAAAAGGGGGGACAACTCAAAAGTCGAGGTGAAAAATAAACCTTAGTTTCAATGTAGTTTAGTAGTGAAATTTTATTTCTGATTGCCTCCACAAGTCCCAATTTGAATAAGCACTGTCTCGTATTACAAAAAACGTCGAAATTTTTTTTTTTTTTTTTGATTGGAACAAAGTGTAGTATCTGTTATGCTATACTTAGTTTATTCTGTCCTCAGTTGTAGAAAAAGAAGTCCTTCTAGACTGAGGCAATTCTTCTTTCTTTCTTTATTTTTTTTCAATTCAGAGTGCCGGTTTTAGGAAGCTGGATTTTATCGTACATTAAAACCGACCTTGCATGTATTTTTGCCCTCGTAGAGAGCCAAGTCAATCGAAACATTTAAAAGTTCACAAGAAAACACGCAAACAAGCAAATGACTCTTGAGTCATTTGCTTTTCAGGTTAAATAGTAATCGTAACGCTCACTTCTAAAATGGATGTTTCGAGAATTAAAAAAAAAAAAATCTGTTCTATAAATAAACAAAATTTAAATTATAAAAATGACAAATCTTCGTCCTTGAGGACAGTAAACTACAAGGTCATTTTTAATGTGGATGAAACCTAGCTCCTCCAAAGAGACATGCTATTGGAACCAATATATATATATATATATATATATATATATATAAGTGAAAGTGTCTGTGTGTGTGCATTTCCCTACGCAATAACTCTCGAAATTTGATATACTGGGTACTGAGATTTGGGGAAATCGATGTGATCGGTTTTCGGCCAGAAATTAGACGATTAAGGAGTCAAAGTTTAACGATTTGACCTTTGAGAACTCTACTAAACTCCTCCGACAATTTTGGGTCTAAACACTTGAAATTTTAGATATAGGTTCCTTGGACATGGATCTAACTTAATAACTCGATTTGAGCCCAAAACAATAAATGTTAAGGGGTCATAATAGGGGTCAAAGTTAAAACAAATTGACCACTTTTTTTCTTTTTCTTTTCTTTTTTTTTTTTTTTTTTTGCTCAACATACATCTCCAAATCGCCGGGCACCCATGCTAGTCTACAAAAGTATCTGTCTGTGTGTGTACATTTCCCTACGCAATAACTCTGTAAATCTTTAGTCTACAGACTCGAAATTTGATATACAGGGTACTGAGATTTGGGAATATCGATGTGATCGGTTTTCGGCCAGAAATTTTGCTGTTAAGGAGTCAAAGTTCAACGATTTGACCTGTGAGAACTCTACCAAACTCCTCCAACAATTTGGGGTCTAAACACTTGAAATTTTAGATATAGGTTCCTTGGACATGGATCTAATTTAACTTGATTTGAGCCCAAAACAATAAATGTTACGGGGTCAAAGTTAAAAAAATTGACTGTTTTTTTTTTTTTTGTTTTTTTTTTTTTGCTCAGAATACACCTCCATACACCCGGGCAATGCCAAGCACCCATTCTAGCATATATATATATATATATATATATCAATCAAAAAGTGTTAATTGTAGAATATAGAGGTGGGGTCAATTTCTTAAATGTCCGCCAAAATCTATTCCGAGCCTGAAAAACTCATTGACAGCATACTCGAAAACATGTAAAAGTCGTCCTCGAGTTGGGAAGAAAGTAAAAATTTACGCTACCTCTCCCCTAGGTGTATCAGAGTTTTTGTAGGAGTTTTTGACTCCCCTAATACGAAACTGCGAATAAAATATAAAAAAACTCGTAATTTCTCTTTTAAAAATGGGTTGTTTATTTTCTTTATGGATTATACTTCCAAAATAAACTATTAAAGTTGTATAAAAAGTAATAGAAATAAACCAAATATAATATTTTAGACAAACATTTTTTATAAATTCACGCCCCCCCCATTTTGAAATGTCTATTAAAAAGTAAATAATTAATTTACTCACAAAACTTTTATATATCACAAATTGAAGATAAAAGATCAATAAATAATATATTCAAATTTAAAACAAAAAAGTGTTTTTTAGAAATTTACCTGTAAAGTCCGAAGTTTAAAACCTTTTTTTTTTATTTTAAAAAAACTTTTCTTTTTTTTTTTAACTGAAACCTTGGTCCTTGCTCCTTTAATTGAAAAAAAAAAATAGGGTTTGAATGACATTTTTCTAGTAGTTATAAACTTGGAAAGACAGGGAGTCGAATTATTCAGTATTTTTCACGAAGTTTCTAACACACCTGTTTTTTTTTTTTTTTTTTTTTTTTTTTGTTTTGTTTTTTTTTTAGACGGGAATAAACACCTGTCACGTAAGAAAGTCGCAATATTTTTCTCTGTGATAGTCACAAAGTATGTATTCAATTTAGTAGAGCGTTATAATTGAAAACTGATCCCCGACGATAAAAATCATAACATTTTTTTTTTAATCTGAACGTTAAGTTTGTAATCGATGAAATTAACGTGAAAATATAAAAAAGAAAGGGTAAATTATGGAATTTAGAGATGAGGGTCAGTTTCCTGAATGTCCGCCCAGATTTATTATTCTTATTTTTTTTTTTTTACTTGGGAGTCACCATTCATAAAGGCCCAAAGACCACCCGAGGATAAGGGTAAATGAATGCAAGGTGGTAGTATAATAATCGTTAATGGTGTAACTTTGGTAGAATTTGATTATTTATGGAGACGGCTTGTTTACATTGGATTTGAAGGCTACTATGTTGTATTCAAACACGAAGCAGGCGAGTGGAACACTCTTCCAATGTTCCACAGACGGGCAATTCTGGGAAAGAAGTTTTAATCATGGAATCTTCACGGATAGAGAGTGAGGAAAATCATATATAGTATTTGTAGCTAGTCAAGTCAACACTTTGCTCCTAACCAGAAAAGTACCAACCACAAATCTTTTCATTTAACTTTAGTCAGTTTTTTTTTTTTTTTTTACGGAGGAGTGGGGTATTTGCTTGCCTTTGCATAAGGGCGAGGTTAGACACAAGATCAGTTTTTTATTGTGCAGAAAATTCAGCTCCTGTAAAAAAAAGAGCCGCTCTAGACTGGACACAAAAATAACATGTTTTCCAGTTCACATTGCTTCAAGGAGGAGGGCACTTCAGACAAGAAGAGATAATGCCTGGGAAGATGGCCTGTAACTTATCTAATTTTTTTATCACAAATAATTATTTAAAAAAAAAAAGATTTTACTAAAAAGATGTTTGGTAAATTTCTGTTAAAATGGCGACTTATATAGGTTTTCGGGTTGAAAACGAATATCATATTTAAATTTTCAGCAAATAAGTAGTTTTCAGGATATTAAGCAATGTCATTTCTTATTATTGGTGGCCATCTTAGTATGTGCACATAGTTTCTTGGGTTGCGTTTATATGCACGAGTGCACACCAAGGTGGCTACCAGCAATAAGAAATGACATTGCTTAATATCCAGAAACCTATTTATTTGTTGAAAATTTAAATGCGATATTCGATTTCAGCATATGCGAAAACCATTCGTCATTTTAAAAGAAAATGTTACGGTTGAATTCAGGTAAAAATTTACCAAAAATTGATTTAGAGAAGCTAAGATTATACTTTTATGTTGCGTCGACTCTATTCATTATTGTCTACAAATGTAATATCTGAACGTGTTGTTTCTGTTTTAACTAAAAAGTACCAGGGAAACTTGATGTTTCCCGGGTGCATGAATAACAAAACAGTTTAGAAGTGTATGTAACCTGTTTCGGGTTTGTTTTACAATCCACAGAGGTATGAAAAAGTTGTCAAAAAGCAAATATATTATAATGAATGTTATCAAAGGAAAGATAAGTTACTTTTCTACCTAGCTGGAGAAGGTTTTAGTGTTTTTATTTGATATAAAATATTCGGTTCGAAAACAAATAGCGTTGAGCGCTACGTGAGAACAAGAAAAAAATGGCTGTGATGTCTCTTTATATCTTCAAAGTCTCGACAATAACTTCAAAATCTACTATATCTATAAAAGTGAGAATGCATGTGTGTGTGAAGACACTTCTCAACCTATATACTCAATGGATTTTTGATCTACAGACTTGAAATTTGGTATATACGATATTCAGACATGTGGAAAACTTTTTAATCTGTGTTTATCCGGAAAAAAAGGGCTGCTAAGGGATCAAAATTGAAAAATTGTTATTTGGGGTTTGATTTTTATCTGTTTGTCACCTGTTTCATGATTGCGCATGCGCTAATTGTTTACATTATGTTAGGAATAAGAAGGTTTGAAAACACCTTTTGAAAATCGTGTCAAGTTGGGCTAATGGTTATCGTACTTGAATCACTGGTTTTAGGTTTTGGTTTCGATCTCAGCTTGAGTATTTTTTTTTTTTTAACTTAACAAACTAATGTACTTGCAGTAACCCTTATCCCTGAGTGGCTTCCGGGCCTTGATAAGTGGTGATCACTGTGTAAAAAAAAAAAAAAAAGAAAAAACTTACAAGAAGTGAACTGTTTAGAAAAAACAATAATCCTCGCATGCGCGTGTCTCAGTTTCTTTCCGTTTTTTTACATCATTTTTTAAAAGGAATGTAACATTACCTATAATACCGAGCAAACCAAGAACATCTGCTAGTAAGAAATAAAACAAAATGGTGATCAAAACCCACTAAACGTCACAGTAACAAAACTGAAATTGCATAAACATTAATGAGAGCGCACATTTCCTTGGTCTACACTAGGTGTAACTGCCGCCGGGAGCAGCAGGGCTCCCCATTGGGGAGAGATTAAGGCTCCCAAAAGACTGTAGAAGGCCGTGCAACTATGCTTGTATTAATTGTCAAGCATTATTGTGTGCCCGGGCAGCGGTGGCCAACCTTGCTGGAAGGAAAAGTTAAGTTGTGAATTTCATTATTTGTTTGTGAAACCGACATATACATTTTATTGTTGGTGAGAAAATGACAATCCAATGTCGTTTTGAGAACATAACGCATATAATTTGTTTCTGGGGCCACGGGGGTTAACCTCCCTGCTCGTGGTAATCAAAAACTGCAAGCGTTCGCAGAATCACCAGCACACACACAGGGAGTCAGGAATTCCCCTAGAATGACATACTGATTGGCGATTGGTTTAGAGAACACCTTACCCTACCCTGATACCTTGTATATCAGCGAATGCCCATGCTAAAATTAGTCAGTTGAACAATTGTATATAAGTTTATATCATATTTGTAAATTTGACTTGAATTAACTCGTAGAATAAAGATATCTGAGTTTGTCTTTCTTTTGTGTGCATGAAACTCTATTCACTTTCAGCGTGACACGGCATATCAACCCGAAGGTGAAACCGACACTGATCAACCGACCAACGAGATCCCGCTGAGCCGAGAGAACTTGTGGAGAATTTCCTGTGAAAGACAATCACGACACATATGTGATAAAAGATCTCTGTTTAGGGATCGCTGAGGGTTCACACCTGTTGCCAGTAACCCGGAAAGGTCACATTTGGTGACCTGTGACAGGGACCCCTTCACACATTCATTAATGACCGATATTTGAAGATATAAAGAATTGAAACATAAGAATCTTTACCAAAATTACTGGGATTGGCATTTAAAAACCTGAAAAGGGTTGATATGCCATAAAACAAAACAACAAAACAATCAATCTCAAACTACAAAACTTTGAATATCTTTAAAAAAAACAGAAAACTTCTTGTTTGTTTTTTCATTAAAACTTGAAACATTACTTTTCTGCACAACAATGAATTTGCGCGACATTAAATTAGAATCTTTTTTTTTTTTATATACTGTAGTTTCTGAGGATTCTTATCCTAAGAATCGACCCAAAATGTTTTCTAACTTTTGAAATAATTGGTTTAAATGTCAAAGTTATTTTTGTTTGTTTTATCTTTTGATTTTAGCTACAAGACGAAGAATTTAGTGATGACGAAGCCAATGATTTGGAAGATGAAGTGTTTGAAGAAGAAAGTGATTTACCTCTTAACTACAAACAGTTGACGATTCATGTAAAATCACCGCGAGCAGATGCTCTTCTCAGTTTGGGACTCAATATCTCCAGAGCGTAGTATCTCTTTTTATATATATATATATATACCTTTTATTTATACCTTTTTTTTTTTTATTTACCTTTTTTTTATATCGTTTTTTATTTACCCTTTTCATTTTTATATTTTTTATTTACTCTTTTTATAATTGTTTATTTACCTTTCTTTATATACCACTTTTTTGGTACTGATCCAGAACCTGACCCGACGGTCACGTCAGCATCTTTTGGCAGTTTATGGTAAATAGGCAGAAATAATTGCCAGGAAAAGTCGACACAAACAAATGTCAGATGGTAAATTCAAAAAAGCTGAAAACAAAACTTTAACACAAGGAGATAAGATACTGTTTAATTATATGAAAGAAATTTGTTAACGTTGGACTTGATGAAAAAAATATGCACGTCATTTGGATTCATCGGACTACTGTTTAATTATATATATATATTTTTTTTTTTTTTTACACGGTGGTCACCACTTATCAAGGCCCGGAATAAGATAAGATACTGTTTAATTATATGAAAGAAATATGCGCGTCATTTGGATTCATCGGACTACTGTCCTCATCTTGAGTGTGATTTTCACAGCGTTTCAGTCGATGTAACGTCTGACCTTCTTCAGGTGTATCTATAAGATACTGTTTAATTATGTGAAAGAAATTTGTTAACGTTGGACTTGATGAAAGAAATATGCACGTCATTTGGATTCATCGGACTACTGTTTAATTATATATATATATTTTTTTTTTTTTTTTACAAGGTGGTCACCACTTATCAAGGCCCGGAATAAGATAAGATACTGTTTAATTATATGAAAGAAATATGCGCGTCATTTGGATTCATCGGACTACTGTCCTCATCTTGAGTGTGATTTTCACAGCGTTTCAGTCGATGTAACGTCTGACCTTCTTCAGGTGTATCTATAAGATACTGTTTATCTATATGAAAGAAATTTGTTAATGTTGGACTTGATGAAAGAAATATGCACGTCATTTGGATTCATCGGACTACTGTTTAATTATATATATATATATATTTTTTTTTTTTACAAGGTGGTCACCACTTATCAAGGCCCGGAATAAGATAAGATACTGTTTAATTATATGAAAGAAATATGCGCGTCATTTGGATTCATCGGACTACTGTCCTCATCTTGAGTGTGATTTTCACAGCGTTTCAGTCGATGTAACATCTGACCTTCTTCAGGTGTATCTATAAGATACTGTTTATCTATATGAAAGAAATTTGTTAATGTTGGACTTGATGAAAGAAATATGCACGTCATTTGGATTCATCGGACTACTGTTTAATTATATATATATTTTTTTTTTTTACAAGGTGGTCACCACTTATCAAGGCCCGGAATAAGATAAGATACTGTTTAATTATATATATAAAAGTCGGAGATTACATCGACCGAAACGTGAAAATCACACTCAAGATGAGAACAGTAGTCTGAAGAATCCAAACAATACGAATAACCAATCCTCATCTCAAAAATTCATAAAGAAATATTTTAATGGTTTTTTTTTTCAAGAAAAGTGTATCTAAAAGTTTGTTATCAGTGACTGCTAAAGAATTATAAGAAGACACGAGAGTGTTGTATGCTCAATTCATCAAGTCAAGAGCAGAAGAACAGAGGCTTGGTTCCATGAGTTTTGACGAATAACAGACAATAGATCCAGATCCTCTATCCTGACCATCCTCAATAGGCCTGAGGTGATTTCCTCAGCATCTGACAAAGCCAAACTCTCTACCAAGAACTTTGCATTAAACTCAACTCGATGCAATCAGGACCACTTATCTCCCAAATTTCTTCCCAAGACCAAAAACAATCTAAGCAACATCCACCAAGAACCTTGATACCAGCTAAGCAACTGGTCCTGATAATATTCCAGTTATAGAACTCAAAAAGCTGCAACTGGAACTAGCCCCCATTGTTTCAAAGCTCTTCAGTCGATGCCTAAAGGAGAAATGTTTCCCAACACCTTGGAAAACCTCATTAGTTTGTCCAGTATTTAAAAATACTGTTTTCTGCATCTCAGAACAGACTAATTACTCTTCTGTCTGTCATGAGTTAGTTGCGTGAGTCTGTGTCAAATAGAGAAATGGTCAAGTACTTCAGCAAAAAATAATCTATTCAGTGAGAAGCAATATGGTTTCCGTCCTGAGAGATCTACAGCTGATGTACTGACTGTAATTTCACATAGGATCAGTGAATCTATCAACGGAGGTTTCCTCTTAGGAGCAGTAGCTCTTGACATATAAAGGTATTTGATAGGATTTGGCATAAAAGTCTACTTCACAAGATTTCCAGTTATCTAATATCTAAAAATATCTTCTCAGCCATTAAATCTTTTCTCTCCGATTTTATAAGTAGTTATCTATGGGCAAAAAATCAATGCTGGGCTCAACTGTCTTCCGAAATCACGTTTCAAGTTCATTTGTTAACATATACACAGATGATACTACCATCTATGACATTTTGAAAAAAAAAAAATTTCAAAAGCAAACAATAACTAAGATCTGTCTCTCTTATTCAACATTGAGCACATGGTGCAATGGGGCAAAAGGTGACTAGTTAATTTTGACGTATCCAAAACCAACTTTCTATCGTTTCAACATAAACACTGATCCTCACTTGACCCGAATTCATATGAATGACTCATATCTCAAAGAAGCTCCTTGTTTTGACAAACTTCTGAGTCTGACCTTCACTCCTGACCTAAAATGGAAGACTTACATCAGATCTGTTGCCAATGTTGTTGGAAAAATGGTTGCATCATTCTACCACTCTAGAAGGTATCTCACTTCTGACACAATCCTATTCCTGTATAAGAACCAGATATATCCTAAAATGGAGTACTGTTGTTACATCTGGGAAGGAGTTGCTTGGAGCATCCTATCCTGCCCTAACAAAGTTCAAAACCTAGTAGGTGATATCCTTTTCTCTTCCCTGCACCTCTTTCCCACAGAAGAGACTTTGCGAGCCTGTCTCTGCTTTATCATTATTTTCATGCCGAGTGCTCATCTGAGCCAAACTTTCACAAAAGAAAAACTCAGCTAGTCGCAATTGTCAACAATTTCCACTACTCTCTATCTGCACCTAAATCTAAATGCAAATTCCATGAACAAAATTTCTTTCCTAGAACTGCCTGCTTGTAGAACTCTGTTCTGCTGGCCTGCTTTCCAGCTGATTACATCTTCAAGTCCAATGTAAACAAGTTCTTGTTAAGCTGTCACCTGAAATAATCAAATTATACCCAATTTCCACCACTAACAATTACTACGCTGTTGTCCGGTAACTACTTTACACTCATTAATTCTTACGTATCCTCAAGTGATCTTCGGTCTTTGGGCCTTAATAAGTGAATAAAAATAAATTTTCTTTCAGCAAATGTTTTGAAGAAATAATTTTTTTCTTTCAAGATGAAAACACAGAAACAACTATGAATGAAAATCAAATTTTTTAAAACTTTTTTTCATGGAAAATATCTAAGATTTTTTTTTTGAACGAAAAGTTTTAATAAAATAATATTTTTTGTAGTGATAGAAACATTTTTTTTTTTCATGGAAACAACTATTATTGAAAACAATTTTTTTTTTTCAAAAATAGTATCAAATAAGTGATTTTTTTTTCTATTAATGACAATATTGTCTGCTGATTTCTGATTGGCTAATTGCATTGTCTTTTTCCAGCTGTTTTTCCTTATTGCTTATTGCAAACTGCCAAAAGATGCCAACGTGACCTTGGGTAAAGTTCTGGATCAACACCCCATTTTTCATGCTTTACCTTTTCACTCTTTTCGATTATCAAAGTTTTCCATTCAGTTATTACAGTATTATTGGCCATCCATTCTGTGCACGATCTGTAGCCAGACTGCCTGAAACCTTTGTTCCTCTGTCAACTTCGATATCTGTGATGTCATGTGTCATATTAATTAACATCTCTTTGTTTCACTCTGCTTTGACGTATTTAACCTCAGCTGACCATACATGACATCTCTTCCTGTTATCTTTTGTAGGAAATCATTTATTTCCCAAACTTTGTGTCACTTCGATCTGTACTTAGTTTAAACCTTGTCATGGTTAACTCTAGCTGATGTAATCAATATGCAACATCAAGCCATCTATTATGTAACAATGTAGAAATTTTATATGGTGGAGTTACCATATTGAATATGTTATGGAGTTGTTTCTATAATGAGTGTATAAACATTTACGTGTGTCATCTAACGTTCATGTATTTACTTGTGTATTGCGTAATGTGTATATATTTATGACAGCATCTCTATTAATCATCTAGTAATGTTCATTGCGTTTGTCTACAACTGTGTGCATGTCTGTGAGTGTCTTTAGTGTTTGTGATCGTCTAGTTGATGTATGCATAACATGTAATTAACAGCACATACTAAAAACATTGACGATACAAAGGCACAGAACACAGTTCTGTGGGGTTTTACATCTGACCAATAGGGAAACATACCTTGTCCATCTTTGGGCCTTGTTTTGACGGATCTTGAATACTGCAATTGAAGATTCATCTTAATGAATCACTCAGAAGTCGTGCATGTATTTTCAGCAATTTTTATTCCCATAATGTTTCCCCACTTGGAAAGTTGCACGCTTGTCTTAAGTTCTACATTCTATCGACATTGCCCCGACAGCTTCCTCAGGGTTAAGAGGCATTGCAACCAGTCGCTAGCTCATCTGCCCCTCTTAAACTCTCTTTACCAACTGACTAAATATAAGTGCATATAAAAATCTATCTCCCTTTATGATTATATCATCAATACAAAGAGCTTAAAGAATCAAATCAACTGATGTTTTGTCACATATTAATTTGTTATTATTTATCAACTAAAATTCCTGACTTGCTCAGTTTATTGTTAAAATTCCACAGTTAATATTCCTCTTGCTTCCAAACATTTTTCTATTCACAATATTTTTCTTTTATTGCATTTTTCACATTCACCATCTAATCTTCGATCACAATTAACAATGATAACTAGCGGGATCTGTGGAAATTCACTCTTTCATATGAAATATATTGATGTTGGCATTCTGTAGATGATCAGTGTAAATGAAGATGCTCTGATATTATTGTAGCTCTTTTGTTAAAACTGCAAAAGTATTGATCTAAGCTAGCAGGGACGCCCGGCGTAGCGCAGTCGTAAAGTACACTTAAATATGATATTTCAATTCTTGCAGATTTCGTACATATTATTATAGAGTTAATGTTATATCGATTTTTATATATTATAAAGTTGCGATTTCAAAAATAAAAAAATATATATATCCATATGACTTGGGTGCATCAGCTTGAATCGAAACCAAAACCCAATATATATATATATATATATATATATATACCCCATGCCAGAATTATATGTAAATTGATATTTTTGTTCTAACTCCGATAGTTTTCAATGAAAATTCGTGAACCTTCGCACGTTATACGACACCACTAACGCATGCACAGATATAAAATTTTAAGCTGATCTGTGCAATAACGAGCAAACGGCAGCCATTTTGGTGACTTGCAATTTTTTCAGCGTGCCAACTTTATATGCAAGATGGGGCGTAAAGGTGCTTTAAGTCAAGCTGATAAGTCTAAAATTGTTCAAAGGCTCCATAATAAAATTTCCACCTTAAAAATTGCCAAAGAATTACACTGCAATCATCGTACAATAAAAAAATATTGTACTAACCCTCAACTTTGCAACGGATGTTCTGACAAAGGGAAAATTCGTAAGAAATCATATCTGTCACGTCGAATAATGAGCAAGATCAAGAGAGAAGTTCGCCTTAACCCACTTGAAACTAGCAAACAAGTTTTTGAAAAAGCTGGCGTTCCTGATGTACCTAAATCAACTCGTTGCCATATCCTGAAGACGATTGCAAAATTTGGAAAGCCAATTGAAGGATATCCACAAGAAAAAGAGGATGGAGTGGGCAAGAGATCACATGAAGGTGAATTTTCAAACTGTTTTGTTCACCGATGAGTTTCGAGCGACCCTTGATGGACCCGATGGGTGGATTGTACCATAATGAGTGTCTACGTCCCCAAAGGATCAGGCATCAACAAGGAGGTGGTGGTGTGATGTTCTGGGCTGCAATCATTGGCAATGAGCGGGTATGACCATTGAGAGTCACAGATGGAATGTAAATTACCGCCAAACTCTACGTTGACTTCATTAAGGAAGACTTGGGACCCTGGCACAAGAAGAAGAATTTGGCATTCTGGAAAAAGATGGTATTCATGCATGATAATGCACCGTCTCATTCTGCAAGGATAGCCACTGAATATTTCGAGAGAGTTTTTGCCAGACATGGGCAAATAATGCGATGGCCAGTTTGTTCTCCAGATTTAAATCCCATTGAAGATCTGTCAAGCATCTTGAAACAAAATATTTACTCGGGAGGAAGGCAGGACAACTCTAAGGATGACCTCTGGAATGCTGTTCTGACTGCTGCCAAAGACATTTCATCAGATGAAATCGATGGACCAAAGGCTTTTTGCTCTTGTCAATAAAAAATGACAATTATATAAGATAGTGATTGTACTATGAAACCATATTGAAGTTGTTTATTCTTTATTATTGTTGTTCTCAATTTAAAAATTCCTAGAATAATCAATGTTTCGATGATCTTTTAGCACTTCATCATATTTTAGCATTGGTTTGAAGATAAAGTTGGCACGATGAAAAAATGCAAATCACCAAAATAGCTGCTAATTGTTTATTACTGTGCAGATTAGCTTAAAATTTTAGATCTGCACTTGTGTCAGTGTTGCCATATACCATGCTAAATTTCACAAATTTTCATTGAAAACTATCGGAGTTAGAACAAAAATATCGATTTGCATATAATTCTGGCACGGGGTATATATATATATATATATATATATATATATATATATATATATATATATATATATAACTTCAGTTCCTTCAGCTAAACTTTTGAAGAATTCTTGGTAAAATTATTTATTACAAAAAATGGAAATCCATAACAATTAATTGACAGTCATGCAGATGTACTGTATCTGTGACACACAAAATAAATAACAGACGATATCCTATTAATATATAGATAATTTCTTAGGTCATTTTGCATTGTCCTGGCAGTGCTACAATATAACAGAAGAGAAAGAGAGGCTTTTGTTAACATTTTTAACAAATTTAGAATTTTAGTTAATTTTCTAAGATTTTCGATTTTATTTTTACTTATGAAGTAAATGAAAAAATAAAATTTAGGATGTCTTCCAAATGCTACTGGAAGCATCAAATAAAGTTAAAGAGTACTACTAAAAATAAGTCCCCTCCTTCCTTTCTTTGTAGGGAAATTACAAAAGTTAAGAAACTATAAATTAAATCTAGAGTTAGCGTCTTTCAATTTGAAAAAAGGTTGACTCATTTTCTCGGCTATATTAATACATGATAACATTAAAAATCGTTTTTAATTCTTGATAACATTTGATGCTACAAATAGAAATCTTTGAATGAACAATTCTTTTTTTTTTTTTTTCTAGGGTTACACTGATTAAAAAAAAATACCACTTTATAGTCTTGGTTTTGTAGTTTTGATGTTTTAGCTGAGTCTACAAACACACAGACAACTGCTCTTTATATAATAGATTAAATTTTAACAAATTTTCTTAAACAGTGTTTCATTGTTAATGTCTATGTGCATTAATTAATTCCTTGTTTTTTTATATTGCTGGACAAAATTGAAAAAGTAAAATGAAAGCCCGTTTGAAAAATTTTAATAAACAAACTTTTACAATTGTAAAAAAAAAATATTTTTATTCATTCTTCAGTTTTAATGAGAACTGAAACTTGAAGTTGCCTATTTTTTTTGTTGGTTTTTGTGAATAAAAGTTGCATTGAGTTAACTCCCCATAATTTTTTCTTACATTGTACAACTATGCCCAAATTTCTGTCACCTATTTGTTTGTGTTGTTTTTCTTTCAAACCATAAACTTATTTTAATTACTGTGCGTTCAGGTCATTAGTTGCACTTTAAAACCAAAAATATGCCACCTTTTATTTAGTTTCTGATTACAACACCGACCACTCAAAGGGAGATAAGGGGGCGGTTCATTAGGAATTTGTTAACGTTGGACTTGAAGACATCCAAGTTGTAGTCCGGTGGTAAGCAGGCAGACGAAACAGAGTTCCACAGGCGTACAGTTCTAAGAAAGAAGCTTTGCTCATGGAATCCGCGTTTTGATTTAGGTACAGATATAGAGTGGGGGAAATTTTTCACAGTGGATTCAGCTAGACGGGTGTTTTTCGTGAAAGATTGGCGAGGGGGGACCAGAGATTGGAGTTCAGACGAGCACCTGCCATGGAAATAACGATAAAACAAGGGTAGGCTCGCAACGTCTCTTCTGTGGGAGAGAGGTTGCAGGGTAGAGAAAAGGGCATCCCCCACTAAGCCACGAAGTCTGTTTTGTACTCTGTCAAGGCAGGATAGGCTGTTTTTAGCAGCTCCTGCCCAGATATGGCAGCAGTATTCCATCCTTGGACGTACTTGGCTTTTATATAGATAGAGAATTACGTCAGTAGTGAGATATCTTCTGGAGCGGTAGAAGGATCCCACCATCTTTCCAGCGATCTTGGCAACAGACTTGATGGTGCTTATACAGAATTGGGACGAGATTTTGTTGTCAATAAATGGAGTTTGCAGATAAAAAACAATGGTTTCAACTGATTTTTTTTGTCAATTCTAATAAGTTGCAATGGTAGCTTCTAAATTATGCAATCAACATTTTATGAATATTACTGAATTATTAAAAGAACAACTTTAATCGTGTTAGCAGAGGAAAAATTGTCGCCATCTTGTTTTTATAAAATGGAGCAAAACGAGACCATAAACAAGAGAAGTAACTCTAAATGTTTAATGTAACGCAAAACAAATAACAAAATACACTTAAAATATATACAGTGTTTCTGAGTGTGGTTTTCATCTAAGATAGTTTTCATAATTGTTTAATAGAAAAATAACTGTTTGCCTAAAAATTAAATAACGTAAAAATAACATGAATACAAGTTTTTTGCAACTGTTGAATTGCCTCCCTTATGACTCTCCCGTGTCTTACATAAGCAAACACGATCGTCTTCTTCAAATTCTATTTTCTTTAATAAAAAATTTTCTACCTTATCGATTTTCATGTTTTAAATATAATCATCTTAAAAATATGGGGAATACATAGGTTTCATGTGATATTCAATATTACAATTTCCGAAATCTCGTCCCAATAGTGTAGAAGCGCCAATTTTTTCTAATTACAAGGTAAAACAATAAAATTGTCGCGCTAAAGAAAACAACACTACAGCTTTATTTTAAAACTTTTGTTTAAAATTTAATTCAGGTAACTTGATTATGCAGTAGAGCGCTGACATTTATTCAATGTAGCCGCTTTCAGCCTCAATCACCGCCTCGATATGTGTTTGAAACTGGGAGCATGCCTTTTAAACAAGCGCTGATGGGACGATTCACAGTTATGGCCTTTGTTGTGGTTTCAAGTGAGGGCTACATAATGCTACCTCACATCTTCAAAGTCGGCTTGAAAGTCTACACCAAAGTGTATCTGGCTGTGCTGAAGAGTATGGTGATCCCCTGGTGCGATCAGGTGGCAGCAGGACTTGGTGATGGCCCACAAATCCAAAGAGATCTAGGCTTGCCTTCAGAAGGAGTGCTACGACTTTTTACCCTTCTCTCACTACTCCCCCCCCTCTCCTTCCCCAACCTGAACCTGCTGCACTACTTCATTTGGTCATACATTGAGAACATCACCAACATGACCTCCCACAGCACAAAGCCAGCCTGATTGCTGCCATCCACCGATTATTCGCTGAGCTCCCGTCGGCGCTTGCTCCCAGTTCCATATCTGTATCAAGGTTTTGATTGAGGCTGAAGGCGGCTACATTGAATAGATGTCAACTCTACTACATAATCAAATTACATGAATTGATTTTTTTCATTAAAAGTTTTAAAATAAAGCTGTAGTATTGATTTCTTTAGGGTGGCAAATTTATCGTTCCACTCTGTAAAATGGTTAACGATTTGGGAATACTAAGTGCTGTATGTACTCTCTCCCTATCTTGGCATTGTTTCCAGTCATTCTGAACTTTTCCTTACTACTGGAAGCAGGCAATTCTGATTTAGGAAAGGAGTGGTTAAGGATTAGGCAACCCTTGCTTCACAATTTAGTGTGTTCATCCATCATCTCTCCTGGATGATCAGAAGATCCTCGTTGTTCCAGCAGACGAACATCCATCTTAAACTGACGTTGGAAACAATAGTTATTTGCACAGAATTCATTTTGGGATGCTTTTTTATTTTTTATTTTCAAACTTGAATCTTGCAATTATAATAAACTAATTCCTCTTTCTTTCTTTTTTGAATGAACAGAAAAATTGACTCCATGTTTTATAGCAATAAACTACTTCACAATGATAAACCATTGGCAAAGAAAAGTAAAAACGTAAGTCAAATTTTTCCTTATTTTTTTTTTCCCTTCATGTTTTTATTGTATAAACGATTCTGATATACTTTGGCACCGGCCTCATTGGTCGCCATGGTTGAATTCAAAGTTTACGTGTAACCATATATATATATATATATATATATATATATATATATATATATGTGTGTGTGTGTGTGTGTGTATATAAAGTTATGAAAATATACATGGCAAATATATATTGCCATGTATATTTTCATAGCTTACTACCTAGCTCTACATATGTATCGAGCACTGTTGAAGTAAATACTGATAATTTACGCATAAAATGATATCTTCATTTATTAATTTATGTGATTAAATGAAATAGTTATATATATGGTATAAATTTATTTATACAAACATTATATAATACAGCTATTTGTTCTATTTTTTAGTGATCACTATTTTATAAACGCTGACATTTCATTGGATTAGCATCTAGGAAACAACAGCAATATAATCATTATATATATATATATATATATATATATATATATATATATATATATATATATATATAATGATTATATTGCTTAATGTAGCTTAATCGCCATATATATTTTATATATATATATATATATATATATATATATATATATATATATATAGTAAGTTATAAAATATATATGGCGATTAAGCTACACAGAATATTCCGCATTTCATCCATGCTAGGATTCATCAGGCTTAGAAGACATTGCTACAGCTGCTGCAAAGAAGGTGACTTCTCTCTACAGTATTAGAAACATTTCGCACTTGCCACCATACATCCATGCATGGGGTATTGTTGCCACATCTGGGCTGCAGCATCAACCGCTAGTGTCTTTCTAATAGACAGTAGAGACCCAATCGAAGTTCCACTAATCAGTCCTGCATTATCAACTAAGCTCCAATCCCTGTCCCCTCATTGGAGAAACCAAAGACTTCTTAAAATCAGAATCTTTTTATCTAAAAAGAAAAACCCAGACTGTCTTCAATGATCGTACATCCAAACAATGTGATATTAATGCAGGTCTGCCTTTGACAGCATTAATACAGCACTCTCTCCCTTGATACTAACGTGCAAGTGCATGTATTTGGTGACGCAGATGGTAGCATAACACAGTTTCTCTATGTCTCGTTCACTATTACAGACAGTTACATTTCTGACCCATTTCCCAGATCAGCAAGCCTCAATTCTTTATCTATTTCTGACCACAGTTCCTGATCATTGTGTAATAAATGCCCATAGCCCACTTGGGAATGCTGATCACACTATGATATTGGTAGAAATCACCCTAAACTCTCGACCCAAAGCTGAAGAACCATTGCTCAAAATGACAAGGTACTGTAAGAAGGCTGACTGAGAAGCCATCAGGGATCTCATCAGAACAACTGAATGGTTCACAGCAGCAATGTTTCCACTCGAAAGTTCTATAGCAAACCCCACTCTTCCCAATGGTTTACTTCTACTTGTACAGCTGCCATTGCTCAAAGGTGGCATGCATACCGCAGATTTATCCAACATGTCCAGTACAAACAGACAAAAGTTTATAGAAGCTAGAAGTAATTGTAAGACAGAAATAGCAACAGCTAAGAGAGAGTACACTGAAACCACCAGAAAATGCATTGAAGCACAGAAATTAGGAACTCGGGTTTTGCCACTAGCTGTATGTACACCTCAATGCGATATCTGTAGACATGGTTCCTAATTCACAGTAACTTTTTACATCCCAGTGGCTATTTACCCCTTGTGTGGGGGTGAATAAAAGTTTTAAAAAATAAATTAAATTTGCACGAATGATTATGCTTATAAGACACTAGCAAGATTACCCAGTGTTTTCCGGTGCAAAAGTGTAACATATTTATTAAAACTGCTATGTCTTTCTTTCTCCATCCTTCTTTCTTTTCTTCTCAGTTCATTCCTCTCTATGAACATACACACATACACAGACATAGATTCCTTAAAAGGAAAATAACTCCTTGATTAAAAAAATATCAGAAATTATTTCCCTTTACTTAGTACACAATCTGGCTGAAAAGCCTAGCCCACATCATCCCCCCGACCATCTCATTTATTAAATCTATGCCAGGGTCAAAGAAGGAATAATTTTTGGTGCTAGTGCATTGTACAAACCAGAAGTTGGAAATTGTGCAGATTACAAAATAGATTTATTGTAAACGTTCGCTCGGGTTCGACCGGGTTCGACCGGTACCTGACATTGCTGCTGGAATATGCTGAGCGCCGTTAAAAACGCTTGGAAATCTGTTCAAATTATTGTGTTTTTTTTAATAGTATTTTCAAGTTAAATTCAATTTTTTGTTATTAAATTGTTAGGTGATGGTACAGAATAGTTACAAAACAACCTTTCTTCCCCATGTTAAGAATGGCTTTCTAAATAATGTTATTTCCATGTGGTAACATAGATGCACAAGTACCCGCCAATGTTGGTCCAGCTATACCAGCCATTTATGAGATATCCAGCTTGTAATATGCAACAGTAATGACATCCGGTTCATGCAATGCATCAGTAACCTATTTTTTTCTAAACTTTAGATATTCATTCAGGGTAATGCCAATAAAAAAATACCAACTTTGTAGATATTTATTTTTCATTGTTTAGTTTTATCCAGTGCTTCTTCATTATAATAGAACAAAATTAAAAAATCAAAATTTTGAATTTCAAGTAAAACTAACGCTATCTGCTTGATTCTCATGTTGCAATAATTGACATATCCAAAAATTATGAAAAACGATAGAGTAGGAAATTAATTATTAATGAAAACAGTTTTGAAACGAAAATTGGGTTTTGCTAAAAAAAAAGAAATCGGAGAGCTCCACTCGTAACATGGGAGATAATTATGTTCTAAAGTCCTAGGCCAATTTAGCAAAACACAATTTTCGCCGATTCTCTTTGAAAACTGCTTCTACCTTTCCGTTCTTTGTAATTTTTGCATATGTTTATTACTGTGATATGACAATTATGTATTGATTTTACTTGAAATTCAAAATTTCTATTTTTGAATTTTGCTATAATAACAGAAGAAACACCACCCACAGAAACTGCCCTTTAGATTATAGATTACTATCAGGTTGCCTGGTCATAAAGTATGCATAAATATTATAATTTAATACAGAAACTGAGACATGTGCATGCAAGTATTAGGTTTTTTTCTAAACAGTTCACTTCTTGTAAAAAAAAAACAAAAAAAAAATTCTAGCTGAGATCAAAACAAAAACCTAAAGACAGTGAGTCATGCATGATAACCATTAGGCCAGCTTCACACGATCTTTAAAAAGTTTATAACTAGTTATTCTTAATATAAAAAATTTGTCATGTGAATGATTCACACATGTGCATTCATGAAACAGTTAGCAAGCAGATAAAAATCCAATGATCCCCACATAACACTTTTTCAATTTTGAACCCTTAGCATCCCCTTTTTTCTGGGTGAAAACTGATTAAAATGTTTTCTACATGTCTGAATACCCTATATACTAAGTTTCAAGTCTGTAGATCAAAAAATCGTTGAGAATATAGGTTGAGAATTCTCCTCACACATTCTCACTTTTATAGATATACTAGCAGGCAGCCCGGCATTGCCCAGTCATAAAATATGCGTAAATAATCAGAAACTGAGACATATGCATGTGAGTATTATGTTTTTTCTAAAAAGTTTAATTTTTGTGTAAAAAAAAAAACAAAAAAAAAAAACAAAAAAACGCTCAAGCTGAGATCAAAACTTAAACCTTAAGACGCTGAGTCAAAGACGATAACATTACATCAGCTTGACATGATCTTTACAAAGTGTTTTCAAACATACTTATTCTTAACATAAAGAAGCTGGCATGTATTACAGCCGCACATGCGCATTCGTGTAACAGTTGAGAAACAGAGAAATATCCAATTTTTCAATTTTAACCCATTAGCTTCCCTTTTTTCCGGATAAAAACTGATAAGAAAGTTTTCCACATGTCTGAATATCCTATATACCAAATTTCAAGTCTGTAGATTACTAATTCGTTGAGTATATGGGTTAAGAAATATCCTCACACATACACATGATTAACCCTTTACCTACTGAATTTTTTATGCAATAAAAATTTTTAATCATGAAACCTGCACGAATATAAACAAACTCCTCATTTACTTGTTGAACCATGCATAGATCTGTACTTTGAAGACCAGTTGGGCTGACAAGCCATAAGAGTAAAAAATGTTTTTTTTTTGAAAGGCGACTTGAAAGTACAATTTGGCGATAAAAGAATTAATCCTGTCATTCTTTGCTCATAAAAATGAAGTTTGCATACATGATTATTGAACTGAGACGGCTTTACTTACATTCACTCTTATTATGTAGATGATGTTTTCTCTTTCATCTGCAGTTGGAAAAAGGCGATTACGTTGATGCAATAATGGAGGGAAGTGAAACAGTAAAAGTGAAAAGAATTAAAGTCTTGAAGATTTCGTCAGAAAGAGGCCGAACGGATAAAATTCACGTCATTCTCCGGGTGTGGCGTTCTCCATTTCCTCTTGAATCTCTTCATGAAGAAGATTCATAGTTCTTCCCAAAAATATTTTTGTAAAAAATATTTTTTGCAATGATTTTGGTTTTGTAAATCGATTCTCCAATTGAATAACAAGTGAATTGCTTTTGTATTTTTAGTTTATAATAAAAAAAAATTTGTTTTGATGGTTTTGTTTGTTGTGATAATTTTAAAAATGAACAACCGAAATGAATCATTCCAAATCTGAAACAAAACACCTACCCACCATTTCAGAAAGATTTTAACAACTAGGGATCAGAGGAAACATTTTTGCTAGTATATAAGATGAATGAACATGTACTGCACTGCCTCCTATCAGAAAAGGAGGTAATGCTTAGGAGAAAAATGTTGTAAGTTAATAACTTTTGAACTTAATTATGAATTAAATAAAAAATATACCTTGCTTGTTTCAAATAAAATTCATACTAGAAGTCATATTAATGATTGACAAAAAGAAATAAATCAATTAAAATGTAACGTTTTTTTTTAGTCTTACACACAGACGAAGAAGAGACACGTCTGGTTTATTTATATGATACGAAGAGAGAAAGTATACATAAAACACTCGTTTTTATATAAGTAATCAAAGAGAGGTAACTATGAATTATTAAAACACTTAAATGACATGTCACCGCTATCCAGACAAGGGAGGCAACTCTTCACATATCGTTCAAGGGAGAAAACTGTTGTAGTCTTCAGTATTAAAAACCTGACCAAGATTCACAAATTTCCAATAAATATGACAACAGAACAGGTATTACATTACGCTTCTAACCAAAAAGCAAAAAAAAAAAACCCTAATTCCTGGGATGATGGTATCAGTACTACAGAACAGATGTTACAGAAAATCCTAAGTTTTTTTAAACAATTATCGCACTTGTTTTTCAGATTTAATAGTCGAGTCGGACATTTTTTAAAAACTTGGGCATTAAATTAAATTTTTCACTTTAGGATTTGTTTCCCTTGATAGAAGCACTGGTTGAGTTTGAATAAAATAATTACGTATTAGATACGTTTGAAGCCAAAACAACGCAGTATTACAAAATAAACATCACATCATAGATTTAATAAACTTCATCATCAGTATGTCTTTCTTTCTTTCTTTTGCCATGTTGTTGTTAGAGCATAGAATCAGTAGAAGTCCGTCTGTTGTTTTTACGGTAGTCTTTTCAAATGTTGAAATGGTGCGTTGGTCATGCGGAATTCACGTCAAGGTTTATAATAATACGTTGTTTTGGCTTCAAACGTATTTATTTTATTTAAACTCAACCAGCGCTTGAAGGAACACAAACCCTAACGTGAATTCTGCATGACCAACGCAGAACGGTGCGTTGCCAACGCACCGTTCCGACATTTGAAAAGACTACCATAAAAACAACAAACGGACTTCTGATTCTATGCTTCAACAACAACATGGTAAAAAAAGACATACTGATGATGAAGTGTATCTTCGAAATATATTTTTAAATTTCAAACAAAATAAATATGTTTATTTTGTAATAATGCATTGTTTTGGCTTCAAACGTATCTAATACAAATTTATTTTCTTCAAATTTTTCACTATTTTTTTTGGTTTACATTTCTTGGACATTTACGATAGCTGTTAAAAAAAAAAAAAAAAACGATGGAAAAGATTTAAGACAGGGTTGTGGAGTCAGAAGATATAAGGTCTGATTGTGGCTTCTTATTTTAAAATTATCTAGTATGTTGATTTTTCAGAGATGAAAAAATCTGAATCAAGCTCATAATAGTATTACGAGTTTTACTCTGACTCTGTTTTAAAGTAAAACATTCTTTATAAAATATCTATAAAGGTTTAATACAATGTCAGATTTTAAACTTCAATACTTGTATGAAATCAAACAATACTCAAAATTTTAATAAAACGTTTTTTCACAAAACTATATTGATGGCTTCCGAACATTACATTGCACCTGAGTGCTTGTCTAGAATTCCCCCAACAAAGAAAAATCTGTACGATGTATGTTCCTGTGACGGAAAGAAAATATTGTACACAAAAAAAAATCATGTAAATTGATCAAATTTTATATTTTGTAACAGAAGAACATGCCATTTTGAAAACAATCTAAATTTAAAAAAAAAAATGAAATGAAAGGAAGATAATTCGATAATCTAAACTTGTAAAATTTACATTGTGTTATGTATTTGCTATAGCCAGTTTTTCGAAATGCACTTTCTAGTCTATATAATTGTGAAATCTACTTTTGTCACTGGTCTAAGATATATGCACACTGACAATGAGTAAAACACAACACAGTTGATCTATAAAATAATATTTTGCTTTTTATTTCACACCAACAAATCAGCTTCTAATAAGCTATTACTGGTGTTTTGACATTTATGAAGGTATGCGAGGTTGGTGGGTGGTTGGGTCAGTTGTTGGCGGTGAAGAAATCTGACAGCGTTGCTTCTCTGACTGACTGACCCACTTTTTCTTTGTAACCATTTATATAAACATTCTTTTCCTATTGGTATATTTAATATTTCCCGTTGTCTATTGTTTCAATCCTTTGACCGATATCCTTTCACATACTTCTTGGCCAAATTATGCATTTTATTAGACAATGGTGGAAAGTCCCACATTCCATATATGGAATCCATCTGCAGGTGTGCAACTCATCAGATGTTTCTCTTCCCGAGGTCACCTACCAATATCCAATGCCTACAAATTCCCATTAGCTGCTTAAAAATAATTTTTTTATATAAAAATGCTTGATCAATTTATATAATTTTTGGAATATGATATTTTTGTTTTGTTATGGGTACATACATATAGATTTTTCTTTTAATATCAGAATTCTGAACAAAAACCAAAAAATGCTGCACATTTTTTTTTTTACTTGTTTGTTATTCACGTCATTCCAGGCAACACCAGAGTTCCTTGTTAACTTTACATAAGCATCAGTTTTATTTTAAAAAAATCTCTCAAAGCAGATTAAGGAAAAAGTAACCATTGTCTCATTTGCTGCGAGCCTGTTTGACTAAAATAAAAATAAAAAATAAAACAAACGTATCGAATATAAAATATTCCCCAAAAGGTTTTTGTATTTAAGATTTATTGAAATATAAATAAAAACCTTTTTAGGAATATTTTGTATTGGATACATTTTTTTTATGATTTTAGACAAACAGGCTTGCAGCAAGTGTCGGACTTTTCTAGATAACCAATGCCAAATAGCAATGTATACAGACAACAGGTCTGCAATAGGAGAAATATTTAGTTAAGAGAAAAGAGATCATCCAAAAATGGATGAACATCTTTGAAATAACAATATTTTCCTGGATACATTTCCAGTGTTATAATTATGAGCCACTAGTCTCAGAAAATTCATGTTCCTCCAGATATGGGTCAACCTGTGGCAGAAAATTTATGTCCATAGATAAGCAGCTTAGCTTTTTTTTCAAGTGGACTGACTATGGTCTATTCTAAATGACACATATTTCAGCAGAGCAGGTTGGAATATCAGTTGGGTTTGTGCAGGTCACAGAAATAGATGTGTTTGGTTGAACTTGTGTTTTCATCTGGTCGATTTCAGAGTTGGTAGTTTGGTGGAGAAATACCATTGTAACCTTACAGAATAAAACATTGTTACTTGTTTTCCGCTGGGATTGTGGTTTTACTTGAAGGGAGAATCCTTTTGTAGTGATAAAGTGTACCAGTGCTGCTGACGCTAGCAGCAGCCGCATAAAGATATGCAAATACCAAGCCTGCTGCATGAAGCGATGTCACAGAGATAAAAGGACACAGGTGTTCGACATGCTGAAATTCCTGTTATATATCCAGTGAACACAGCCACCTAGAAGGTAAACTTACACGTCATAACTTTGAAATAAAAGTTTTTGATGCCTTTGTCTACTTCTTATTTAAGAACTTCAAAACTTCAACAAACTGATCTTTCAAAGTATAGTTCGCATTTCTGTAAAATTGTTGATATAAATAAATTTTATTTGTTAATTCATATTTTCTTGCTTTCATTCAAATATTCTTGTTGCGTTATGACTAGAGATAGGACAGCAGCATATTCTTTTCATTGTTTTGACTCTCGAGTATATATCCGGCACAGTTAATCAACTGAGAACCACATCACTATAGAAAAGCATATAAGATATCAACGGGTATACACCAGAGAGTCAAAACAATGACAAGAATATGCTGTTGTCCTAGCCCTAGTTATGACCCATTCATAAAAAATTCATGTTTTTATTCATCTTTTTCGTTTGTTAATTCAACTACATTACCAAAGAACATCTCTCCAAATACAAAAATAAATAAAACAACAACCCACAATGATTAAATAATTTATTTGTTGAACAAATATTTTTAAAATTTACTAAGAAATAAGGTGTTATTTTTATTTTTATTTTTTTTAAATATCATGAATGAATAGAAACTTCTTTTTTTTTAAGAAAGCCAAACGATATAAGTTTGTTTTTTTTTTCTTTAAAAGATGTTTATTTACTTTGAAAGATATGAAAAGCTTTCGCTTAGAATGGAGTTTTATCAAGCGATTTCTTTTTATTAATCACTTTTCTCCTTAGAGATGTATAAATCTCTTGAGTTGTTAAAAGACAGTTTTTTAGGGTTTTTTTTTATAAGTCTTTTCAAGTTCAGTATGCACATCACTTGTATGGTGAAAGCTCGCTCATATCGTTAAGGATAAATAAACATCTCTTTGTAAAGAAAAAAAAAATCTTATATCGTTTGGCTTTCTTAAAAAAAATTAAATATTCATTCATAACGATATTTATATTTGTTTAAGAAATATTTAAAAAATTTACTAAAAAAATTACAAAATGACAAATACATCAAAATCTTTTTTTTTTTTTTGCACAAAAGAATAAAATAAAAAAATTAACTTATAATTGAAACTCCAAGTAAAATATTTAGTTTCCATTTTATACTTAAAAACGTTTTTGTTTGTTTCAGAATTTAATTTTTAAGACAAACCCAGTACAATAAAATATATTGAATTTTGTATTCAGCACTTAAAACCATTACGGATTTTGTCTTTTTATTCTAACATAACTAAAAATAAGTAAAGTCCTTATTTACCTACCTCCCCACAAGGGCAGAGTTGGATACAAGGTAAGTGCTTAATGTGGGAAAATCCAACTCCCAAAAAGGATCACTCTGGATTAGGAAAAAATCCCAAAAGTTTCAAGTTTAGAAAGATTTCTCCTTCACTAATCGGAGAGAAAAAAAAAAAGATAGTATTTGAACAGATATTACACTTTAATCGTAGCCAAAAAGTTAATATAAAGTGTTTGTTATAAAAATTTAGATAAAATGCTATTTTGTTTATTGATGTATCAAAACTTCTTTATTGGTTTGAACAAATTCCACGATAATTAATACTTATGCAGAATAAGGACTGTACTTTTTTTTTACATAGGAGTTATCACTTATCAAGGTCCGGAAGCCACTCGAGGATAAGGGTTAATGAGTGTACAGTAATCAATGGGATAATATTGTAGTAATCGTTAGTAATGGAAAATTGATAGATTGGATTACTTAAGGGGAGGTTCATCAAGAATTTGTTTATGTTGGACTTGAAGACATCCAAGTTATAGTCAGCTGGGAAGCAGGCAAACAGGAGAGAGTTCCACAGGCATGCAGTTCTAAGAAAGGAGCTTTGTTCATGGGATCTACGTTTTGACTTCGGCACAGTCAAAGAGTGGGGAAAATTATTGACAGTGGTTTCAGCTAGATGGGTGTTTTTTGTGAAAGATTGGCGAGGGGGGACCAGAGATTGGAGCTCAGACAGGCACTTGCCATGGAAATAACGACAAAATAAAGATAGGCTTACAACGTCCCTTCTGTGGGAAAGAGGGTGTAGGGAAGAGAATTTTGACATCTCATTGTAATACAGCTTCCTATTCCAACAGCTTATTTCCCCAAACTGAAAACTTGTGGAACTCTTCCTGCTGACTGTTTTCCTCCTACCTTAATCTTCTGAAGACTACGGTTAATCGGCATATATCATCTCTTTGTGATAATCTTTTGTTCTCGCTAGCTCCTTACATAAAGTGGCTTCACACCTTGTTTAGAGCGATTTACATAAAAAAATTAAGATTCTCTGAATTCCAATTTCTTAACAAAACTTAAGCCTTAAATTTAAGTTATTTTCTAGACTCTCAATCATATAAACAATCTAGTGGTTTCCATCAATTCACTGTGATACTTCATTGTGATACAGCTTCCTATTCAATTTGTTAAAAAAAATCGACAATTATTTTAGGCATAAGGTTCAGTGTCGGTATATCTTGATTTTAATTTTTGTAAGGAGACATGAAAATTTTGTGAAACTACCATGTTCGGCGAATTAATTTTACTTGACTTGGGACAGGTATACTTCCAGATAATAAAGTTAAAAAAAAACTGTACTCATACAGAATAATGACTGTGTTATCGTCTGTATTTTCCATGCAGTTTAGTTATTAATAAAATATCATAAGTGGTGAAACCCTGTGCAAATGAAATTGTAAAAACCAACATCATCTAAGAAAACAATTATTTGCTATCATTGATTTATTATATAAAAAAATTCAGCATTTCTGAAGAAAAAAAATATATTAAAAAAAATTTAAATATTTATTCATGAAACTTACCTTACAATGAATGTTTTTTTTATTGATTTGAATTTTATTAAAGTTTCATAAAATTGTCCAATAATTGTTCATTGTATTTTCTTCATGACAAAAAAAAAAAAAAAAAAAAAAAAACTATTGTTTTTATTTTTCAATTAATTTTTCATTGAATTATCTACGTAATAACAGAAAGATTATATTTTTATTGAAAAAATTGGCCAGCGTATGCACAAAAAATAATTTAAAAAATAAATGACAAAACTTCTGTTTGGCATTTTTCAGCTTTTTTACGTAACTGTCCAAAAAATTTGAACAATAGCACAGTCCTTATTCTGCATAAATATTCAATAATTTAATCAAAACATTAGAAAAATCTTTGAACAATATTTTATGGAATTCATTTCATTTCAAAATTACTCCAAATTATGTACCCCCCCAACCCTCCCCCCCAAAACCCAAAAACTTCACCATCCTTAAAAACTGATGATCAGAAAGCCTGCAGTAAAACTAAATACGTTGATTATATATCTTTAGAAAAATACATTTTGCTTTCTTTCTTCAGTTGGTCTGGTTAGTTAAAAAAAAAAAAAAAAATTCTCAAAGAATTCTTTTAAAATTGATAAAAATTCAAAGTTTATTAACATGAAGAATCGATCCAAGATTTTCGATATAAAAAAAAAATGTTCGCCATCATAGATTTTATAAAAATAAAGTAAATAAGACGAAATGTTGGCAAAACATGGCCGCTGATTGAAATCATTTAAAAAACGGATAAAATAGCAAAAACTGAGCAATAAAATATCAAAATAAATTTCTTCTTCTTGAGCTGCCAGAGGAAGTGGGAAAAAAAAAATTTCGGATTTCGTTTGGTTCTTCATTAAAATGTGTACGACTTCATTTCATTGCCATCTGTCGAGAGATTAAAAAAAAATCAGTTTGAAAAATACAACTAATATTTATTGTCGAACATGACATTTCAATTTCATTTCAATGTTAGTCAGAATGATGATCAATGATAGGCTAAATACATTGGTTATATATCTAAAAAACGAAATAAAATATTTTCATGCAAATATCTATATTTCTCTTTGTTTGTCTGTTTCACTTATTCTCAGAAACTACTGGACCGATCTGGCTGAAATTTCGTATCAGACTTTGTTATTAAAAAGGTGCAAACTTAAGTATTATGGTATTCGTTCAATGAATAGTTATGGATTAATAGGGATCAGTATTTAATGGAAAAATGAACACTAATTTAATTATTCCCAGTCATCAATTTGGCATAAAGCACTCATTCTAAGTAATGGGCTATAACTTTTGCTCGTTTTTAATGGGTTAAATGAGCAGGACGCCGGGTGTTGCCCAATTGTACAATATGCTTAACAGCCGCAGAGGATAGCTTCAAACAAACCCGACAAGCTACTAAGTCTCATCCCTGTACAGTAGAGATCCCTAGGTGCAAGAAAGCCTTTTACTCCAATAGTTTCTTCCCCAGAACTGCGGGTCTTTGGAACTCCCTTCTGGGATTCTGCTTTCCCAACTGTACTGATATGCAAAAGTTCAAGTGTAATGTTAACAAACATCTCTCTACTCATCTCCCTTCATAATGACCCTGCTAATTAATTCCCTGATAGTAGCCCCCTGCTTCAAAGTGGCACTGTGCCTTGTTTGGGGTGAAAATTCAATAAAAAAAAAATTTAAAAAAATCTTGTAATGCTAAGAGAAAAAGGAGGTGAAAAAAAAGGAAATGCTTTAGTCGCCATGCCCACCCCGACTTACGACGTTGAGGGCATTCAAAATAAGCTTACTCATTGCAAGGCGTATGATGACTTTGCAAAAATGTTGATGCAAAAACTGACCCCCTCCTTGTAAAAAAAATGACCCAGCTGATGGCCAATTTTTGGATATTTGCCGATTGAGAGACCAATCTTTCTAATGATACCAATTTTGTCAGTGTTTGTCATGTGTGGCGAAAGTTTTGCGATACACACACACACACACTAACAGACAGGTGAGATTTATATATAGATTAAGATTATGAAATTTTATTTAATTTCAAAGTTTCTATGAAAAAAATGTTTAAATCTTGACAGCACCAACTGTCGGTTGGTTGGTTTGTTTATTTAACCAGCATATTGACCTTTATTGGGTCATTTAATGCTGACAATCGTTTTGGTTCATTTTTTTCCATAGTGTTTGTTTGTTTGCTTAGTACTTTTTTTGGGGGGGGGGAACAAGTTTTATCCGTTTTAGTTGAAAGTTTTGTTTTTTTGGGTAAGGCCTTGATATATTTTTTTGTATAGTTTTATCTCTCTCAGAAATGAGAGAATGTTATCTGTGCAGGTGTTTTTAAAAATGTCTTTCATATTGTTGTTTTTTAGGTAACGATTTCTCGCAGTAGCATAAACTCCACATTCCACAAAGATATGTTTTATTGTGTAGGTCTTCTGGCATGTTAAGCATTGTGGTGATTGCTCTTGCGTGAGTATGTAGGAGTGAGTAAGGTTTGTGTGGCCAATGTGTGTTCTGGCTATAACCACTTGTTCTTTTCTTGATTTTTGTGGGGATGGTCCCCATTCTCCTAAGTTGGGTTTAATCTGGAAGAGCTTGCTATTTGTGTTATTCCAGCGCTGTTGCCATTTTGCATAGAACAGTTTATTGATTTTGTATTTTAAGTCTCTAAGGAATATTGATGGATTCAGGGTTTAGGTTTAAAGCTGATTTGGCTGCTAAGTCTGCTCTTTCGTTACCTTTCACTCTGATATGGCTTAGAATCCAGCACATGATTACCTCTTTGTGGGTAGTCATCGAGGTTACTCTATTTGGTGATTAGTGGGTTCTCGAGCTTTATATTGTTCAATGATGATAGAACAAAGAGCGAATCTGAGAAAATTATAAACTTCTTGTGTTTGTCTTTTGTTAGAATGTTGAGATCAAAGTCAATAGCACAAACTTCTGCGGTGAAAATGGAGCTTTCAGTTGGTAGTGCCTTCTGGATAGTTGTTCCATTCAGAACAGCTGCACATGCTGTCCTGTTGTGGTCCTTAGAGCCATCTATAGATGTGCAGATGACTGGAGTTTTTCCTGATAGGTGTTAGGGTGGGTTTTTGCTTTGGGGAGTTTACTTAGTTCGAAGATCATTTTGGGTTTTTTTGAGTATCCAAGGTGGGATTTTAGACAGTGTATGATCATGGATATTTTGAGTTATCTCTGATTCTTGTAATATCGTTTTCATTCGTAGGCTGAAGGGTTTTATAGCTTTTTCTTTTGCGTCGAATAGTTCACTGTGTCTTCGATGGAATGTGTCATTGTATGCAGGATTGTTTGGACATGATTTTAGTTTAGTATAGTATTGGGTAGCTAATTTATGGCTCCTTATATCTGCTGGTATCTCATTGGCCTCTACGTGTAGACTTTCCACTGGGGACGTTCTGAAGGCTCCCAGTACCAGTCTCAGCTCTCCGTGGTAGATCGGGTCTAATGTTTTTAAGTAAGTTCTTCTGGCCGACCAATAAATGAAACATCCATAGTCAAGTTTTGACCTGACCAATGACCTGTATGATTTCAGAAGGGTTTTTTGATCTGTACCCCATTCTGTGTGGACTAATGTGCAGCAGCTGCAGTCTTTTATTGCAGTTTGTTTTCAGGTTCTTCAGGTGGGGGATGAATGTCAGTTTTTTTTATCAAATGTCAAACCTAGGAATTTATATTCGTCTACAATGGGAATTTCTGTATTTTCAAGTTTCAAACAAGGGTCGTTATGGAGTTTCCTCATTTGGCAGAAGTGTACACATTTGGTTTTTGTTTCAGAGAATTTAAATCCATTTTCTATTGACCACGTTTTTAATCTATTCAGGCATTGTTGGAGCTTGCGTTCTATGGTATGTATATATTTTGACCTGCAATGTATCAAGAGGTCATCCGCATATAAAGACTGGGAGTATGGCACTTTGTTATGTTGTTTATTTTAACGCTAAATAAGGTTACAGATAAAATACTCCCTTGTGGGACTCCCTCTTCTTGGATGTTGGTAGCTGAATAGGTTGATCCAATGCAGACTTTAAATTTCCAATCTGATAAAAAACCTTTATAAATTGTGGTTGCCTGCCTTTTAGATTGAGGTTTCATTATTCCAAATTTCCAGGTACAGTCATATGCTTTCTCCAATTCAAAGAAGATTGCGGAGAGGGGTTCGTTCCTTATAAATGCTTCTCTTACAACTGTTTCTCGGCGAATCAGGTGATCGATTGTACTTTTGTTACGGAAGCTGCACTGTAGGTTAGAGATAATGTTGTTGGATTCTAAGTACCACACTAGTCTGTCATTGGCTATTCTCTTCATTGTTTTACACAAACAACTGGTTTGTTAATTTGTTCTATAGTTTTGCAGGTTTGAGTTTTCTTTTCCTGGTTTGGGGATTGCTATTATTGTGGTTAATCTCCATATATCTGGGAATTCGCCTTCTATCCATATTCTGTTAAAGATTTTTAATAGAAGTTTTAGTGTTTCAGTAGGTAGTTTTCTCAGGAATTCGTAGTGAATTTCATCTGGTCCTACAGCAATGTTATGGGATCTTCTAGTTCAGTTAGTGAAAGAAGTTTATTATAGTTTTCAAGGTTTTTTGATTTGAAGTCGAATTTATATTTCTCTGCATTTTCTTTTATTGTTGTAAATTTTGTACTGTTGTAACCCCTACAGGGCAGCTCAGGTGCACAGGCTTGGGGGTTGAGATACAGCTGTAGCCGATACCTGTGGCGTCACCCGTGTTTTCGTCTAGTGGTTGAATTCGTCGCTGTCGTTCGCTCTCCGGTTCCGCTTTTGAATCAGCTTTCAAACGATCACCTTGGCTATCTGAGAAATATATTGCATTCAACAAGTGTGTTTTCAAATAAAGAAAAAAGTCAAAGCTTAATTGGCTTTTCTTAACATAAAATAATTATTGCTCTGGACTTTAATAGTACATGCTGGCTTGGTCATGCAAACAGGTGGCTGGCAGTTTTTTTCTTTCTTTTACCAAGTACTTCGTCTTTTCTACTGTCAGTATACGGGGAGGTCAGAGACACACGTATCGGAGGTGTGCCGCCAGGCGCGTGGCGAAAAAAAGTCTCTTACATCTCCTCACTTCCTTTTATCAATATCGCTAGCTGTAACCCCCCCCCCCCCCCCCGCACGTCTCCAAATATGCCCACAAGTGGCGATCAACCAATCAGCGGCCGCGCCTTTGTTCGGAGAGGGGGGGGGGGCAGTAAGGGCCTGCCGAGCCCTGACCGCTTGGTCGCAGAAAAGAAAGAAAAGTAAATAATAAAAAAATGACCTTTACATTTATTGAAGCAAAAGAAAAAAGGAAGGAAGAGATTTTCCTCTCTCATCTTCTCTCCACCCACCCCTCTCTCAACATGTCAGTAAGGAGATAACGTCCCCTCACCGGAATACGAGCCATCACGTCTAATTAACACAAGGTCTTTGCCACGCATGCCAGCCCGGGTGGTCCCTCAACGCACGAGTCCATCTGTTAATTTTCGGAATTATTTTTATGACTTATTCTGGCGTTGACATGCGCTGTAGTATCCATTCCCGGGGAGGGGAGATCATTTTGATTATCCACCAAGAAGCAGATGTATTCTGTTAAAAACAACATCAAACCATCATCATCATCATTAGAGTCCAGCCGTGCGAATTCTCCTGAATTCGTGTCAATGGGTCACCCAGACTACAAACTGTTCTTTAATCAACTAGCAAGGTCTCCCGGCATCGCCTGATCCTCATCGTGTCACATCTGCATTTTGTTTTATTATTGTAAATTTTGTACTGTAGTTTTGGTTAGAAGAATTTTCTGAAAAAGTTTCAGCTAGCAAGTCTGCTATATTTTTTTTTATCAGTTGTGTTGGAGTTATTTATGACGAGGTGTTTGATTGGTGTGGATTGTTGTTTACCTGAAATTTTATTAATTCAGTAGAGGAATTCAGTTTGCTGACATAATTTTGCCAGCATTCTTTTTTTTCTCTTATAACCTTACGGGCTTTAGCTCTGTTTTGCTTGTATTCTATAAGATTTGGAGTAGTAGGTTTTTTTCTGGAATTTTTTTAGGGCAGCTTTCCATAACTTGATAGCTTGTTGACATTTAGTATTGAATAAAAGTCTGTTGTGTTTTTTGTTGAGGTTTTTAGGATGCACTTATTTGCTATTTCTATCAGTGTTTTGGTAAAAGATTCTACTGTGTCATGAATAGTTTCGATGTGGTTCAAACTAGTTTTGCATTTTTCCTTGAATATTTGCCAGTTGGCCTTGTTTAGGTTCCATTGTGGATTTTTTTTTGACTACTGTCTTCGGGAGTTTCAATTAGAATTGGGAAATGGTCGCTGCCACAGGTGTCATTATGCACAATCCAACTGAAATCCAAATATATTTTGGGGTCACACATACTTATATCAATGGCGGAGTAATTTTCATTAGCTGAACTGATGTATGTGGGTGAACTGTTGTATATTGTTTTCGTTAATGATTTCTTCTATTGTTTTGCCTTTTTTGTTAATGTGCTTACACCCCCATCGTATATTGTGGCTATTAAAGTCATCTAACAGGATGAAGCATTTGGGTAGTTGATTGATTAGTTTTTTCAATTTGTCTTTGTCTATATCTTCGTTTGATGGGATATATGTAGAGCATACTGTTATAGTTTTGTGCAGAGTGGCCTTGATGGCAATTGCTTGGATATTTGTAGTGATATTTACTTTACTGTGGGGTGTGTCGTTTCGGATCAGAACTGACACACCCCCTGAGGCTCTGCCTCCAGAATTATGAGTGTAGTTGAAGGATTGGAAGTTCTTGATGTTGATGCTGTTGTGTTTCAGAAAGGTTTCTTGAAGGCAGATTATTGTAGGTTGTTTCTGTATTATTAATAGTTGTAGTTCATTCAGATTTGCTTTCAAACCACGACAGTTCCATTGGATTATTTTTTCCCCATGGTTGGTTTTAAATTTTGTGCTATTATTCTTCTGTGTGCTTTTTTGTTTCTTTTTTATTTGTCTGTGGGTGTTTTATCTTCTACCTCCATCTCCTCCAGTGTTTCTATTTTGTTTCCTCCCCTTGAGGTTGATTGGGATCTAGATCTTGGTTTGTTAATTGTTTTTCCTTTAGTTTTCGTTTTATTGGGTGATGATGGTGATGTTTCGTTTTGTTTGTTTAGGAGGGTTGTTTTCATTTGGTGAGTTTTTTCTTTGATTTAATTTGAGTTTTTTGGTTTGTTGGTTCTGCTTTTTGGTTCTGTTTTTGGTTTGGGAGTTTTCAGTTTTGTAATCTTTATTTTTGTTGTTTATTTGTTTTATAGTTTTTTCTTTTTGAATTCTTCCATTAGTTCCCTTACTTCATTGAGTAATTTCATAATGTCTTCTGGTTTGATGTTTAATAGGTTTGCTTTTATTGTTTGGTTATTTGGTCCGGTGGTATGCTGTATGTTTTTTTTGTTATTTCTGATTATTTTATATTTCCAGCTAGGTTATGAGCTTCTTGGAAGGTTATATTTTTTGTATATTTTATTTTAATAATTTCTTTTTCTTTCTTCCATTTATCATATTCTTTTGAATTTGCACTATGGTCTTTTTGGCAGTTAATACATTTTGGCTTTTTTGGCAATCTGTATGGGTCTCGTTTTCTCCACACCTCATGCATACTGGAGAGCGTGTGCACCGGTCTCGATGGTGTCCGTACCTTTGACATTTGTAGCATCTGAGAAGGTTTGGTATATATGGGTCTATATTTATGTTTTCGTATCCTATTTTAATGTTACTTGGAATTTTATGGGCATCAAATGTTAGAATATAGGAGTTTGTATCGATGATTTCACCATTTTTTTTTTAATTTAGATCCTTTTTACATCGATAACATTTTGATTTTTTAGGTTAATTTTAATTTCTTCCAAGGAACACAGTGATAGTTCTGAACTCCTGATTACTCCTTTACTAGTATTCAGCATTTTGTGGGGATCGATTTTTTTTTTAGAAAGGGGCGCGAAGGGAAGGGGGCAGTTTTTATTTTTGGTTTTGTAGAACATAAGTTTTACAAAAGAAAATAGAAAAACAAAAAGGAACATCAATGTAGGTGCATTTCATCTCAGGAAGCCAATAAACAGTCTGATCTGGTAGCACCAGGCACCAACTGTCAAGGTTCAAACATTTGATTTATTCCATTAGGTTAAACTTGCACAATTTTAAAAAGATGAATAAAAAGAAATAAAAGTGGAAACAACATGAAATGCTAGATAAGACTTGAAATTCCAATCTCATATTTCACATTTGAGTTTAGTAAAATTTTGGAGAAATGCTTTCTTGAAAGATTGTTTGAGATATTTTTTTGAATATTAATTTTTAAAAGAAACTTTGAAAGGAAAAGTTCTGTTTTGTTTTTACCGTCACTTTTCTTCCATGCTGGGTTGAAGTGTTTTTTGATTGGTTGCCAACATTCGTAATATTCGTGGTCCACTTTTTGACATGTCTCGTTACCCCACTTGGTGATGGCCATACTTAATGAAGATTCAAACATAAAAGCCTACAAAAAAAAAAAGATTTTTAAAAATGTGTCCATTTAATTTTAGTGATGAAAATGATGTTTCAAACTGAAATGTGACAGACTAACTAAAATACTATTTCAAACTAGAATGTGACAGACCAACGAAAATGCTATTTCAAACTGAAATGTGACAGACTAACTAAAATACTATTTCAAACTGAAATGTAACAGACTAACTAAAATACTATTTCAAACTGAAATGTGACAGACCAACGAAAATGCTATTTCAAACTGAAATGTGACAGACCAATGAAAATGCTATTTCAAACTGAATGTGATGTATGTCATGAGTGTGGGTAGGCGTCGCATTTAAAATGCGACTTGTTTTGAGTAATGCAGGCTTGAAGATAAAATTAAAATTTTTAACGTTTGCTTCGGATTATTTGGACTACTGTCCTCGTCTTGAGTATTATTCGCACGTTTCTAGAAAAGGAAAAGAGCTAATCATCAGACATACTTTTGTTCAAGAAAAAAATTAAAATGTATTATCTGTTACTAATTGAGATTTAGGGTTTGTATTACTGTACACATAGATTCGAAAAAGTTGTCCAAAAACAAATATATAACAAATAAATGTTATCAAAGGCAAGATAAGTTACTTTTCTACCAAACTGGATATATTTTTTGTGTTTTTATTCAATGTAACATATTTATTCAGCTCGAAAACCATACAGTGTTTACCGATGTATTCGAAAATTCAAGATGGCGTCTCACACCCTCTTTAACACGGTAAGTTTGGAAAAAGGTGTTATAAATAAAAAACTATACAAAATACTATTAAAAACCTGGCGAATATATGTCAATCTATGTCACGGTAACATATATTGAGCGAGTTTTTAACAGTATTTTATCCGTTTTTTTATTTATAACATCTTTTCCCAAACTTACCGTGTTAAAGAGAGAATCAGACGCCATCTTGAATGTTCCAATACATCGGTAAACACTGTATGGTTTTCGAGCTGAATAAACATGTTACATTGAATAAAAACACGAAAAATATATCCAGTTTGGTAGAAAAGTAACTTATCTTGCCTTTGATAACATTTATTTGTTATATATTTCTTTTTGGACAACTTTTTCGAATCTGCGTGTACAGTAATACAAACCCGAGATTTGATATCTGTTTGAAGCTGAATCATGCTATTAGCTTGATTAATTGTACCATTGTACTACCTTTTAGAGCAACATTATTTTTATTTATTTTTTTTTTTTTTTACAAAGGAGTCACCACTTATCAAGGCCCAGAGCGACTTAAGGATAAGGATTAATGAATGTACATTAGTCAATGGGACAATAGCGTAGAAATCATTAGTAGTGGAAATTTGGTAAATTGGATTTCTTAAGGGGACGGCTCATCAAGAACTTGTTTACCGGCCATATTGTAATCAGCTGGAAAGCAGGGAAACAGAAGAGAGTTCCACAGGCGTGCAGTTCTAAGAAAGAAGCCTTATTCATGGAATCTACATTTAAGCTTAGGTACTGATAAACAGTGGGGGAAATTATTGATAGTGGTTTTAACTAGACAAGAGTTTTCTGTGAAAGTTAGACAAGGGGGGAGGACCATAGATTGGAGATCAGACGAGCATTTGCCATGAAAATAATGACACTACTTCCTGTACTATTTCCGACCAATGCACTATCTTTCAGTGCTGAAATGTAGTGCTAGAAGGTAGTAGAGTATATATTCTACTGCCATGATACTATCCTTCCAGGCATTATCTTCTCATTTTGTGATGTTTTATTCTATGTTTGTTCATCGTGATGTAATGAGATTATCCTGAATCATTGGAAAAAACAAGATAGTGAATAGAAATGATAGATGGTAATGTGATGTAGATAAAGGTTTGTGGATTAATGTCACATTTGGAATATGACTGCGATTGTTTGGAGTATTGCAAGGTTGAGACTAAAATCTAAATTGTAAAAAATTTGCTACTGATTAGAGAATGCATAAAAATCAATTGTAGACGTACATTATATATCAAGAGGAAAATCAAGAGAACAGATTTGCCCATTGAAGAAAATGGATGTGTCACCTTTTTCTGCTCCCTCAGCTTGGAGTTGGGGAGTTCATTCTAACCATATGCTAAGTATGCTAAAAGGAATGTCAACAGTCGACACACAATCGATTGTTAGTTATAGAAAAGAACATTTCTTGTTCTTATTTCTTTATCAACGCAAAGCTTTTGATTTGAAGACAAAGTATAGAAAAAAAGGGACTATTTTACATTCCTTGCTTTTTGCCTGAAAAAAAATATAATTAAATTAGCCGAGTAAAGACTAACCATAGTGCCTTCTGCAATTTTCTGTGGTTTTAGTTCCATCGTGGAAGCCTTTTCAAAACATTCGGCATCTGGTCCATGAGGGGTCATCATGCTGTGGAGAGAACCTCCGCCAGGAAGGAAACCAGATTCCTAGAATTACAAAAAATTAAACATTTAGATAATAATGATGAGTAATAATATTTATGTGTGTGTATATGTATGTTAGCATGTACATAAGTGTGTGTGTGTGTATATATGTATGTTAGCATGTACATAAGTGTGTGTGTGTGTATATATGTATGTTAGCATGTACATAAGTGTGTGTGTGTATATATGTATGTTAGCATGTACATAAGTGTGTGTGTGTATATATGTATGTTAGCATGTACATAAGTGTGTGTGTGTGTATATATGTATGTTAGCATGTACATAAGTGTGTGTGTGTATATATGTATGTTAGCATGTACATAAGTGTGTGTGTGTATATATGTATGTTAGCATGTACATAAGTGTGTGTGTGTATATATGTATGTTAGCATGTACATAAGTGTGTGTGTGTGTATATGTATGTTAGCATGTACATAAGTGTGTGTGTGTGTGTATATGTATGTTAGCATGTACATAAGTGTGTGTGTGTGTGTATATGTATGTTAGCATGTACATAAGTGTGTGTGTGTGTGTATATGTATGTTAGCATGTACATAAGTGTGTGTGTGTGTGTATATGTATGTTAGCATGTACATAAGTGTGTGTGTGTGTGTATATGTATGTTAGCATGTACATAAGTGTGTGTGTGTGTATATGTATGTTAGCATGTACATAAGTGTGTGTGTGTGTATATGTATGTTAGCATGTACATAAGTGTGTGTGTGTGTATATGTATGTTAGCATGTACATAAGTGTGTGTGTGTATATGTATGTTAGCATGTACATAAGTGTGTGTGTGTATATGTATGTTAGCATGTACATAAGTGTGTGTGTGTATATGTATGTTAGCATGTACATAAGTGTGTGTGTGTATATATGCATGTTAGCATGTACGTAAGTGTGTGTGTGTATATATGCATGTTAGCATGTACGTAAGTGTGTGTGTGTATATATGCATGTTAGCATGTACGTAAGTGTGTGTGTGTATATATGCATGTTAGCATGTACGTAAGTGTGTGTGTGTATATATGCATGTTAGCATGTACGTAAGTGTGTGTGTGTATATATGCATGTTAGCATGTACGTAAGTGTGTGTGTGTATATATGCATGTTAGCATGTACGTAAGTGTGTGTGTGTATATATGCATGTTAGCATGTACGTAAGTGTGTGTGTGTATATATGCATGTTAGCATGTACGTAAGTGTGTGTGTGTATATATGCATGTTAGCATGTACGTAAGTGTGTGTGTGTATATATGCATGTTAGCATGTACGTACGTGTGTGTGTGTATATATGCATGTTAGCATGTACGTACGTGTGTGTGTGTATATATGCATGTTAGCATGTACATAAGTGTGTGTGTGTATATATGCATGTTAGCATGTACATAAGTGTGTGTGTGTATATATGCATGTTAGCATGTACATAAGTGTGTGTGTGTATATATGCATGTTAGCATGTATGTAAGTGTGTGTGTGTATATATGCATGTTAGCATGTACGTAAGTGTGTGTGTGTGTATATATGCATGTTAGCATGTACGTAAGTGTGTGTGTGTGTATATATGCATGTTAGCATGTACGTAAGTGTGTGTGTGTATATATGCATGTTAGCATGTACGTAAGTGTGTGTGTGTATATATGCATGTTAGCATGTAGGTAAGTGTGTGTGTGTATATATGCATGTTAGCATGTACGTAAGTGTGTGTGTGTATATATGCATGTTAGCATGTACGTAAGTGTGTGTGTGTATATATGCATATTAGCATGTACGTAAGTGTGTGTGTGTATATATGCATGTTAGCATGTACGTACGTAAGGGTGTGTGTGTATATATGCATGTTAGCATGTACGTACGTAAGGGTGTGTGTGTATATATGCATGTACGTACGTAAGGGTGTGTGTGTATATATGCATGTACGTACGTAAGGGTGTGTGTGTATATATGCATGTACGTACGTAAGGGTGTGTGTGTATATATGCATGTACGTACGTAAGGGTGTGTGTGTATATATGCATGTACGTACGTAAGGGTGTGTGTGTATATATGCATGTACGTACGTAAGGGTGTGTGTGTATATATGCATGTACGTACGTAAGGGTGTGTGTGTATATATGCATGTACGTACGTAAGGGTGTGTGTGTATATATGCATGTACGTACGTAAGGGTGTGTGTGTATATATGCATGTACGTACGTAAGGGTGTGTGTGTATATATGCATGTACGTACGTAAGGGTGTGTGTGTATATATGCATGTACGTACGTAAGGGTGTGTGTGTATATATGCATGTACGTACGTAAGGGTGTGTGTGTATATATGCATGTACGTACGTAAGGGTGTGTGTGTATATATGCATGTACGTACGTAAGGGTGTGTGTGTATATATGCATGTACGTACGTAAGGGTGTGTGTGTATATATGCATGTACGTACGTAAGGGTGTGTGTGTATATATGCATGTACGTACGTAAGGGTGTGTGTGTATATATGCATGTACGTACGTAAGGGTGTGTGTGTATATATGCATGTACGTACGTAAGGGTGTGTGTGTATATATGCATGTACGTACGTAAGGGTGTGTGTGTATATATGCATGTACGTACGTAAGGGTGTGTGTGTATATATGCATGTACGTACGTAAGGGTGTGTGTGTATATATGCATGTACGTACGTAAGGGTGTGTGTGTGTATATATGCATGTACGTACGTAAGGGTGTGTGTGTGTATATATGTATGTACGTACGTAAGGGTGTGTGTGTGTATATATGTATGTACGTACGTAAGGGTGTGTGTGTATATATGTATGTACGTACGTAAGGGTGTGTGTGTATATATGTATGTACGTACGTAAGGGTGTGTGTGTATATATGTATGTACGTACGTAAGGGTGTGTGTGTATATATGTATGTACGTACGTAAGCGTGTGTGTATATATGTATGTACGTACGTACGTAAGGGTGTGTGTGTATATATGTATGTACGTACGTAAGGGTGTGTGTGTATATATATGTATGTACGTACGTAAGGGTGTGTGTGTATATATGTATGTACGTACGTAAGGGTGTGTGTGTATATATGTATGTACGTACGTAAGGGTGTGTGTGTGTGTGTATGTATGTACGTACAGGTGTGTGTGTGTGTGTATGTATGTACGTACGGATGTGTGTGTGTGTGCATATATGTATGTACGTACGGGTGTGTGTGTGTATATATATCTATGTACGTACGTAAGGGTGTGTGCGTGCGTATATCTATGTACGTACGTAAGTTTGTGTATGTGTATATGTATGTACGTACATAAGTGTGTGTGTGTGTATATGTATGTACGTACATAAGTGTGTGTGTGTGTGTATATGTATGTACGTACATAAGTGTGTGTGTGTGTATGTACGTAGGTAAGTGTGTGCATATGTACGTAGGTAAGTGTGTGCATATGTACGTAGGTAAGTGTGTGCATATGTACGTAGGTAAGTGTGTGCATATGTACGTAGGTAAGTGTGTGCATATGTACGTAGGTAAGTGTGTGCATATGTACGTAGGTAAGTGTGTGCATATGTACGTGAGTGTGTGTATATGTACGTAAGTGTGTGTATATGTATGTATGCACGTACGTGTGTGTATATGTATGTATGTACGTACGTGTGTGTATATGTATGTATGTACGTACGTGTGTGTATATGTATGTACATGTGTGTATATGTACGTACATACGTAAGTGTGTGGATGTATATGTGTGTATCTACGTAAGTGTTGGGGTGTATATGTATGTGTGTGTGTGTATGTACGTCTATACGTAAATGTGTGGGTGTATATATATGTATCTACGTAAGTGTGTGTATGTATGTACGTATCTATGTAAGTGTGTGTGTATATGTGTGTATGTATGTGCGTGTATCTATGTAAGTGTGTATGTATATGTATCTACGTATGTGTATGTATGTGCGTGTATCCCTTCTCTAAAATATCATGAAGATAATTACGCAAACAATTTACCTATTTCTATGAGTAGACTCCCCTAAGACTGGAGAAGAAATAGAATTTATAACAACATTAAAATCTATGTTATATTAAAACTTTAATGAAATTGTTTTCTTGCTTGTCACTGTGCACATTATGCATCTATCATTTTATATATCATTTTCTTTCAGAAGTCTAAAGATCATTTCCGCAAACATCAGAAAATAAAGACGAAAGAAGCAACACTCATATTGAAACAGGATACATAAAATACAGTTCCCTTGAAGAACAAAGTTTTTTTTTTTTTAATTATGGTTAGACGTCATCTTTTTTAGAAGTACAATTTTGAAAAATAAGTATAAATTATTTAAGTGTCCTGTCATGATAGCTAATAATTAATTAAATAAATTAAGTGTGTGTGTGTGTGTGTATATATATATATATATATATATATATATATCAATAGTCAAACTTTCAAGATTAAAGATCAATGGATGTTCATTTTTTACTTCCAGAGCATGTATAAATAAATAATAGAAATTTAGGTTCCAGTAACCGTGTTTTTATTCATTTTTAAAAACGATACAAATCTTGACGAACCATTTTGTTATGACGTGTCACCCTTATAAAATATCCAATCTCTATTTTGGTTGTCTCGCGTTATATGTAGATGTGTAAAGGGTGAACAGATAACCAAGAAGGATAAACATATTTCAAATTCAATATTAAAAAAACATACACAGCAGAATGTTGCGTCTTAAAGAAAGTCAACAGAAAGAAAATTGCTGCTTTTGAATTATGGTGCTCACGTACATATTTTCGTGTAAGCTGAGTAGACAAATGTACAAACAAATGGGTTCCGGAGAAGCCTGCTGAACAACATCAATGACAGGAAACTGCGATTTTTGGGACATGTGCCCAAAACAGGGGGCCTAACAAAATATCTGCTCTTTGGTACAACTCCTGGCAAAAAAGGACATTAAAGACCAAAACCAAGAACATTGCCGACATTAGCATGGCTGAGTTGCTCAAAATAGCGAAGAACTGGAGTCAATGGCGGCGATTCATGAAGAGTGCCATGGCTGGTCAGTAATGACCATTCCGTCAAAGAGAGATTATGAAAGGTAAGTGATTGTTGGAAAAATGGAGAGATAGGAAATATTTGGAAATTCCAAAAAGTTTTCAGAAATTTAATATATACAAAAAATACTGAATACGTGATGTCGTTTACTTTTAATATTAAAAATGCCTGCATTCATTTTGCATTTCAATGAAAAGGTTATTTCAAATGTGACAAACAAACAGACAGAATCTCTTGTAGAGATGTTCAAGACCTCGAATAATGGTATCTTTCTTCAACTTTTAAAATTCATTTAAGAAATTCTTGTACTGTACTCAATATATTGCAGATAAATTTAAAGTTTATATATATATATATATATATATATATATATATATATATATATATATATATATATATATATGTGTTGGGAGAATTAATTGGAATCAGAATTGGGACTTTTCGGGATATCGGAATTGGTGTCAGAAAAATTTGTGTATTTTCTGATGCTAAAATGATTCCTTTAATTATCTTTATTTGATTTTGTTTAATAAAAATCTTCCACTGCTAGTAGTAATAATAAAATAAATATCTATTGACATTAATCTTTCATTAAAACTAAAATCGATAGATCCCTCCCCCTTACAAGTGTGTTTTTACAATAATCGGGAAAAATAACTTTATAGTAATATATTTGGAGATTTATAAAAAATCAGAAATTGTATCAGAATCAGAAATTTTAGTACGGAAGTGGTAATTGTATCGAATCGGGAAAAATATTAGAATTGTCCCATCACTATTTTATATTTTTTATGTTAGTTTATATTATATATATATATATATATATATATATATTATATATATGAATGATTTTGAATTTTATGTTTACAAGACAAGATTAAAGTTGGAATTTGAAAATTTATAGAAATAAAAAAAATAAATAAATTAAAAAAAAATAAAATAAATAAAATAAAAAGAGAAAATTGGTGGGAATTTCAAGTGTAGACTTACCTTTGCTTCATAGGATCCTTTAATCAAACCCATAAACTCAGACATGCAGTTTCCTGTAAGAGATTAAAACAAAATATTTTTAAATATTTTCATCATAAATTATGAAAGTTTAAAATAATGTTTCCATTATAAATTATTATTGAAATTATAAATCAGAAATAAAATCAGAAAATTAGTAGGTATAATTGGTATCAGAGTCTGAAAAATTTTAACCTAATTCCCAATTCCAAAAACGATTCTTTTAATTTTTGTTGTTTATTTAAAACTTAATAGTCTGTTGCTATTTATTAATGGTAAAACTACTACTAAAACAAAATCTATAGATCACAACAAATAAAAATGGCTGTACTCATGGGTTCTCTAACATTTTTCCTCGTCCAAACTTCTGGACATATTCTTTGCTACTAAGTCCCTTCCTGAACATCAGCCTTTATTTAACTCAAAAATAAACTTTCAACAAACTTCTCTAATTCCTTTCTCTTTACATGTTTACGAAGACGACTTCATAAAGTTGTTTTAAATATTAAAAATGTATTTTGTCTTTTTATTCTTACAAACTCATCAGGAAATATTTATGCAGGTTCAGAAACACCAGTAGATAATGTGAATCATGACTGTCAAAGAGAAATTAACACAATTTCAATTAGTAGAAGATATGTTCAATACTTCCGAAGTAACGCTCATCCTAGGTAGACTGAACCAGTTTCCTCCACAGGAGAAAGTTTTATGGGAATATCAAGTTCGCAAGCGGTCTCCAGTCGCTTGTATATCCCCATTTGGGGAGATGATGACAGCAGTTCTTGCATGGAGGTGTTGACATCCTGCTACATATAGCACCTGGTATCCTCAAATGGTCACCCATCTGGTACTGACGAGGCTTAATGCTGCTTCAACTTTGGTTTAAATGTTACAATGAGACTGTTTTATTTTTACTTCTATTCAATAGTTTAAATATTTCCTAATTCTTTTTAAATTTCAAAAGGGGGCATGAAGTAATTAATTCTTATTTTCAACTATTACCAAAAGATTAAAACTAAATGCATACTATTGGATTTCAAGATATAAAATTTTCTTTAAAAATTTTTTTTTTTTTTTTTTAATTTTTATTAAAAAAATTTTTTAATTTTTAATTAAATTTTTAAAATCTTACCTTATTTTATGCTCATCTTATTTTTTTGATTATCCAATTAAGAAAAACATTAATCAAAATACATACACACAAAAAATTAGGAAAAATTGTTTTCGTTTTTTTTTGCATTTTCGAACCACTTGTGATGTTATTACTTTCAATTGAACCCAACGCAAAGAAAAGAAAACTTTGGCACAATCATTTTTTTATGTGGCTGAAGAGGAGACATTGCATGCTTGTCGAGCGTACTTTTTGAATCATCACATTTTTTTTCCTTTTTCCTCACCCCTTTTCTTTCTATCTTGATACCTATGTATGCATTTCATCCTATGACGTCACACTCACGGCTTAAAATGTTGATGTGGCATTAACTCAGCATTTAAGCTGTCAATATTTCATTACATCGTTAAAACGTAGATAAAATGTTTTGTCAACTTTTATATCAACAAAAAAAAGGTCAATCAATTACTTACGATGGTAGTAAGGAGGTCGAAAAGTATGCTCTTGTACCGACCATCGAGGCGGGAAGATGACAAAATCTGCTATAGCAGTTCCTGGTTTCGCAGACGGACATGTCAGAACAGTAAAGATCGATGGATCCTTGGAGAAATAAGCAGGAAATTTATTGGTAGCGTAAAAGAAAAAATAAATAGAAATTAAAAGAATTTAGACCCCTTCCCAACTCAATCATATTTTATCATTTCAAAAATTTGGGTAAAAAAAATTCCAGAGTTAATGATAATAAAGCGTTTTTAATAATTTTCAAAGAGAAAAATATTAGCAGCTACTCTTCCTCTCAACTCTAATTCTAGAAATTATTTGGATTAAAAAGAAAATAAATTAAAAGAATTTGCACCCTTCCTTCACCTAAAAAAAATTTTTTAATCATATTTTATGATTTCAATGATTTGGATAAAAAAAAAGTCAAAAATTAATAGTAAGTATAATAGCACCAACGATAGTAGGAGCACTGAACAATATAAAAAAGAGTTTTTTTTAAATGGGAGAAATTGGAATCAGAAGGATGGCCGAGAAGATACAACAGATAATAATGAAAATGGCTGAAATATTAAGGAAAACCCTTGAATGCGGAAACTAATACACATGATCCACAGGCACAAACTGTACATATAGAAACTCCTATAGAGCTAAAACTAGTGTTGGGACGATTCCTAATTTTTTATACGATTCCGATTCCAGGAAAATATTGATTAACATTTCCGATACCAAGTACGATTCCGATTCCGATTCCAGGAAAATATTGATTAACGATTCTGATACCAAGTACGATTCCGATTCCTAAGGAATTATTATTTTGAAATATACCAGGTAGTTTTATACTTATGGTCGGTAGTTCCCAAATATGTTCCCTAACTTTGGAAGAGATATTTTATGTCTACACCGTCGTGTTTTGGTTTAAATAAAATCATTATATAGTAAACTAAACGGAAAAATTAGCAAAATTTATTTTACAGAAAATTTATTTTACTTAATTGGAATACAGAAAAAAAAACTCAAAGAAAATAGAATTTATCCTTCAGAGAAAAAACAAATAAAATAGAATTCATATAACAGAACAAAAACAAGAAAATTAGAGAATAAATACACACGATTCATTATTTTGGTCATCATAATTAACAGATTTAATGAATTAAATAAAAAAAATATAGCGGAAGAGAAAGAAAATATATACTAATTAAATATAAAAAAGATAAATATTTAATTTAATAATTTATAAATGAACGTGCGTAATGAAAAAAAAACAATATACCATGTGACATGGTGCCGTAGATACAAAATAACCTTTCTAAAGTTAACGACCATATATGAGAAATACCATTAATCGAAAGTTTTTGTGTTTTATACCAAAAAGGTAGGTATAGCAAAAAGTTACAATTAAAGGAATTTCAAAAACGATTTTTTGTTTGGCTATTGATAGTTGTATTTGTGACGGCAGTTCTTCAGACCTCCATAATTCACAAGGAGTAGTTAACACCTATTATTTTTTTCTTACTTTTTCATTGCTTTTACACGTTGTTTCTAACGTTAAGAATAAGTTTAGCCAAACTAATTTTGAAATAGGGTATATCAAAGGAACACATATAAAAATGATACCACTATAAAAAACAAATGAAATACTAGATAAAATTGAGCAAACATAATTACCAAAATTACAGAAAAAGATTAAAAAAAACAAAACAAAAAATGGTGAAGTTTGTTGACTGAAATGAATTATTGAAAGAAAATTAATTGAACTAATAGAAATGTTAAATTAAAAAATGTCACATTTCAATATTTTTTTAATAATTAAATTCTCAGGGTTGTCGAAATTAAAAATTAAGGGATTTTTTTTTTTATTAGACTTCTTTCGAAGCTTGTTACCTTGAAAAATACATTTAAAACCCTGTTTTTTTAAAAAATAAATTGAAAAATAAACGCAATTAAAAAAATTTAATTGATAATTGAAACTTTAAAAACATATTAAACATTGAAAAATTACTTATCTCACAAATTAACGTCCAATAAAGTAGATCCAGTCTTCATACAGGAATTCGGTTATAATAAATATATCTTTCCCAAACTTAAAAATTAAATCTTTATTTTATTTTTATTTTTTATTTTTTGAGAGAGAGAGAGAGAGAGCTTTAAAATCGCCGGAGAGTGCCGCCTAAAATTTTAAAGTAAATTTTAGGAGTTTAGTGCCTTTCAAAGACGGTTATCATAATTTATTATCATCATTTAATTTCCTTTTTTTCCTCCCCCCACACCTTTCCACGTGGTTCAGTAGTTAATCAGTGCTCCTGTTGCTGTCAGTCAGCTATCTTTACCTAAGTTTTAATTTCTTGTTAAAAGAATTTTTCATGAATAGAATCAGCATTTTTAAAAATTATTTTTTTAGTTGTATATATTGTATTTACTCTTTGAAGTTAAGGAGGGTTAAAAAAATTGGTGACACCTAGATGGTGACGTAGGCAAAAAAAAAAAAAAAAAAAAAAGACACTGCGATTTCGACCCTCACTAATAAAACTGCTCTGAGTGACTAGTTGGTAATTTTTTGTTCCTTTTCTTTTTTATTTTGCTCCTCCAATTTATTTGGATGCTTCATAGTTAAATGTTTTAACATGTTGGTTGTGGTCATGTTAGATGGTTTTATTCCTCGCGATATTTTAATTTGACAGACTTTGCAAATGGCTTTCAACTCATCATCTTCATCAACTTCAAAAAGTTTCCATGCAAGACTTTTTTTGGACTTTGGGCCATATTAGAAAATTCAGTTTATCTGTAAACAAATAATTTACTATTAAATTTTGTTTTAAAGCTAGTCACTTATTTGGATAATCAATTGAAAATAATCCGCTAAAAAAGACAAAAAGAAAAAAATATAAAGGGATGGGGCGGTAAATTGTACCAACCGGTAGTTAACAAAAAAAAACAAACTTATAGAATTTAATTTTTGAAACCAATGTATAAAAGTTTACATAATGAAATGCAAATATGCATTTTCTTTTGATCTTTTTTTTTTGGTTGACTGTGTTTAATTCACACATGGTTGATGTGGTTCAATATTGCTAAACTACAAGTCTTAAGTAAAATTCTATTTATAAATACTTTTTAAAATGAAATTATTTAATTAATCGTAAATATTATTTAGACATAAAAATTAATTGATTACAAAACCTTTTAAAAATGTATATATTAATTTCTTTTTCGTTCGGCAAAAAACTGCGTAAAACACTTAATTTTCAATTTAAAATTCTTGAAAAAAGATATTATTCTGCTTTTAATATAATCAAATTCAGGGGTTTATCTTTCTGGAGAAAAAAAAAAATAATGAATTTTATTTCAATGAAATTAAAAAAAAAAAAACTTGACTGAATTGAATTAATTACCCTTAAATTAACGAAGGGGTTATTTAATAACTTTAGGTTTGGAAGAGATAGGTATGGGGTCGATTTTTTTGAAACTTCAAAAGAAGCCGACTACTGTCAAAACTTTGCGAAATAATACAACGTGATCAATTTCATTTTAGAGATATTTCTTTCAAAAGCCTTCTTTTAAAAAAAGAAAAAAAAGTATATTGTTCTATTAAACCTTTTACTGTTTAAATAATTTGACTTTGCTCGTTTTATTTTAAGAAAATAAAAGTTGAAAAAGCATTTTCATTCACTATTAGAAGATTTGTCAGTAAAAAAAAAACAATCGCCAAAAAGATAAGAGTTTTTTTTTTTAATTTTTACTCGCAATGTAGAGCCCTGCATACTTCTTTTCAAGTTAACTCTTTTGTAGTTTTGATTACAATAGATCTGCATGAATGAACCTTGTAAGGGAGGGGCACTAAGCATTGCCCTGTTAATAATGAATTTCTTTGGTTTCTTTTTATAACATGCTACATTTCTCCCTTGCGGTTAGAAATATCAGGAAATTTTTTTCTTTTTTTCAACATCAGACTAAAAGAATCATAATGAAGGAATCGGAAAATTAAGGTATTTTTTAACGATGCGATTCTGATTCTGATACCTCCCAAAATACACGATTCTTACGATTAACGATTCCGATTAATCGTCCCAACACTAGCTAAAACACAAAGAAACACCACATAGAACCAAGAAAACTAAAACTATAATTGTAAGTTACCCACCACGCTCATCTACACTCAAAAGCACCATACCAAAGAGTTCAAGAGAGTTGAAGAGGATGGAAAGACTGAGGAGAGAAAGCACTAGCCAGACCTCCACTGGATGAGTGCATAGAAGTCAGACCTTGGGGAGGCTTATTGCCACCCAAATTCCAGTAAAGACCAATGACTGCTGCCAGAAAAAAAATCAATGGCAAACGGCTGTTGCAATAACACAAATACATCTGCAAAGGTTATCGAAAGAGGGGGTGAGTACTGGAAATCTGGGGAGACTTATTGTCACTTGGACTCCAGAAAATACCACAAGTTGTTCTCAAAGAGAAATCTTTGATGACTGCCTGTGTGACTACTCCTAGTGAGTAAATAATAAGACGTCTTTATTTAATAATATTCAGATAGTTAGCATACTTTATTTGAACTACTGTTCTTGTTGTATATTATTTTATTTTTATAAGTCCTTTTCTATGAGGCTTCATAATTTTTATATTCACTTTTTGCGGACTGTTATCTTTGTAGTTTCACCACGTTTCGGCCAACTCATCCTCTGACCTTCAGGTGGTTAACCGCGACCGGATAGGAATGCTGAGTTTTGTAACTGTATCCTCAGTAATTACTGCCTTCCATAGTTGTCGTCTCATCATGTTTTGGCCAACTAATCATGGTAAAGCAACAATGAAGATAAGGATAACAGTTCTCAACAAAAATGAATACACAAATTATGAAGTCTCATCTCAAAGGATTCAAAAACATAAAAATAAAATTATAATTTGGTACGAACCCAAAAATGGAAGACTAGAACTAGATAAGAACACAAAATTGGATTTATAAAATCCAACCTTTATAACCCTTTAGGACCCATGATGCAGTGGATAGAGGCGTTGAGTCTCTAAGATTCTAGGTGAGACTTGTCTGAAGATAGCGGTTTCAATCCTACCTGAAGCAGGCCAGAAGCTTAGTTGGCCAAAACGTGATGAGACGTCAACAACTATGGAAGGCAATAATTATTGGGGGATACAGTTACAAGACTCAGCATTCTAATCCTGTCGTAGTTAACCACCTGAAGAAGGCCAGAGGATAAGTTGGCCGAAACGTGGTGAAACGATGAGGTTAACAGTTTGCAAAAAGAATGAATAGGCTGTTCTTGTCTCGAATGTTATTCGCAAAACGTAACCTCTAACCTTCTTCAGGTATATATACTTAAACTCAGAAATCTGCACGAAATTTCAAACGGATTTCAGAGTTTGACAGAAAGATTCACAAGTTCTACAAGATACACTTGAAGAAAATTGATACCGCGATTTACAAGTGATAATAACATAAGATGAGAACATGCACACACACATATATATACACACATACATGTACACATATTTTATATATATATATATATATACATATTTATATTTGATTCGAGGAATGGTTTCTTCTGTGGAAAGCAACAATTTATTAAGTTGCCTGATGAGGATTTCTGGTTTTAACCGACCATTTGTCCGAAACATTAGCATTGTCTTGTGTCACAACCATGTAAATTTGTTTATATTAATAAAAATATATCTTGCTCTTCAGTTATTGAGCACTCTTAATAACTTGGTTAAATTCATTAGTTATCACTCTTCAATACCTTTAATCTGGCACAGGATATGGTGGCTCTAGGATACAGTTTTTTCAGGTTACAATGTGGAATACGACGTTTTTCCGGCCCCTGGTTATGGTATTTGCCCCGCCTTACGGCGTTATGTTTTTTGATCATAGACTGTACTGTATTTTGTTACTAATTTTTAATGCCGTATCCCAGGGTTCTACTGTATATACATATACAGTTTGAAAAAGTGAAATGAACTCCACCAGAAGCAAATTGTAAATTTGGAATTTATTTACATGTTATGTATCTCAGAAATTTGATAAAACGTTGAGAATTTGCATCCTTAAAAAAAAAAAAAAAAAAAAAAAAAAAAAATGTCACTGCGTATCAAGGCCTGGAGACCACTTGAGGATAAGAGTTAATGAGTGTACAGTAGTCAAATGGAAAAATATAGTAATTGTTAGTAATGGAAATTTGGTAATTTGAATTACTTAAGGGAATGGCTCATCAAGAACTTGTTTATGTTGGACTTGTAGATGCCCATATTGTAGTCAGTTGGAAAGCAGTAAAATGGAACAGAGTTCCATAGGCGTGCAGTTCTAAGAAAGAAGTTTTGTTCATGGAATCTACGCTTAGGTTTAGGCACAGATAAAGAGTGGGGAAAATTATTGGCAGTGGTTTCAGCTAGATGGGTGTTTTTTGTGAAAGTCAGGCTAGAGGGGATCATAGATTGGAGTGCAGACAAGCACTTGCCATGAAAAAAATTTTTTTTTTTAATTTTTAAATGCAAAAATATAAACATGTTGACAGGAGTGGCGATACGACTGAAAGGTACTCTTCCATTCAACTTCCTAATGTAATTGTTCTTCATAATCTCTATTATATAAAAGGTCACGCGTGCATACGTGCGTGTGTGAATTCCGAAATGACTGACCTTATCTTTTAAAAATTTCACACAAAAATTTATAGCAGTTACAAACAACTATTTTCTTTAATGAATCAATGTCCTTCCCCTGAGTTCTTCGACCATAAGTTGACCTATTAGCTAGCAGGGTGCCTTGATTCATCTGCTCCCTAAAGACTTGAGAGAACGTCAGGCAGCCAGGACCAGACCTTCAACCAAGCAACACCTTTCCTCTCTCGTCCCCTGTCCACCAGAGATCTCGATATAGCATTGCCGGTCTCCACTGGAGACAACTATTATTAGCTGGGGGACGAGACAGGAAATATACTGACCGACACAGACCCGAAAAAGAACCTTCTATTCTTTCTATCACAATCCTACCTTCAACTTCCTGCTGCAAATAATTACCCTTTTTCGTTGTTGTTGAAAAGAAGTTTGTTGTTCATTTTGTGTTCTTAATTAAACATATTTTATTAGGGGTAAAACATTTACCTTCCTAAAAGGTAATTTATATGTCTGGCAGTGTTCTTAGATGGGTTTTGTACAGAAATTCATCGTATCCGTATCGAAAAAATCTGATCCTAAAAATGGTCTTTCTTATAGATAAAAAAAAAGAATTTCACAGGGAAATATTTTACGTTACACTGGCCAAGATTACACTGGTGTAATGCAAAATATTCCCCTGTAAACATTCTTTTTTTTTTCATATAAAAGAGAAGAAAGAATATTTGTAAGACCATCAAGCTCAAATATCAACTGACGTGATATTGTAAACAAACACTGATGGAGTTTAATGAACAATATTTTTTTCATTTTCTTGTGTTTTTCTGTGATTTAGTCCCAACAAATTATTCCTCATAATGCAATCTGTATAAATTCCAGCTAGTAAGAAATAAAGAAAAAGGGAAAGGAAAACACAAAAAGACAACAGTATTAATAAATCAGTAATCAATATACTACAATATACGGAAATTGTGTACCTGATAATCCCTAATAGTTGTCAATCCTGGGCCCAACTCTCTTCCTGATCTACATCAATGATCTCCCTAAACACATACTTAAATCATTCGTTGACATCTATGCTGATGACACGACCATCTACGGCAACACATCAAAGGCTGTAAATGACAAAGTTCTCTCTGATTCTCTCTCCTCTGATCTCGAGTGCGTGGTTCAGGTGTGGAAGACGTAGCTTTAATGCATCTAAAACCAAACTCCTATCCTTACATCATCAACGCTCTGATCCCCATCTGGCATCAATTGGGATGGATGACTCGTCTGGGTGAGGCCCCGTGTTTTGACAAGCTTCTGGGTTTGACCTTTACTCCTGATCTGAAATGGAACAAATACATCAAGTCTGTTGCCAAGGTCGCTGGAAAGATGGTGGGATCCTTCTACCGCTCCAGAAGATATCTCACTACTGATGCAATTCTCTATCTATATAAAAGCCAAGTACATCCAAGGATGGAATACTGCTGCCATATCTGGGCAGGAGCTGCTAAAAACAGCCTATCCTGCCTTGACAGAGTACAAAATAGACTTCATGGCTTAGTGGGAGATGCCCTTTTCTCTACCCTGCAACCTCTCTCCCACAGAAGAGACGTTGCGAGCCTATCCTTGTTTTATCGTTATTTCCATGGCAGGTGCTCGTCTGAACTCCAATCTCTGGTCCCCCGTCCCTCGCCAATCTTTCACGAAAAACACCAGTCTAGCTGAATCCACTGTGAAAAATTTCCCCCACTCTTTATCTGTGCCTAAATCAAAACGTGGATTCCATGAACAAAGCTTCTTTCTTAGAACTGCACGCCTATGGAACTTTGTTCTGTCTGCCTACTTCCCACCTGACTACAACTTAGATGTCTTCAAGTCCAACGTTAACAAATTCCTAATGAACTGCCCCCCTTAAGTAAACACTTCATCAAAGCCGTTCTCAGGACTGCCAGCAACCATTGTAAGAAAGTAATAAGGAACGCAAGAGAGTTGTATGCTCAATCTGTTAAGTCCAAAGTAGCTGAGCAGCGGCTTGGTTCCCACCAGTTTTGGCAAATAGCAAACAGAATCCTGAACAGAAGCGTGTGCTCCATCCCAACTATTATCAATGGACCTGAGGTAATCTCGTCAGCATCAGACAAAGCCAAACTCTTTGTCAAGAACTTTGCAGCTAATTCTACCCTTTGCGACCAAGATCGCCAACCCCCAATATTTCCTCCTGTATCAGAAAACACGCTATGTGATATACGTATATCTGTACGTGATGTTGCCAAGCTAATCAAAAACCTTGATTCGAGTAAAGCAACTGGCCCTGATGGTATTCCAATTATAGTACTCAAAAAACTTCAACCTGAATTAGCGCCCATACTTACAAAACTGTTTAAACGTTGTCTTAAGGAGAATAGTTTCCCATCTCCCTGGAAAATCTCATCAGTATGCCCTGTATTTAAGAATTCAGGTGATCGCTCATCCCCCTCTCAGTACAGGCCAATAAGTCTCCTGTGCGTCATGAGTAAGTTGCTAGAATCTGTGTTAAATACAGAAGTAATCAAACATCTCAACAAAAATAACCTTCTTAGTGACACTCGATATGGTTTCCGTTCTGCTAGATCTACAGCAGATGTCCTTACAGTTATATCGCATAGGATTAGCAAATCTCTTGACGGTGGCAATCTTACTAGGGCAATTGCTCTTGACATATCTAAAGCCTTTGATAGGGTATGGCATAAAGGTTTACTTCATAAGATCGCTAGCTATGGTATAGCTGGAAAAGTCTTCTCAATTATTAAATCATTTCTTTCTGATAGGTTCATAAGAGTAGTTTTTGAGGGGCAAAAATCAGAAGCTCACAGTATTAATGCCGGTGTCCCTCAGGGATCCATCCTGGGCCCAACTCTTTTCCTGATCTACATTAATGATCTTCCAAATCATATCCTTACATCATTTGTAGACATTTATGCTGACGACACTACCATTTATGGTACCACATCTAAGACAGTAAACGACCAAGTTCTCTCCAATTCTCTCTCCTCTGATCTTGAGCACGTAGTACAATGGGGAAAGGAGTGGCTGGTTACTTTTAATGCATCTAAAACCAAGCTTCTCTCTTTACATCATCAACATTCTAATTCACATTTGTCATCAATTGAAATGAATGGCTCTCGTCTTCAGGAGGCCTCAAGTTTTGACAAGCTTCTGGGCTTGACCATTACTCCTGATCTTAAATGGAACACGTATATCAAATCTGTTGCCAAGGCCGCTGGAAAAATGGTGGGATCTTTCTATCGATCCAGTAGATATCTCACTGCTGATGCTATTCTCTACCTATATAAGAGCCAGGTACGTCCAAGGATGGAATACTGTTGCCACATCTGGGCAGGAGCTGCTAGAAAGGACTTGTCCTGCCTTGATAGAGTTCAAAATAGACTTCATAGCCTCGTAGGAGATGTCCTTTTCTCCTCCTTGCAACCTCTATCTCACAGAAGAGATGTTGCGAGTTTGTCTTTGATGTATCGTTATTTTCATGGAAAGTGTTCAACTGAGCTTCAATCTATGGTCCCCCCTCGCCAAACTTTCACAAGAAACACTCGTCTAGCTGTAAAAACTATCAATAATTTCCCCCACTCTTTATCTGTGCCTAAACCTAAACGTAGATTCCATGAACAAAGCTTCTTTCTTAGAACTGCACGCCTGTGGAATTGTCTTCCGTTTTCCTGCTTTCCGGCTGACTACAATATGGTTGTGTTCAAGTCAAAAGTAAATAAGTTCTTGATGAGCCGTTCCATATAAGTTATTAAATTTACCAAATTTTCATTACTAATGATTACTATATTGACCAATTTCTACTGTACACTCTTTAACCCTTATCCTTGAGTGGCCTCTGGGCCTTGATAATGTGGTGATGCCTTTGTAAAAAAAAAAAAAAAAAAAAAAAAAAAAGAATCTCCACACTAACGTACTGTACTTCCAATAACCCTTATCCCTGAGTGGCTTCCGGGCCTTGATAAGTGGTGACCACCGTGTAAAAAAAAAACAAAAAAACACAAAACCTTTCATCCAATACAATAATACACATAAAACGGACACATGCATATATATATATGTTCATATCCGATCTGAACAAGCAAAAATAAAGGTGTTTATTTAGAATTGCACTTAGTGAAAATTAAAAGTTAAGAAAACAGTCTTTATAATGTATGTACCCATATTGGAACAAAGATGGCACACTCCAAAAATCACATAATTTAATCAAGTAGATTTTTTTTTTTTAATTAAAGAAAATCATTTTATGACATGTTCGATGGGAGAGAAAACACACAACCATATTTGATTGAAATCAAGGGTGGACAACTCTATTCGTCTATTCCCTTTTAAACTGCTTATCAATAGCTGCTAAAAATACTTTGTTGCTAAAAATGTAAAATATTTTTTTCTTAAAAAAAACTGATCAATTTTCATGATTTTTGGAATACAACATCTTCATTTCATAACAAGTACGTATGTAATAAAGGTTTTTCTTTATTTGTTTAAGTGCGATGCTAAATAAGCAGTAAAATAAGCTTCATAGAAAATAAATACAATTGCGATTCAGGATACTCATGAGTCACCACTTGTCAAGGCTACAAGTCACCAGAGGACAATAGTTAACGATTACCAGCTGAAAGATTAACCTCATGAGTGCATTCAGGATAATTGAATGGAATGGAGAAAGTAATAAAACTTGGTTTATTCCATTAACATTGGTTCTTGAGTGGCCTTTGGCCTTAAAAAATGGTGATCCATTAAAAAAATTAAAAAAAAAAAAATATCCAAGAAATGTTGAAAAGCAAATATTAATTTAGATAAAATAAAAAAAATGAGAAAGTTATTTTGACTGCAATTTAAGCTTATTTTTGGGATGAAATTATTTTTATTTTTAAAAGATTTACCAACCCACAGTTTCCACAAAGTTTCTCAGGCGTGCTCGGCTGCTGACGAAAATAACTCAAAGTGGCTGATCACGAAATATTAAACCGCTACAAGAAAATTATAAGGAAAAACATGGAAATGCAATAAATAAAATTACAAACATGTACCTAACCCAACCCTAACCTTAATCTGTGCAATTAAAATTTAATTTTTTATTTTTTCCAATTTATAAAAAGTTACCTTAATAGATTCGTATTAGCTAAAAACAGAGATGTTCATAAAAATTGAGGAATGCTCAACCGACATTTTCCAGTTATTTCCTTCAGCTGCCGAGTGAGCTCGATCCAACTTTGTGAAAAAAAACGGGTCAGTAAATGCAGAAGCGCCAAACTTTAAAAGAAAAATAAAAAAAATAAATAAAAAAAATAAAAAAAAATAAAAAAAATAAATAAAAAAAAAATAAAAAAAATAAATAAATAAAAAAAAAATTAAAAAAAAAAAAAATAAATAAATAAAAAAAAAATTAAAAAAAAAAAAAAGGTGAACACTCCAAAGAATGTGCAATTGAACAGGAAATCTTTCTCAAAAACAAAACTTACGGCATGATCGAAAGCAACGGCGTTTATGACCATGAAATTCTTCAAATTATATTTGTACGGAGCATAATTGCCGTGCCAGGCGACCACATCAAATGGAGAATGATCCTGGGAAATTAAAAAAAAAAAAAAAAAAAAAAAAAAAAAAATGGATAAAATTATTAATATATTCAAAAGATCAAACCTGACGCCCACTTAAAAACAAGACATTCGCTTGCTTCTTTTGAGGCTTACATTCACAAATATCTGAGGACTTAGAACCAAAAGTAGAATCTTTTCTGCTAGTAAATTCCCCAGATATTTCTTATGAATTATGAACTGTTAATGCATTGTAGAAAATTATGACCAAAAACGAATATGTGTGCATGTGTGTAGCACATGAAAGTAGGTCTATATATCATTCTACAAAACTCACTTTCACTTAGGACGTTGGCAACCTTCATGTGGTCCCTCCCGTAAGTACTTGCTGTCTTTCTAGAAAGAATTCTGACAACAAAAAATATCGAGGAAACTAATGCCAATAGAATCTTTGAATTAATATGATATGATGATAACTAGGTTAGCTATGGAACATCTGGAAATATCTTTGCCAGCATCAAAGCGTTTCCCTCTGATCTGTCTATCTATAAAATTGAGAATGCATGTGTGTGCGAGGACATTTCTCAATCTAGATACCCAGTGAATTTTTGATCTACAGACTTTAAATTTCGTATATAGGGTATTCAGACATTTGGAAAACTTTAATCGGTTTTCATGGCTAAGGGGTCAAAATTAGTAAATTGGTAGGTGGGAGTTGTCGGAATTTTAACTGATTGTACACTGTTTTACGACAGTGTATGCACGTTCGAGAAACAGAAAAGCTTCTTTACGTTAAACAAGATTTTCTGAAACCGCTTTGTAAATTTTTTTTTTTTTTTTTTTTTTTTTTACATTTTCACCCCAAACAAGGAACATTGCCACTTTGATATAAGGGGGCTACTATCAGGGACATAAGCTACAGGAATACTATGTGGGGAGTTAAGCAGCAAGATGTTGGTTCACGTTAGACTTGAACTTCTGCATATAAGTACAGTTGGGGAAGCAGGAACCCGGAAGAGAATTCCAAAGTCTAGCGGTTTTGGGGAAGAAACTACTGGAGTATAAGGTTCTTTTACATCTAGGGATTTCTATTGTGAAGGGGTGGGATTTAGCTGCTTGTTGGGGATATTTACATCAAGGGGGTACAAGTGATTGCAGTTTGTTGGAGCATTCACTGTTAAAGTACTTGTAGAACGGGCAGAGGGATGCAACATTTCATCGATGGGACAGAGGCTGAAGCTTAGATGACAGTTCAGGACCTATCAGGTTGGCGACTCTTTTGAACCTTGTCTAGGAGCGAGAGACTAGTAGCAGATGCACCAGCCCAAATATGACAGCAATACTCCATAACACGGGCGAATGGTGGCCTCAGAGAGGTACAGGATACTTTCGGGTGTTAGTAGCTTTCTAGCACGGTAGAGAGAACTTACCTTCTTTGCAGCGGTCCTGGTAATGATCTCAATGTAATTGTTCCAACTCATGTTTCCTGTGAATGTTAGGCCGAGGAGTTTAAAAGATGTACTTTCAGATAAAGAGTCTTTGGCCATTGCTATTGGTGGTAGAGAAGGTTTCTTGTAATTATTGAAGGAAACAAGTTTAGTCTTGGCAGCATTGAATGTGACCATCCATTTTTGTCCCCATTCCACTACGGATTGGAGGTCATCCTCTAGTGTTTCTGCCATTTCTTTAGATATGTGTTCATTTGTTTTCCTGTTGTGTCTGTTATAGAGCGTGGTGTCATCAGCATATATACCCATCTCACAGACAATTTTGTCAGGGAGGTTATTGATGAATATTAGGTATAATAGAGGTCTAAGGATAGACCTTTGAGGCATTCCCGTATTTATATCATATTGTTTAGATGTATAACCGTCGAGGACAACCTGGATTTTTCTCTTATCTAAGAAGGATTTAATCATGTTAAGTATTCTTCCAATGATACCTTATGATCTGATTTTCTCAGCTCCTTACTCCTGCAGACAGAAATCCATTATTGACAGTTGATGTCGTGTCAAGCTTGTGTAATGGTTATCGTATTTGACTCACTGTCTTTAGGTTTTGGTCTCAACTTGAGTATTTTCCATTTTTTTTTCTTTGTACTTACAAGAAATGAAGTCGTTAGAAAAAATATGATACTCACATGCACATGCCTCAGTTTCTGCATTAATTAAAATATAATTAATATGCATATTTTATGACCAGGCAACCTGCTAGTATATCTGTAAAATTGAGCATGTGTACATGTGTGAGAGAGAGAGAACATTTCTCCACCTCTATACTCAACGAATTTTTAATCTATGAACTTGAAATTTGGTATATAGGATATTCAGACATGTGGAGAACTTTTTAATCAGTTTTCATTTGAAAAAACGGTCTGCTAAGGGGTCAAAATTGAAAAATTGGTACATGGGAGTCGTCGGATTTTTATCCGTTTGGTAACCATTTCATGAATGTACATGCATGAATGGTTCACATGACAGGTTCATTATGTTAAGAATAAGTAGGTTTGAAAACACTTTAAAATATTGTGTTAAGCCGGCTTAAGGGATATCATACTTGACTCACTTTCTTTAGGTTTTGGTTTCAATTTCAGCCAGAGTTTTTTTTTTTTTACTGACAAGAAGTGACCTGTTTAGAAAAAACATAATACTCACATACACAAGTCTCAGTTTCTTTACGTTTTTTTTTTTTTTTTTTTTTTTTTACTTCATTTTGTTTTAAGGAATTTGATGTTATGTTTACTACTGGGCAATGCTGAATATATCTTTTAGTTTTCTATATTTGTGAATATCTAGAAATTTAATTGAAGGTCCTGCTGGCTTGATAAACTGAGGACATTAATAGAATCAATGTGCATCTTATCGTTCTTGTCTGCTGCTGCTACTTCTCTTCATTTTTACTGTTTTTTTCTAGTGGTTAAAGCCTCTTTTAATGCAGAAAAGAACATAAGGAAACGTTTGCTGAAAGTTTCTTAAAAGTTTTATTTTTTGGAGAGACTTGCCTCAGGAGAGAGTAACTTAGATTCTTTTGATTCAGATATTTTTGTTTATACAAATAAAAAACTTATGCAAAAAAAAAAAAGATACAAGGTTTGCTGAGAATTCCTTAAAGGTTTATTTTTGGAGAAATTAACTCGGAAGAGAGAGATTCAGGTTCTTTTTTTGAATTATTTATTAAACTTTTTAACATTACTGAAATGGTGACACGCAGACAGACATAATGGAGTAACATTTCGCACTTAACAGTTATCAAAGTTTTCTACATTAATATTGGCGGTGTGTCTCATACTAACTCCTGCAGACAGAAACCCATTATTGACACAGCTTCACAGTAAATTTGAAAATCTTTGTTGTCTCTCAGCTTGACAAACGTGACATCATTTGTCATCTCAACTTACCTCTGTTTAATCTATGATCATTTTATTTTCATCTCACATGTCACCTTGATTCAACCCGGGGAATGATTCTGTTTTGCAGATTTGAGTTATTATGACATGCACTCAGTGTGACTCTTGTCAAAATTCAACTTACCGATGTCAAATTTTATATTAACTGACCTGATACAGGGTTACCAATACATAACAGAATTTCCTTGTAAAATTATTCCCCTTGATTTTTCAAGCACCTTTTAGGAACCCCCCCCCCCTTTAAAAAAAATTGAACAATAAAATATCTTTATTTTGAAAAACAGTTTAAAAACTGATTACACGGCTAATATTTACAGAGTGGAACAATAAAGTTGTTGCCTTTTTTTTAGGCCAAAATATGTTCATCTGATTTAAAAGTTAAGAATCATAAGCATTTTTTTTGTCAACCTGATAGCTGATTATAGCATGGTGGTTTTCAAGTCTAATGTAAATAAATGATTTTATAATTAAACCCTACCCAAGTGTTATCATTACTGATCTTCAAGGTGTTGTTTCACTGTCTTCCTAGTATTCATTAACATAATTATTATTCATTCTTCTAGAGTGGTTTCCATGCCTTGATAAACTGTAATTAAAAAAAAAAATCTGCCACTATTGCACTTTAACTAACTGGAAGTATATTTTTTTGTTTTTATTTTTAGAAGAGTTTTAGGGAGAAACTATCACAATTTTTATGTTTTTATTGAATAATTTTTCTGAAAATGAATTTTTACATCCAAATAATTATATTTTGTTAAAAAGGAAGTTATATAAAAAATACATTCCATCCATGCCATAATATTATAACTGAATATGTTATGTTTTATTTATACACTTAAAAAATAATTTTAAAATAACTTTTGAAATAAGGAATATTATATTTTATTTGTACATTTAAAAAAAAAAAAATTAAATAATGTAAATTTCAAAAATGTCTATTATGAAATATCGTTGCTCATATATTAAATTAAGAAAAAATTAATTCAATAAATGTTTTGATAAAAATGTTATGTTACTTTGTTATTTTACTAATCTTGTTTTTAATTACTAGAAAAGTTTGGTTTGAAAAAAAGATCCTTAAAATTTGGATTGTCTCCCCTAGTAGACTCAAATTTTGGCCATATTTTTTGTTTTTGTAAAACTTACTTGAATCGCTTGAAAAAGTTGGCCTTGATATTTGCTAATGACTTTGTATTCAGGAACATCTTTGTCTTCATACCAAGCGACTGGAGTTAAGAAATCCCTTGGATATGCCAGTCCATTTGGACCTGAAATTTAAAACATAAAACATTTGCAAGTGAGTAATGAAGAGAAAAGAAAGGTTAAATAAGGAGAGAAAGGAAAAAAAAAAAAAATAAAAAAAAATAAAAAAAAAATAAAGAGTGAAAGGGCAGGAGAGACTAGAGAGAGAGAGAGAGAGAAAGAGAGAGAGAGAGAGAGAGAGAGAGAGAGAGAGAGAGAGAGAGAGAGAGAGAGAGATTTTCAAATTAAAATGCTTTGTCTTACCAATTGGTCCGGCATAAGGAAGGCAGAAATGATTGTCGTAAACTTCTAGAATGTATCCTCGCGTTTCTCCATCAACGGCGACATTGAAACGAATTCCTTGCTAGAAAGAAAGAAAAAAAAAAATATTTCTAAACAGAATTAAAATTAACTGCAAACAATCTGTTTTCATTTTGCATTTTCATCCCAACCAAAGCACAGTGCCACTTTGATGTAGGGGGGGGGGGCTACTATCTGGGACATAATTTGCAGGGATACTATGTAGTAAGCTGAGCAGCAAGATGTCTGTTTACAGTATACTTGAACTTCTTCATGTCAGTACAGTCAAGGAAGCAGGGACCCAGATAGAAATTCTAAAGTCTAGCAATCCTAGGGGAAAAAAAACTAGAGTGGAAGGCTTTCTGGCATCTGGGGGTCTCTACTGTGTAGGGGTGGGATTTTGCTGCTTGTCAATTTGTCGGGAGTAATTTACGTCAAGGGATGTTGAGTACCCGGGCTTGTAGTTCGTCTGAGCACTTACCATTAAAATACTTGTAAAACAAACAGAGGGATGCAAGATTTCGTTGCTAGGACAGTCTAGCCGACATATTCGGTTGGTGACTCTTTTGAACCTTGTCTAACAGTGAGAGACTAGTAGCAAATACATCAGCCCAAATGTGGCAACAATACTCCACACATGGGCGAATGGTGGCCTTGTAGAGGTACAGGATACTCTCAGGTGTAAATAAATTTCTAGCATGGTACAGAGAGCCCACCCTTGCAGTAGCGTTGACAATGCTCTCACTATATCTGTTCCAACTCGTGTTCCCTGTGAACGTTAAGCCAAGGTGTTTGAAGTACTTTCAGGTAATGTATCATTAGCCATGGCTATTAGTGGTTGAGAAGGTTTCTTGTAATTATTAAAGGAAAGAAGCTTAGTCTAGGCAGCATTGAATGTTATTTATTTTTGTCCTCATTTCACTAGACTGGAGGTCTTCCTCTAGGGTTTCAGCCATAGTCTTAGTTGGCAATAATTTTTACCAATGTCCAAACTCTTCTTTAAGAGGCTTGGTCCATCCATTAGATTTTAGTCACTACATCACCACCAATAACACCAAGGAGGTGAAGGTTGCAAACTGACAACCTGGATGTGCCACTCTGTTCTTTAGAAAAACTTTCACTTATGTTGGCAACCTTCACATGGTCCCTCTCGTGAGTACCCAATGTCTTTTTAGCCAGAATTTTAGATATGGTTGAAATGAATACCAGCAACAATAATCTGATTTATCCGAAATGCTCGTTGCTGTCACCACCACCACAACCACCAGAATGGTGACAGACATAGGAGGGATAAAGCGCACTCTGAGCTTTCACAACCGAGGCATCAAAAGAGGTTGGCAAAAATGCATTAAGAATGGTGGTAACTATATAGAAAAATAAATTCTGGAACACAAAAGGTTGCTTGTTTTAATGGTATCACTCCCGTCTTTGTAGCTCTTCAAGGTTTTAGTTTAGAGTTTTAAAAAAAATAGGAGACCTTACTTCTGGAACAACCCTCAATATACAGTCATCTCCCCAGTTACCACTGAAGAGAACAATAGGTGGAACACCTGCTCATCTCAATCTCAAGTTTAACTGTTGTTTTTTCCCCCCATTGAGAAAAGTTATTGGTTGGTTGTTTTACGGCATATTTCAGGTTATTTAATGCCGAATCTGGTGATTTTGAAGAACGACTTTAATATAGTATATTTATTTTTAAGTCGTATTCTATTTAACCCATAGTTGGGACCCTAACAGGTACTACCACTCCGGGTCAGAGTGGACCTGGGAGCAATGGCAATTAAAGGGTGGCTCCACACTCCCTAAGGCTTGCAAGCTGAGGCCTCACCATCGGATATAGTTTAAGGTTATATCCAGGACCGAGAAAAGTTAAATTTAATTATCATGGTATTGTTTGGTCATATAATTATCCATTGAAATATACTTTTTTATAAAACTATAATTTTGTTGAAGCAATGTTTTTCTTTAATCTCTATAAAATCATTGGATCTCGTAAGTCATGGAATATTTTAATGGAATGAATATTTTAATGGAATGAACTCTAATGAACTCCTTGTATTTGTATCCTCTTCGATGTGCATATCCCAGACAAACCCGTTTAGCAATAAACTCTCATTCTTGCCGGTAAAGCTTCTATTCTAATAGTTTCTTTCCTCCGACTGCTAGACTTTGGAGTTTTATTCCTGTTTCCCTTACTGTACTGACATGCAGAAGCTCAAATGTAATGTAAACTGACATCTTGCTTATCTCCTTACATAGTTCGGCAATAGCAACCAAGCTCCAACCGTCTGTCTCATCACCACAACGCTGCATCCCTGTACTTGTTTTGCAAGCATTTTATGGAATATGCTTGGACAAACTTGTAGTACTTGTGCCCCCTCGACAATTAACCTGACAGGCGGCAAAATTCCACCCTTTCACTGTAGACGTCCCTAGATGCCAGAAAGTCTTCTATTTTAATACCCCCCCCCAACTGCCAGGCTTTGAAAGTTCCTCTTTGTTTTTTGCTTCCCTGACTGCACTAACCTGCAGATATTTAGGTCTAATATGAACAGTAAAATCTTCACCATATGCAAGTATTCTATATAAATATAAACACATTGATGCACAAATTACTAGTTTTTCTTCAAAATAATTATTCCGGATTTCATGCTGCCATGTTTTTTTTTTTACAAGTATTCCATGGTATGCGCACTGTCGAAATTACTGCACGTATACACAAAATTCCACCCCTTGGGAATGTTTCCATGTGATACTATCAACGTTCCCATCCTCCAAGTGTTTAAAAAATAAATAAATAAAATAAAAAATATAACGAATAAAAGAGTAAATAAGTTTATCAGCAGAACAATAAGAAGGAAGTTGTTCACCAAGGAACACAAAAGAAAGCTAAAATAGGATTGTTAAGCATAGTGTGACTAATACGAACAACAAAAAAAAAAAATCAGTCAATATATTTTGGAGTTAATTTTAGGATTAGTAATAAGTTTTGAGACAGTTTATGATAGTTATGAACAGTTGTGGGAGTCTAGGGTTTGTCACGGTTGACGACAGAGTTGAGGCGAATGGCAAGTTTGACACAGTAGAACAACAGTTGTGGCTTTGTGCAGATTGATACGAGCTGAGGGCAAGTGATGAGTTGAGGGCATAGATATGGACTTTAGTGTTCAGAGGGTCAATAGTGTCACACACAAACGCAGAGTATAACTGATATTTGCAGAATATGTCAGAGTTTGTGTTTTATTTGATTTTGTGAACTTGTGAAAAAACATAACAAAGTTAAATCTTCAGCAAGGAAAAAGGTAAAATACCTGAATGACGCAAATTTCATTTGGTTCCACATTCATTCGACCCATTTCAGTTGTGATGAATAAACTGCCCTGTTGCGGAACTGGAAAAATAAATCACAAATCGATAAGAAAAAAACAAAAAAAAAAACATCAATTAAAGAAGAATCAATAAAAATCGTTCTTTTCCTCTAATAAAATTAGTAAGAATTTAATTAAAAACAAAATGTTTGAATTTCAAAAATGATGAAATTGTATCCGAGATGGGTATATTTTCTGATAACACCATTCTCAACATTTAAATAAACCTAACTCACACATATCTAAAGCAATGCTTGAATCATTAGAAAATTATGTCTAATCTGTAAGCGAATGTGGACGTAAATGAAGGACGAATGTGATTGGCGTATGAATACAGTTTGTTGGAGTAATTTTTTGAAATGCCAACACAAGTGTTTTTCCAATCTGTTAGAGTCAGACAGCATCAGAAATCAGAGGTGCTGAGATTGGTCCTTTCAAACTCATTAATCAAGAATGATATCTGCCATCTTTTTGTAAAGATTATTATTATTAATTATATTATTACCATTTTGAATTCAAACGACTAATATATATATATATATATATATATATATATATACACACACACATATACATATATATACACACACACACACACACACATATGTATTAGTGATGAGACGATTCCAATATTCCCCCCCCCCGATTCTTTATAAAACTAATTATTTAACTATAAGATAATTATTTCTCCTGATTTTCGTAGAAACACGTGTTAAATATGCAGATATTTTCCTAAACGTCAAAATACACTTGTGAAGGATGATCTATCGATTTTAGCTTTACTGGTAATTTAAAATCAATAAATTTTATAATTTTATCATTATTACCAGCAATGGAAGATTTTGCTTTAAACGAAATCAAATAAAAAAAAAAAAGACAATTAAAAGAATCGTTTTGGCATCGTAAAATAGGCATCAATTTTTCCGATTCCGATACCCCCAAATCTTCCAATTCTGATTAATCATTCCAACACACACACACACATATATATATATATATATATATATACATATATACTAGCAAAAGTACCCGTTGTTGACTGGGTTCAAAAACAGCCTACAGAAAATGGACTGATTTATGAAAGTATCATAGGTTATGAAAGGAAGGGTTGTAAAGAGATAGCTTCAAAACCAAAGCAAAATATGATGAAAGTAAAAATAAAATAGATAAACCCCATAATTTATTATACCATACCTGTTCACACTGAAACACTTATCACAATATTCTGTGGATCTATATTAAAAAACCTTGTTAAACTTTGTGACATATTTCCATTCTATGGAGGTTAGGTGCGAACGAACACCCCATAATTTTATTATACCATATATCTTCAAACTGAAACATAATTATCAAAGTATACTTACACAGATAGATATGAAAAGTCTTTATTAAAGTTTGTGCCTATTTCCATTCCATGGAGGCCAGACGCGAACGCAGACCCCACAATTTTATTATACCATCCCTATTTAAGTTAAAACATACTTATCAAAGTATTCTTATGTACATCTATATCAAAAACACTTGCAAACGTTTTTTTTTTTTAAATTTTAAAATTTTTTTATTTCCATACTTTGTGGACCAAGTGCGAACACAGACCCCACAATTTAAATGAACCACCATTCTGCCAGATCAAACATACCCATTCCTGTGTCTTGATACATCTATCATTATATGTAATCAGTTTTTTTAAAATAGTCAACCATATGGGAGCCTATTCGTGACCAGACACAGACATTCAGCTATATATATATATATATATATATATATATATGAGAAAAAAACTGCATCATATCTTTTTAAATTTTCTAACGATTATATGTTGTTAGAAAAAAAAAATCTCACTTGTTGCATTCTCATTCGTTCACTTTGAATGCTGGATTTTTTTTTTTTTTTTTCATTTGGAAATAGAACAAAAAGATCCATTTCACATGACAATCACAACAAATATTTTCAAATATTGTACTGGTACTTTAGTTCTTCAATTCAATCATCCTGAGGAAGTCTTGAAATAAAGACAGAATGTTGTTGAACATATAATTTTTATTCGTTCATTTTTCATCTCTCTCTCATGCATATATCTATATTAGTGAAATTGTGTGTGTGTGTGCGCATGTACATTTTCCTACCAAACTACTCTGTCAATTTTCAGTGTATAGGCTCAAGATTTGACATAAGGGGTATTGAGATTTGGGAAAATCTTTTTAATCTGTTTAAGGCCAGAAATTTAGCTGTCAAGAGGTTAAAGTTTAATGACTTGACCTTTGAAAACTACCAAAACTCTTCTGCCAATTTTGTGTCTAAACACTTGAAATTTTAGATGTAGGTTACTTGGACATGGACTAAACTTTTTTTTCCGCATGGGTTCGAATACTGTATATATTTAGTTCTATGTCTAGATAAAAAAATTGACAGAGGAGTTTGGTAGGCAATTTTTTAAACAAATATATGCATGCATATATATATATATATATATATATATATATATATATATAAAGAGTTTTGTGTTTACTATAACCTTTTTACGCAAATATTACGCAAGTATAAATCATGTAAAATATCTGCATAAATATAATTACACATAATAGTTAACTAAAAGATGATCATCCCATAATAAAACCGAAAAAACTAATAGGAAATTAATTAAAATGAATGTTTAAAAGAATATGCAAATTAGATCTTTTGCACATGAATGCAATTCCATGATCCATATATGACAAAGTTGTGTATTCTTTTTAAATATACAGAAAAAAAAAAAAAAAAGGTTTTTAATATGAATATTAATACACAAAATTTTTTTTTTTTTTTTTTAAATAAGAGTATATATATTAAAATGAAACTAACATAATATCCAATCTTTCTCTGCCCACTTTAATATAAGCCAAAATACATAGATAGAAAGGGGAAATGGGAAGAACCAATGCGAGAATAGGTGGGTTGTTGTTTTTGGTTTTGCAGAACATAAGTAAAAAAACAAAAAGTGCCAATGCTAGGTGCATTTCATCTCAGGAAACCAATATAGATGATTATTATGAAAAGAGGAGAGATGCCTATTGACGTTAGTCTTGAAAATACAAAGTCTGATTGCAGGAGGAAAACAATCAGCATGAAGAGAGTTCCACAGGATTGTAGTTTTTGGAAAGAAGTGACTGGAATAGGAAGTTGTATTATAATGAGGTACCAAAACAACTAATTGACGAAAACCACTGGACTAACGTCAAACAAGCTGGAATAAAGGAAGCAAGGAATAGATCAAACAATTCTGAAGCTACTGGAATAAGAAGTTGTATTACAAGTGTTGGATTGTCAGGTTGTATATAACTAATGTATATATGTGCGTTCATGCACATATAGTCTATACAAATATACATGTGTATGAAACTCATGCTCATTTATTGCTTAGTGTTTATAAATGTTCGTTGTGGGTGGGTGTTCATATGTGTGCATGTTTACACATACTCAAACAGAGTTAACGTAACATGGACAAGGTAATAGTCATTAGTTCAGGACGGGTGCAACAAACATGGCCGTTTGATAACGGCCTACTAACCTTAGGTTGTAGCTCCCTTCGTTTCTTGGATACTACAAGAAAGCATTTCACTAAAGCAGTTACAACAGGACTTTGTTTTTTTTCTCGTTTATTCTTATTTTAAAAGTTTGGTGTTTCTCTTGGGAATTTACAATGCTAGCTTTCCTTTTAGTCCTTGCATTGTTTCTTTGTTAGCTCAGTCGAATGCTAACATTATTGACAAAGTCAGCCTCCTCTCATGGACAGCTTTCTTGTTTTCACTCTTGTGTCTCATCTATCTATCTATAGGTTAGAGTAGGTTTTGATATATATATATATATATATATATCAAAACCTACTCTTTGTTATCAGATCAATTCCATTGCTTATAAATCTCAGTTAAAATTCCTCCGTTAGATTTTTAAAATAATTTTAGCTAAACATTCCTTTCTTTCAAAACATTCTCTCTGCATATCTTTTTCTACATAAGTTAACAAATCAATAATAATAACCGTTCAAACTTTTGGTATTGCCAGCCACAACATAACAGATACTATGCTGTGATCATAGCCAATAGGGCCAACAACACAATGGGGTATCAAAACAACAAATTTTTCAAGACCACTGGATCAACAAGTCAAACGAGTTGGAACAAGAGAAGCAGAGAATAGATCAAAGATTCTGAAAAACATATGCCATCATAGTATCTATATTATATTGTTAGTTCATTCCTTTCAATCATTCCATCATACGTTCAACCAATCCTTTGAAACAAGTTTCTAAATTTCACTAAAGATGCCAAATCACATGCAACAAGAAAGTATTTAATTTAATCACTTACCAATAAGAAAATCACCATCTGAATTGTAGAAACACCTGAAAAATGAAAATATTTTTTTTTAAACTAGCAGGCTACCCAGCGTTGTCTGGTCATAAAATATATTTTAATTAATGTAAATTTTATATTTATTATTACAGAGCCAATTTTCCATTAATTACTGTATTGTACCCAATATATAGTAGTGGTTTCAAAAGTAAAACAATGACTTGAGTGTCATCAGCTAGAATTGAAAATTCTACCCAATTCATACCATTAACTATTACTACACTACCACCTTACATTAATTAACCCTTATCCTCAAGTGACCTTTAGGCTTTGATAAGTGGTGACTCAAGTAAAAAATAAAAAAGGAGCATATAAGAACATTTCAAGTCAATTAACACATGCCAAGTTCTAATTTTTTAAATTTGACCTCTTAGCAGTCATATCACACTACTTTGGTGTGAACTAAAACACTTTAAAATTAATTTAAACAAAAACCTTATTCAGGTACGTAGAAGAGTATTTATCTTGCCTTTGGTAACATTAATTTGGTGCACATTTATTTATTTATTTATTTTTACCTCATTTTTGTTTGTTTGCTATTGTAAAAAAATGTCCAAATATTTCAAACCTTCAAAATGTGTACATTATTGAAAAATTGTTTTCAGAGTTGGTTTGACAAGGAACAGCTAGAGTCCACATTACAAAGGCTTTACTCAATACTTTAGTTCAAATCTCTCATAAATCTAAAGACTTTTTTTAACTAGATATGTGGTTTATAAATTTGGAGAAATTATCATAAAAAACACAGTTTTTAAAACAGTGAATTCTTTTTGATAATCTGCAAAAGAGTAGGCAAAGCGTATTCAGCATTAATTTATAGCAGTTTATTTTTGCTTAAAACTTTGTTTTTTTTTTTGCAATAAAAACGCATAAATTCATTCATTATAGTTACTTACTCTCTCATGCAAATCTTATTAGCATATTTTTTTTCCACAAAATTTAAAATATTTTTTGGTACTAAAGCAGTTGCAGTTAACTAAAAGATGGAAATTGACAAACACTGGTACTGTACCAATATCGCCCAAGACACGGGTATAAACTAGTTTTAAATAAAATATTTACTGATTTTTTTTTTTTTTTTGCCACAATAAACCAATATTTTTTGCACTAAAATGGTTTACATTTCTCAACTGAACCTTGACAATTTTCCTCATCTTTAGTTGAAACAAATCAATAAAATATTCTGTGTGTTCCTTCCTTAGTCTGTACGTTACACTTTGGAAAAAACACAAATACAATTTTTGAAGACCAACAAAAAAAAAGGGGGAGAAGGTCACTCATATTCTTGTCAAGGGTTGCCAGATTGTCCTTTTTTAAAGCTATATTTTGTGAATTTGGCTTTTTTTTTTTTTAAGCAGTTTGGCCTTCAAATATTGTATTTGGCCTTTTTTAAAGGCATACAGTACAGACTAAGAAAAGAATATAGATAACCCTATATTTGTTGATTCAATATATTTCTCATTCTATGGAATTTCTATGGGTCCTGCTAGTTTAATATTTTGTAAAATAAACAAACGCTTTAAAATTATTTAAAAAACACAAAAAACTTGTCCAGGTAGGTAAAAAGAGTAATTTATTTTTTTACACATTTTATTGCTTCATGAAGGAAAAGAGAAAACAAAAAAAAAACAGAAAATTGTTATCACACGCAACAACACGGTCCCAAACAATTTTGCCCACGTGACCCGACACGATCCTGAACAATTCCATCAATTCGAACCCGAACACCCCCATTGATTCGACACGACATGATCCCAAACAACTCCATGGATTTGAACCAACACACCTCTGACGATTAGACATGATCCCAAACAATGATTCAACATGCCACGTTACCAGAGCAACCTTGGCAGTTACTCGCTAAGTGATATCAGCTTTTTATAGCTCTTGGACAAATTCATTTTCACCATAGATAGGCCCAACTTAGACATTGGTATACAATTCTTGGGTGTTTTCATGCATGTTCGTCACACATTTATTTATTTATTTTTTTTTTTTACCCCATTTTTGTTTTGTTGGCTATTGTAAAAAAATGCCCAAATATTTTAAACCTTCAAAATTTAAAAAGTATGTTTTTAGAGTTGGTTTGACAAAAAAAAAAAAAAAAAAAAAAAAAAAAAAGAATAAGTAAAGTTTGCTAGTTTTTAATATTTTTTCAAAGCAATGTTTTGAGAAAACTTGATTTATGAGCATAGAGGAAAGAGTGGAGTAGAGAAAAGAAAAATAGAGAAAGGAGAGAAAGAGGAGTTAGAGAAGAGGAAAGAGAAGACAGGGGACAGAAAAGGAGACGAAGTTGGCAGAGAAGAGGTCATAAGGGATAGAGGAGAAGAAGTGGTAGGGGAGAAGGAGAGAGAAAGGAAAAGGATAGGGGACGGAGACAGGAAAGAAGAGAGAAAAGAGGAGATAACAAAAAAGACTGACAAGAGGGAACAAAGAGAAGGAGAGAGAAAAGACAGAGGATGGAGGAGAGATGAGAGAAAAGGTAAGAGGAGGGGAGAGAAGAAGGTAGGATAGGTGAGACAGGAGAGAGAAAGGAATGGATATGGAGATAAAGGAGAGAGAGACAGAGAACAAAGAATTGGAGGAAGAGAGAGAAGAAAAGAGAAAGGAGATAAGAGTTTTTTTTTCTTGAAAGAGCTGATCCTTGCATTCATAATTTGTCCAGTTAGATCTTCTCGAAGACAAAGAAATCTTACTTAATCTCTCCCCCTTTTTTCTTAGAATCGCATCCCTTGCACCTTATTTTCTAGAAAAAAAACAAAACACTTAAGTTGTCTATCCACGGTTTCGTAAAACATTTTTTTTTCAATAATACTGACAAGCATAAGGATAATGACCTCTGAAATTGACCTTTTTTTATAATTTACATACATACCTTCAAATCCATGGTTCAATTTTACTTACTATAGGGAACTAATCCCTTTACCTTAGTTGAAAAAAAAAAAAAAAAAAAAAAAAAAAAAAAAAAAAAAAAAACATGGATTTTATACCTGACGAAGGTCGTAGGTTTGAACAACTGAAACACTGTGCCAATAACACCCAAGGTGAGAATAATTGTCCGACCAATCAAAACAATACAAAGAAATCTTACTTGTTTTCCATGGATGAATTACATGCAAACACATGAATTGCAACGCCATGTCTACCACGAATATCACCAGCGCCACACAAAGTTGACAAACCCTAACGAAAAAGAATATTTGAAAAATAAAATAATTTTTTTTTGTTTTTAATAAAAGAAATTTTACATGGAACTACTTTTTCTTTTTTTTTTTTAAATTGTTATTTCACCCCAAATAAGGCACAGTGCTACTTGGATCTAGGGGGTTACTATTTGGGACATAATTTACAGGGAAACTATGTAGGGAGTCGAGTAGCAAGATGTCTGTTCACATTACACTTAAACTTTTACATGTCAGTACAACCAGGGAAGCAGGGACTGGGAGGAATTCCAAAGTCTAGCAGTTTGAAGGAGAAAAACTGTTAGAGTAAAAGGCTTTCAGGCATCTAAGGTCTCTACTGTGTAGGGGTGAGATTTTGTTACTTGTTGAGGGGGTTCAAGAGCTTGGAGTTCATTAGGGCACCTCCCATTAAAATACTTGTAAAATAGGCACAGGGATGCAACATCTCATTGATGGAACAAAGGTTGGAATTCGAGTGACAGAGCAGGACCTATCAGGTTGGCAATTCCTTTTTTAACCCTGTCCAGGAGAGAAAGACTAGTAGCAGATGCACCAGTGCAAAAGTGGTTTTATTTTGAAGAGCACAGAACAGGGGAAGGTAATCCAATTTCACAACTGGGAGATTCGAAAATGTCAACAATAGAATAACACAAAAGAAAACATTAATTATCTGGAAATTTATTGAATTAAAATAAAATTAAGTAAACTCAAATAACACAAAATAGAAATTTAAAAAAAAATTTTTTGTTTGTTTTTTTTTTTTACACAAAAATTCTGAAATAAATGAAAGTTGTCAAAGTATGACTTAAAATTTATTAATTATGAAGTCATTAATGGATTGCTTGTGACATTTTGTTTTGAGAAGACATTTTAAGAAAATTTTAATAATTCAAAATGGAATTAAGTTTGATTTTTTTTTTTTTTTTTTTTTTTTTTTTTACACAAAAATTCTGAAATGATATCTGAACATTAATTTAATTAAAATAAAATTAAGAAAATTTTTTGTCTCCCCTTGTTCTGTGCTCTTCAAAATAAAACCAAAACAGTTGTTCCATGACAGTCACGCACAAATACTGAAAATTTTAATACTAGAATTTACCAAAAAAGGCAAATATCATTTTTGTTCAGTTAACTTTATTGGATTTACTGGTTCTTTTCAAAAATTTCATTAAAATTCGTGAATAATTTTTGTATAAGTTTTTTTTTTTTTTTAAATTTTGAACATCAGATAATTTTATTTTCTGCTACTTGTAAAGTAATTTTTCTCTATTGCTATTTATTTGCTTCCCCACAAGAAAGGTCAATTTTAATGTGAGGGAAAACCAGCTTCTCAAAAAGAAGCACTCTGGCAGTCAGCAAAAATAAAAATTCCTTTAGTATAGAAGGATTTCTCCTACATTAACTAAGGACAAATTAACTTTAGTGTAGCATCAGAACAGGTACTACACTCTGATCTTAGTCCTTATTTCTCCAAACATTTTCTCGCACTTGAGGCTATTCTCTATCTCTACAAACTTACCAGCAGACCAGGGTTGGTGAAGCTCTGTCTCGATGATCAAGTAATTTTTATTTTTGAATAAGAAAATCAAATTTTGTGGCTAAATGAACAGCGACAATATGATGACGCCATCATGAAAACAGACCGAAGAAACAAAGGGGAAAAAACTAATTCAAATTTGAAAGATTTTAGAAAGATATTCTTAATGTGGAGACATTGGAAAAACTAAAATTTTCTTAATGATTTATTTTATAAACATAAAATTACTTGACCAATTTATATGATTTTTGGTGTATGATATTTTCTTTCCATCATGGGTACGTATGTCGGATTTTTCTTTATAATATAGAAGGAATTCTGGACAAATATTAAACATTCCTTTTAAAAAAGTCTCCTTCTGCATAAAAGAAAACAAGAATAATACAAGATGCCTGTTTAAAAAAAACAAAAAACAAAAAAGAAATGTGTTTTTACCTCAACAAAATCAATTTGTTTCTCTCCGACTTTTGGAATATCAAACGGTTTCCAACGCATCTGGAAAATAGTGGAAGAGAAAAGTGAATCGAGAGAAAAATTTACAAAACACAATCTTCAGCCATTAATTGTAAAATGAAAAGAAAATGTAAATTCCATAAAAAAAAAAAAAAAAAAATTTTTTAATCCAAATTCATATAAAATATGATCCATTTCCAATTTTTTTTAGATGAACATTAATCAAAGTAATGCCATTCTTTAAATATATATATATATATATATATATTTTCAAAGCATTAGAAATCAATAGGAGAAACCATTTTAAAACTGATTTGATGAATTAAGTAATAATAAAAAAGAAATTAAGAGAACGTTATTGGTAAAAAAGAAAAGATTAATTTGTTTTGCACATTAATTTTATTAATATTTTGTGCAATGATTAACACAACTTGTTACTGGTTGACCAATTTATGTGATTTTTAGTGTACAATATTTTCTTTTCATCATGGGTATGTATGTCAGAGATTTTTCTTTTTGTTTTTTTAATGTAGGATGAATACTGGAGTGTAGAATAGAAAGACAAAATCCGTTCTATGAGTCGCCTTAAATAAGTTTCCAGGCGTTTTTGTACAGGCATTTAAAATTGTCATAGACTCTTGAAAATTCAGTATGTTATTGCTATACATACTATGAGATGACTGATCAATTTTTATGATTTCTGATTCATATGAACAGCTACAACAGGAATTGGAATACACCCTACTAAAGCCTGATTGTCACAGCTGATGAATTTCAAAAATGTAATCTGGACGCGAGGACACTTTAGAAGAATGATATGCAATAAAATTCTGTTTTAAATTTAGAAAAAATGTCAGAACCGTATGAAATGCTTCAGACTGCTTTTGAACCATCTTCCATGAATCGAGCATCAGATTTTTAGTGGCATAAGAGATTCAAGGAAGGCAAGAAGTCTGTGAGGGATGATGGAAATGTGGAAGGAGTAAGGAAGTCAGAACACCAAAGTTGATTAGCCAACTAAAGATTTCATGAATAAGGACCATTGTGTATCTATAGAGAAAATAAGTGCAGTTTGATGTCAGTGTGGGAACTGTATACACAATTATTCATGAGGTATTGAAGAGGTAGAAAATTTGCGCAAAGTTTCTCCCAAGGTGCTCAGACTATTTGACCAAGGCATCTCCTCACCTTCCTCCCTCTAGTCCAGACCCTGCTGCCTGTGACTTGATTGTTCCCTAAGCTCAAGAGGCTTAGAGACTGTCATTATGAGACAATTGAAGAAATGAAAGAGACTGTGACAAGGATCACTGATGCGCTCACACAAGAACACTTCCATGGAGCCTTCCAGAAGTTGTTTGAACGGCACAACAAGTGTATTACAGCCAGAAGTAATTATTTCGAAGGGGACTAGAGTTTTATGTCTAAAGTGTCCATACGAAAAATGTCTGGTTTAGGTTAGAACAATAAACAAAAGTTTACCGTTTGCAAACATAATAGATGACATAATCAGGTTTGGCAAATGAGGAAATATTTTGGATATATTAGGTTAATGATGGACTAAAGAGGAGAATGGAGTTTAGTTACTGATAGATTGGCTTAGCGATACATCATCGATTTTACATCCCAAGAAGCTAAGAGGATTTTATGGTCAAGATGTAAAGAATAAGTAAAAACAACTTGAGAGTGCGACTCCATTTTATTCCCCATACAATGGGGAATAAAAGATATTCAAGTTAACAAGAAGTTGTCTGGTGTTACTATTTGCATGGAAGTTAGGAGGGTCTTTATTTCAGCATCCACAAGATGAGCTGAACTAGTGACAAGAAGAAAAGACAACAAAACTGTTAAGTATTTTTCTTTTGTCTGTGTGCTATGTTTTTGTTTTTGTAAACCGTTTACGGATGTGTTATGCATGATTGACACCTTTATAAATGAAATGCAAAATGACTAAACAGCATGACCTTATACATACATTTTAACCTGATAACCATAGAATTTACTTTTTGATTTAATTTTTTTTATTAAATATAAGTTTATCATAGGTTGTAGACTATATAATTTTTGCAGTCGAAATGTGAAAGCAATATACACAAACTATTAAAATCAAGTTAGTTTAGTGCAACTATGTGAAAAGAATCGAATTTGGAATAAAAATAATTAATTCTAAACTTCAAAAATTATGTTTAGCTTAAGGAATAATGGTTGGGAAAAAAAGCATTGGTGTCCATATATACCTCACTATGATGACAATAGCATTTTAAACATGTAAACATGGGAGTGAATATACACTTGGTATGTAATACTTAAATGTTATTTGGGTCAGAGTTTGGAAATTTGAGAATATAACTATGTGTTAGATTGCATTAAGCTTGAGAATATGAAAACAAATATTTGCTCACTTGATTTGGGTTCGGTTCCACTTCATTCCAATTCGAACTCAACAAATTGCAGTCAATTTTCTCAAAAGGCAAATGAACAACAGAAGGTAACATACGATACAACCAACTGTCGAGAAAAAAAAAAAAAAGGTAATTTGAAATATGAAAAAAATATCACCTATAAACTGTAAAATTAAAGTATTAAAGCCTTTTTGTATGGGTTCTCCCGACATTTTTTCAGTGGTGTTGACTCTACCTTTCCCCCTTTTTGATAATCAATGATGGAGTGTGAGAGTGAAATGGCTTATTTTCCTCTTTTTTAATAGACTTTTTTTTTCTTCACTTATTTTCTAAAATATTGGCTTCTTTGAGAAATAATCCCTCTCTCATTTAGGATCACAAACCAACCATGATACTTTACTTTTATTTATAAACTTAATTTTAGTCTGAAATTACTACTTCAATAACTTCAGAATTAATTTTGAATGTCAAAGATTACAACAAAAACAGGTTGCAGCTATCTTATTCTGAATATTATAGATAATAACTGTTACAGTCTTTCTGAGGACGTAGAGAAATGACATGGCTTTGGTTTGTTTGTTTTTTTTACATGGTGGTCACTACATATCAAGGCCCGGAAGCCACTCAGGGATAAGGGTTATTGCAAGTACATTACGTTAGTGTGGTTTGGTGGATGAAATCTACTGGGTCCTTCAGCCTTACTTTCTTCACTTTGAGCCAGAACTTTCTTTAGGAAGGGACTTTTCTCTCCTCTCACCGTTTTCTCTGCTTGAGCAAAAGCACAGTCGCCTATCTGTCCGATTTCGGTCTTTTATTCCTCTCAAATCTCAGGAATTCTCGCAGTTAGTCTCACCCTCTTTCCCATAAAACCAACCACGTCTACCACTTCTTCCTCTCCCAGCCCCTGTGTGTTGACAGCAAACAGAACAGACTTTCTGGAGGGGAGTACATTAGAAGAATTACTATTACAATGAATTTGTGGTATGGGTCTTAACAACAATGTTAGTTTTGACTCTCTGCTAATGAGGCTGAAAGTACGCAAACTGGATTCAGTTCCGTGTTGCAACTGCCTATGGTAACATGGGCATGATGAAGGAATCTGATTGAATAGATAGATGCATACTTATTTCAGCTGAGGGTAAGCGAGATAAAAGACAGCCTAGAATGATCCAATCATGGATGACCTCAAGCACTGGCATATTGAAACCAATGTAAATGATAGTTTTATTGAAAAAAATTACTTGGTGCTGTCATAGACGATATACAACTATGTATGGAATTATATGGAAGATAAGCAGTCTAACAACAGATGAGTAGATGTAGACCCAAGCTTGACAATGGAAGTTCCACGTCATCTGTGATACACTTATAATTAAATGACAAATCGTCAGGTGTCTTTGGCCTCGATATTTCACGTTTTATATGAGACATCGACCAGAAAATAGAAACTTATAGGAATGAATCCTGATTGGATGTTCTAGTTATTATTTGAGGTAGCATCAGTTCTATTAGTACGTCATCTCACAATGTGTAACGATTTCTGATGTGTGTTGCTCATTTCTACATATTAATATTTGCTTTATTTTTTATTTTTTTGTTATTGATTGAGTGTTTATAGAGTATGTAATATATATATAAGTAATGTGATTTACAATTTAAAATCAAATTTTTAAAATTTAACTATCGAGCTTATTATATATCTAAATTACAACGAGCATTTCCTGTATTTTAATTAAACTAGTAATTTCACTGTTACATTAAAATACACTTAGCTCTTTAGACTATTATTCTAATCTCCTTTAAATTATATATATATATATATATATATATATATATACAGACACACACAAAAAATATATATAATATATAACATATATATAATACTAGCCTGGGTGCCCAGGTGTTTGGAGGTGTGTGTTGAGCCAAAAAAAAAAAGTGGTAGTAGGCAGGCTTGAACCGTACTATTAAGCAGGAAAAAAAAACATGGAAAAAAAAAAAAAAGTCTTTGCCGTTGCATCCATCGCCAAACCGGAAGTGGCAAGGGTTTAAATTAAGGCTAGGCAATCGAAAAGAGGCAATGACTTTCAAAAATCTAAGTGAAAAAAGCGACTCCTCCCTGTAGAAAAGTGCTTAGTTGAGGGTGAAGGAATCAATGTTTTTAGCCAATTTTTTTTATATATTTGTCGTTCGAAGGGTCGAGCTTCAATACAATACCAATCTTATGAAAATCTGTTGCCTGTCGAAAGTTTTAGGTAGACATACATACATTTAAACAGACAGCTAAGATTTAGATAATATATATCTATATATAACATATAATACACATCTATATAATATATGAAATATTAGCAGGCCGCCCAGCGTAGCCTGTTTGTAATATACAATTAAATATGATAGTTTATTTTTATGTATTTTCATAATTTTTTGTCAATCTAACGGGTGATTGGACAGGATACAGAACCTTTTTAAATAGCAAATAACTAAATAAGTACAAAAAAAAAATAAATAAAAAAAATAAGTATAATTTTTATAATAATTCTCCATACAACAAATCTTCTTCGCTAATTACAGTTGCATATTGCCTTTGAACATGCTGAAAGTACCACGCTACATGAAGTAGATTATCAGCTTGAGTGACTGCTAACCTTAACACTTCTATTACGTAATTCAACTGATATTAGAATTTTATAAGTCCAGTAGGAGGATCAGCCAATATGTCAAGTAACCTTTCTGACATTATCTCTTGATTTTCACTTTACAGAAGACCAAAAAAAAAACTATTGGTGCACTATATGGTTCCAACCAAATATTTGTAACACCTTGAAGATTTTGGGGCAAAGAATTTTCTAGAGAAGATGGAGATGGAGCATTAGTCATGACAACCACAACTTCATTTAAATTCACTGTCTTAGCCAGTACCATTCATTTATGAATGCAACCCTCACGTATTTCGTAATATCTTGATCCCTTCAAATTGGGTAGTGACATTCTACATTGTTACAAATCTTCAATGTGTTACGATTATTCGGTTGGAACCATACAGTGCACCATTATATCCAATAAATTTTTTGGTCTTCTGTAAAGTGAAAATCAAGAGATAATGTTAGAAACGTTACTTGATGTACAGATCTACCTTCCAGTTTTAAACATATTTAAATCAATAAAATAGGTATCAAGTGCGCTTGAAAGCCAAATCACAATGTAATATAAGAAAAATAAACAAATATTTTACTTGTTTGAAATTTATCACAAATATATTTCAGAGGTATACTCCATCTTCAGCGTGTTGTTTTATTTCTTTTTTTTTTCCTTTTCTTCTTCCTTGCCATGTTGTAACTTTGGAGAAAAGTCTTTTTGTAAAGAGTCACGCGTTGTATCTAGCAGTTATATTTTGAAATGTTTGAACTGTGCGTAGGCAACGCAAGAATAACGTCAAGGATGAGAGATCATATAGAAACGTTGTTTTAATTTGAATAAAATAGAATACGCATCAAGTGCGCTTGAAAGCCAAATACAACGTAATATTAGGAAAATAAACAAATATTTTACTTGTTTGAAATTTATCACAAATATATTTCAGAGGTATCCTCCATCTTCTGTGTGTTGTATTTAAATAACTTTCATTTTGATAATAAATAACTTTATGATCTGAAGTAAACTTAAAATTTCTTTTTTAAATCTTCCTTTCAGATTTATTAACATGTATGTTTACACCAACAAGCACATTTATAACCTTTTTCAGCGTAAAACAAGTTCCATCAAGATGTCGTTTGATTGTACTTGTAGATACTGTTATGTGTGTAGACATTAGTATAAAGTGGACAAACTATACAGAGCTACGTAGAAATCAAATATACTTTATTGCCCCATTAAAACACTCTTTTGATGGGATGTCTCCTAGCGGCCTCGGCTGCATGGAGACAGGGTAGTACACGTCAAGGATTCGTCACTTGACACTCAGCCCAACAGGTGAAGGGCCGGGAACCGGCCCAGCACCTGTTGGACTGAGGTACACCGCCTGGGTAATACCTAGGAGGTCCACCCTCCCAGGCCTTGCCACCGGGCTTTCCGGTGGGGCAAGTTTATTGCTTGCTGCCTGAGGCGCCCCGACCGGAGAATGCCGACGGGGTTACTCAGGCAATTTTTAAAATTGCAGGAGTGCCCCTCCTTTAGGGGAGCCTGCGGGTATCCCACTTTCCAGGCCTTGTGCCAAATATTGCCGATGTGGGCGGCAATTAAATATATACTTTATTGCCGGTCATGATGTAAGTCGCACTGTCCCCTCCAACGTGAGTTATCCCAACCAGGGGAAGTCAGTAGGGGGGGGGGAGTGTACCTCTACAAGGAGAGTTACACAGACAACAGGCAGTGTATTGTTTATACACATAACATCACCCTCCTTATAGGGGATAGGGAAATTGAAATTTATTATTTTTTTAAGGTAAAATCAAATATACTTTATTGCCGTCATGTTGGAAGTCACACTCTCCTCTCCAAGGTAAGTTACCCCAATCGGGGGAAGTCAGTAGGGGAAAAGTGTACCTTTACAAGGAGAGTACACAGACAAGGGGCAGTGTATTTTTTATACACGTAACAGATGCGTTTGTTATTTCTGGATTTGGGTGGTTCCGTAATTTTCCATATAAATATTTCAAGGTAACTTGACAATTATCCTCTAACAGTTTTAAATAAAACTTGTAACAAAGCAAAACCCTTTTTTAGTTCATTTTTGGCTCTTCCTCATGGCTTTCTTCACCTTTGACAACCGACTTTCTTGCTGTACTTTCATTACAGCTATTTGCTCGTTATGGCATGCCAATGTTTAGTATTTGGAGCAGCTTCGATAATACGTTTTGCATCAATTGGTGTGATCTTATATTTACCCCATTTCATGTCTTCTTTCATCATAATTTTTTGTAAAAAAACTTTTATAAAATTGAAAACTATTTTAAATTGATTGAAAATTGATTGCCTTTTAAATTGAATGCACTATTTTTTTTTTTTAATTTGAATGCTTTAGTTTTTAAATTGATTGCCTTAATTTTTAATTTGATCAAAAGGTGTAGTATAGCATTCACCTAAGAAATTAAAATAAGAATTGTTCTTACGTGCGTTGATTGCTTTCTCTTGGTGCTGTAAAAGCTGTGCCAGAAACCAGTTCTGCATACAAGCCGTACGGACATTTTTGAGGATTATTCTGAAATTGGAAGAATTTCTGTAGACAAATTTGGAAAAAAAAAAACTAATTTACAGGTGTTGCCTTGCAGACTGGCAATAAAACAAACACTGTGATATAGTTAAAAAGTTGATTAACAAAACTATGCTTCAGAAATACACACCATGATTCTGAAAGCCATAATTGCAACGAACCGCTACCCAATAACATGTTAGATATAACTATATATTCTCTGAGAAAGTCCATGATTCATGAAATCGGTATATCAGCTAATTCCATAACAGAGACAAAAAAGAAATTTGAAGCAATTTAAGAATTAAATAAAATGCTACAATTTTTGGTTTCTAAAGAATATATCTTTTGTTGACAAATTTATAGAAAGTTAAAAGTTTGGAGATGCTATATTTAAAAAAAAAAAAAAAAAAAAAAAAAAAAGAAAAAAAAAATGGTAGAAAATTAAATAAGGATTTGAAAAAAAAAACTTGAATTTTTAAAATTAATTGCTCAAATGATAAAGATGTAACTTGAATTATAAGTTATGTTAATCAAATTATAAGAAAACTTCATGTGTGTGTATGTGTTTTTCTCACATTAATGCAACTTCAATGATTACACATGGAGTTATTTTTGTCTTTCATACTTATTTGGTTATTTGCTATTTAAAAAAACTATTGGATTGACAAAAAATTATGGAAATGTATAAAAATAATTTTTGTTAATAAAAAAAAAAAAAAAAATTAATTATATACGAAAAATTCAAAATAAAAATTTTGTAAAATTCTAATTTGAAATATAAAGATTTTTGTCAGCAAAAATTTATACTTATTAGCTGAATATTTATTGAAATAAAAAATTTCATAACAAACTGAAATGAAAAAAAAAACCCTATTAGGATTTTTTTTTCCTCAACATAAACATTATGTAAATCTGGATTAGAATTTATAACCAATAAAATTGTCATCCTAGAAAAGACATGATTCCATTTCTGTTTGATGAAAACCGGTTTTCTTTTTTTTGTTACAGACCATCTACTAGTTGGCCAGTTGTGTACAAATCCCAAGAGTGATAGGAGCCTTCTATCATGTCTGAAAGTGACACAATATCCAACGAGCAAAACCGGAGATGCACCGCTGTACAACATGCTTTTTACAGCACCCTCAAAATGCATCGCTTGATTGCCACAAATAACAGGAACGTGCCTAGGGTGATGAAAACAAAGTTTCCGGACATGGTTATGGTCTTTGGTGTGGTTTTAAGTGAGGGTCACATCATGCCACCTCATACCTTCGAAGTCAGCTTAAAAGTCAACGCCAAAGCATATCTGGATGTGCTGAAGAGTGTGATAATCCCCTGGAGCAAACAGGTGGCTGCTGGCAAACCCTGTGTGTGGCAGCAGGACTTAGTGCCGGCCCACAAGTCCAAAGAGACCCAGGCTTGGCTTCAGAAGAAGTGCTACAACTTTGTACTACTCTTCTCCGACTGGCCTTCTCTTCTAACCTGAACCAGCTGGACTTTGTGTAATCATACGTCGAGAACATCACTAACATGATCTCTCCCAACACCAAAGCCAGCCTGATCGCCGCCATTTGCCGAGTATTCGCTGAGCTCCTGCTGGCGCTTGTGGAAAAAGCGTGCTCCCAATTCCGGACTTGTATTGAGGTTGTGATTGAGGCTGAAGGCGGCTACATTGAATAGATGTCAGCTCTTCTACATAATGAAGTTACTTGAATTGATTTTTTTCAATAAAAGTTAAAATAAAGATGTAGTGTTGTTTTCTTTAGGGTGACACTTATCGTTTCACACTGTACAAATGCAGAAGTTTTTTTCAAATAAAAAAAAAAAAAAAATATTTAAAATCAAAGATCAGAAAATCAAATAACACTGGATTGGAACTGGAATCAGTTTGTGTTTTTCTTTTTCCTTCCTTGTTACATGAAAAACAGAATTCGTGGTGGTTTTAAACAGCGATTTTTTTTCTAAATGTTTCAATCAGAAGGATTACATGAAATGACTTATAGATTTTTTTTTTTTACATAAACGTTGTGTAAATCTGAATTATTTGTAGGAATCCAATATAATGCAGAATTTTGTGTTTTTAAATAACATTTGGCTTCTTAACTTACGAATTCTATATGTTAAGATCTATTTTGGACTTCAATATCCAGTTTTCTTCACATTGCGCAAATGTTTCCTTCAATAACTACAAGAAACCTTCTCTACCACCAATAGCAATGGCCAAGAACACATTAACTGAAAGTACTTCTTTTAAACTTCTCAGCCTAACGTTTACAGGGAACATGAACTGGAGTAGATACATTGAAAGTATTGCCAAGGCTGCTGCAAAGAAGGTGGGCTCTCTCTACCGTGCTAGAAAATTACTTACACCTGAAAGTATCCTGTACCTCTATAAGGCCACCATTCGCCCATATATGAAGTACTGTTGTCACATTTGGGCTGGTGCATCTACTGCTTGTCTCACTCCTGGACAGGGTTCAAAAGAGAGTCGCCAACCTGATAGGTCCTGAACTGTCATCTAGGCTTCAGCCTCTGTCCCATTGATGAAATGTTGCATCCCTCTGCCTGTTCTACAAATACTTTAATGGTGAATGCTCTGATGAACTACAAGCACTTGGACCTTCTCGATATGACTACCCCCGACAAACCCGACAAGCAACTAAGTCTCACCCCTTTACAGTAGAGATCCCTAGGTGTAAGAAAGCCTTTTACTCAAATAGTTTCTTTTCCAGAACTGCAAGTCTTTGGAACTCCCTTCCGGGATTCTGCTTTCCCAACTGTACTGATATAAAGAAGTTCAAGTGTAATGTGAACAAATATCTTGCTACTCAACTCCCTTCATAATGCCCCATCAAATTATGTCCCCGATAGTAGCTCCCTACTTCAAAGTGGCACTGTGCCTTGTTTGGGGGTGAAAATTGATTAAAAAATAAATTTAAAAACATTTTTTAAAAATAATACTCAAGATGAGAACAGTAGTCCGAATAATCCAAATTATCAATCCTCATCTAAAAAATTCAGAAACATACAATTTTTTAAATTAAATTAAATTTTTTTTTTTTTTTTTTTTTTTTTTTTTTTATTACATTTTCACCCCAAACAAGGCAAATTGCCACTTTGGTGTAGGGGGCTACTATCAGGGGCAACAACTACTGAGGTACTATGTAGGGATTTGGGCAGCAAGGTGTCGGTTCACGTTACACTTGAACTTCTGCACGTCAGTACTGTTGGGGAAGCAGGGACCTGGAATGGAATTCCAGAGTCTTGCGGTTCTGGGGAAGAAACTATTGGAGTAAAAAGATCTTTTACATCTAGGGATCTCTACAGTGTGGGGGTGGGATCTAGTAGCCTGTCGGGTTTGTCGAGGGTGCTCGCGTCGTGGGGGCACAAGTGATTGCAGTTCGTCAGAGCATTCACCACTAAAATACTTGTAGAAAAGGCAGAGGGATGCAACATTTCGTCGATGGGACAGAGGCTGAAGCTTAGATGCCAGTTCAGGGCCTATCAGGTTTGCGACTCTCTTTTGAGCCTTGTCAAGGAGCGAGAGACTAGTAGCAGATGCACCAGCCCAGATGTGGCAGCAATACTCCATACATGGGCGAATGGTGGCCTTATAGAGGTACAGGATACTTTCGGGTGTTAGTAGTTTTCTAGCACGGTAGAGAGAGCCTACCTTTCTTGCAGCGGCCCTGGCAATGCCTTCAATGTAATTGTTCCAACTCATGTTTCCTGTGAACGTTAGGCCAAGGAGTTTGAAAGATGGACTCTCAGATAAAGAGTTGTTGGCCATTGCTATGGGTGGTAGAGAGGGTTTCTTGTAATTATTGAATGAAACTAGTTTAGTCTTGGCAGCATTGAACGCAACCAACCACTTTTGTCCCCATTCCACTACAGATTGGAGGTCTTCCTCTAGTGTTTCTGCCATTTCTTTAGAAATGTGTTCATTCGTCTTCCTGTCGTGTCTGCCATAGAGTGTAGTGTCATCAGCATATATACCCATCTCAGAGGCAATGTTGTCGGGGAGGTCATTTATGAATATCAGGAACAATAGAGGTCCAAGGATAGAACCCTGGGGCACTCCCGCATTTATATCATATTGTTTAGATGTGCGACCGTCGAGGACTACCTGGATTTTTCTCTTATCTAAGAAGGATTTAATTATGTTAAGTATTCTACCAGTGATACCGTATGATCTGATTTTACTGAGGAGACCCTCATGCCATACCCTGTCAAAAGCCTTAGATATATCTAGAGCTACCGCTCTGCCTTCCCCCGCTTTGTCCAGTGAATGGTATATACGTTCAGAGATCACAGTGAGGATGTCTGCTGTGGAACGGGCTTGTCTAAATCCATATTGTTTGTCAGTCAGTAGTTTAGCATCTGTAAGATGATGGACTAGAGCATGGTTAATTATGGTCTCAAATATTTTGGCAAAAAGTGGGAGGAGGCTAATGGGGCGATAATTTGATGGGTCTGTCCTTTCGCCAGAATTCTTGAATACTGGTACAACAGAAGCAGTTTTCCAACAGCCCGGAAAGCAAGCTTCATTAAGACATTTGTTGTAGAGTTTGGAGAGAACTGGAGCTACTTCGGCTGAGCACTTTTTTAATAGCACAGCTGGGATAAGATCGGGTCCACATGCTTTTGAGGTGTCAAGGTTTTTTATGATAGCATGCACCTGAGCAGGGGTGGTTTTCAGATCGTCTAGTGTGGCGTCTGTCCGCATAGGAAAGTCAGGTAGGGGGTGGTTGGAAGGGTGGAAGGGTCCAGTGTGGAGTTTGAGGCAAACCGACTGGCAAGCATGTTAGCCTTGTCGGTTGCTGAGGAGACAACCTCGTGATTGTTGGTTAGTGGGGGAATTGTTGATTGCCCATTATTTACTACACTGTTGTAGATTTTCCAGAAGTCTCGAGTTCCTAGTTTTTGTGCTTCGATGCGCTTTTTAGTGGTTTCCGTAAATTCTCTCTTAGCTGTCGCTATTTCTTTCTTAACGTTATTTCTAGCTTCTATATACTTCAGTCTGTTTGAACTGGACTTATGTCGGTTAAACCTACGGTATGCATGCTGCTTTTGAGTAATGGCAGTTGCACAAGTCAACGTAAACCATTGGGAAGAGTGGGGCTTACTATAAAATTTCCGCATGGGAACATGCGCTTCGATTGCAGTTTTGAACCAGTCAGTGGTCTCGTTTGCACATTGTTCAGCAGGGAGAGAGAAAATATTTTTCCATGGAGCATCTCTAGTTCCCTGATGGCTTCCCAGTCAGCCTTATTATAATATCTCGTTGTTTTGAGCACTGGCTCTTCAGTTTTGGGTCTAGAGTTTAGGGCGATTTCAACCATTATCACTGCATGATCAGCGTTCCCGAGTGGGCTGTGGGCCTTCGTTATGCAGTCATCGGGAACTGTGGTCAAAAACAGATCTAGAAGTGATGCGTGTTGTTCTTCCTGGTCAGGGAAATGGGTTGGAAACGTAACAATTTGTGATAATGGAATTTATTTTTATTTTTTTTCCAAACTTACCTGACCTTCAGGCAGGGCATTTGGGCAGCGTGGATCCTCAGTGGCAAACTCACTGCCAAAACCAGTCAAATACTGAAATGAAGGCACAAGAGAAAAAATATTAGAATCACAGAATGCCATGTTGTTTTTAAATATGAAGAATAGAAACGACCATTGTTTTTGTCCATAGTTGGATAGTGGGAGGAATAGAGGTGGGTATTTATGTCAGCAGTGAATGGCGAGGGGAGTAATAGAGTACAAAAGAGGATGAAATGGTGTGAAGCGCCGAAGGGAAGAATAAAAACTCATGGGAGACGATTAAATTCATCCTATGTCGTATTTAGTCAGTTTTTGTTCCACAGGGATCCATTCTGTGACACTGAAAACCCATATTGAAAACTCGGGTCATTACAAAATTTTATTTTTAATTCATTTTTAGTTCATGGTTGAAAACTTAAGTGTGTAAAGAAAAGATTTTTTTTTTTTTTTTTTTTGCATTTGATCGATTATTAGATGGGTCAATGCACCAACTGATACAAAAAAAAAAATTGCAACATTGTTTTTTATAGTTGAATGTCAGATTGGATTTACTCTACATCACGCTAAAAGCTAGAAAATTATATAGCATAATCACGTTAACACACGGTTCCTGCTGGATCACCGAAGTTAAGCAATGTTGAACCTAGTCAGTACTAAATGGGTGACCATTTGGGACTTTTAGGTACTATATGTGCTCTTCGCTTATCTCGGCATTGTTTTCAGTCATCCTGGACTTCTCCTTGCCATTGAACTCAAACAGTGCCAATTCAGGAGAGGTGTGGTTGGCGATTGCGCAACTCTTGCCTCACAATTACATGCGCATCTGCCCCTACTACAGGGGGTATCCTTTGTCTTTCGAGAATGAACAGAGGCAACAACTAAAAGCTGGACAAGATTTGAGCATGCGAATGCTTCAAATTTTGAAGTTGAACAGTTTCAGCTTACAAGTCATTTTCTGTTTTAAAAAACTAACTCAGTTTTCATAATAAACCAATAAATCTTACATTTTTACCCATGTTTTCAAGATCAATCTTTCACATGAAATGATTGCCAGTGATGTTGAATCACTCCTTATACCATATCTTTGGTTAACCCTACCCCACCCCGAATTTACCTCTTTGTTAAAAAAAAAAAAAAAAAAAAAAAAAAAAAAAAAAAAAAAAAAACGGAAATAATTTTTGTTAACTGTCCTAAAACGCTAGTGGCCTAGAAATGTGGGATCATTTTACATTAAATTCATATGTTAAACTGATCCCCCACTACATTCTGAAGTTATTTTTGTTTCTATCCATGGTTTTTTTTCAGGATGCTCACACATAATTGCTATAAAAAGTAGAATCTAATTTTTTTTTTTTTTGGGGGGGGGGTGTGATAACAAAGGGTATTAATCTACAATACTAATTAATTAATTGTAATCCTACACATTATAAAAGATGAGGCATTTATTTCTCTCCCACAGTGAGAAATGTGACACAAAGGCCGAAAAGATTGAAGAGAAATACTCTGACCTACAAAAAATGCCTACCCTGACAGCATTCCCTGGTAGTGCGCCTCAGACAATTAGCAATAAACTAACCCCTTCTCAAAGAGAGAAGACAAAGCCTGGAAATGTGGGCCTCCTAGAACTGCACATGACCTGCATTTTTTGCAGTCAACAAGAAAAAGGTCATTAAAAGAATGGTCTAGACCAGTGTTTCTCAACTTTTGATAATCCGTGACCCCCTTCTGAGTATCTTAACATTTGTGACACTCTTCTGAGTATCTTAACATTTGTGACACTCTTCTGAATATCTTAACATTTGTGACACTCTTCTGAATATCTTAACATTTGTGACACTCTTCTGAATATCTTAACATTTGTGACACTCTTCTGAATATCTTAACATTTGTGACACTCTTCTGAATATCTTAACATTTGTGACACTCTTCTGAATATCTTAACATTTGTGACACTCTTCTGAATATCTTAACATTTGTGACACTCTTCTGAATATCTTAACATTTGTGACACTCTTCTGAATATCTTAACATTTGTGACACTCTTCTGAATATCTTAACATTTGTGACACTCTTCTGAATATCTTAACATTTGTGACACTCTTCTGAATATCTTAACATTTGTGACACTCTTCTGAATATCTTAACATTTGTGACACTCTTCTGAATATCTTAACATTTGTGACACTCTTCTGAATATCTTAACATTTGTGACACTCTTCTGAATATCTTAACATTTGTGACACTCTTCTGAATATCTTAACATTTGTGACACTCTTCTGAATATCTTAACATTTGTGACACTCTTCTGAATATCTTAACATTTGTGACACTCTTCTGAATATCTTAACATTTGTGACACTCTTCTGAATATCTTAACATTTGTGACACTCTTCTGAATATCTTAACATTTGTGACACTCTTCTGAATATCTTAACATTTGTGACACTCTTCTGAATATCTTAACATTTGTGACACTCTTCTGAATATCTTAACATTTGTGACACTCTTCTGAATATCTTAACATTTGTGACACTCTTCTGAATATCTTAACATTTGTGACACTCTTCTGAATATCTTAACATTTGTGACACTCTTCTGAATATCTTAACATTTGTGACACTCTTCTGAATATCTTAACATTTGTGACACTCTTCTGAATATCTTAACATTTGTGACACTCTTCTGAATATCTTAACATTTGTGACACTCTTCTGAATATCTTAACATTTGTGACACTCTTCTGAATATCTTAACATTTGTGACACTCTTCTGAATATCTTAACATTTGTGACACTCTTCTGAATATCTTAACATTTGTGACACTCTTCTGAATATCTTAACATTTGTGACACTCTTCTGAATATCTTAACATTTGTGACACTCTTCTGAATATCTTAACATTTGTGACACTCTTCTGAATATCTTAACATTTGTGACACTCTTCTGAATATCTTAACATTTGTGACACTCTTCTGAATATCTTAACATTTGTGACACTCTTCTGAATATCTTAACATTTGTGACACTCTTCTGAATATCTTAACATTTGTGACACTCTTCTGAATATCTTAACATTTGTGACACTCTTCTGAATATCTTAACATTTGTGACACTCTTCTGAATATCTTAACATTTGTGACACTCTTCTGAATATCTTAACATTTGTGACACTCTTCTGAATATCTTAACATTTGTGACACTCTTCTGAATATCTTAACATTTGTGACACTCTGCTGAATATCTTAACATTTGTGACACTCTGCTGAATATCTTAACATTTGTGACACTCTGCTGAATATCTTAACATTTGTGACACTCTGCACTTGAAAAAAAAATTTTTTTAGTTAAAAATAAAAATAAATAAATAAATGCAAATTTTGTTGTATATTGTTTCTTTAGCTACTCTAAAATTAATCAAAGTGAAAATTTTGCTGAAAATGACACACTTGCTGTTGAGCTCATGTGATGATACATTTTATGTCCAACTCCATCTTGGAACAAATTAGATGATTTACATGTAAAACGGCTTTCAGGATGCAAAAAATTCAAGATATGAAAGCGAAGCCAGAACCAATTAATTTTGTATCTAGAGGTTCCATCTATAATATAAATCCCACCTGTCTGTTTAAATGTATGTATGTATGTATGTATGTATGCTCTTGCTTGTTGCTGGATCTCAACATTTTGAATCGAGAGAGAGACTTAGCTGTCGTACAAAGCTAAGACTCTGTAACATCATCTTTGTATAGATACTCCCTCAGGCATTTGGGCTCATGGATTTTAAATGTCTGAGGGAGTGGCACTCGTCTGACAAGACGTTGCAATCATTATCATGTATGTATGCTTGCCTAAAACTTTTGACAGAAGTGACGGATTTTCACAAGATCGTTATCATTTTGAAGCTCAACTTTTCGGACGAGAAATATCATAAAATTGGCTATAACATTAATTCCTTCACCCTCAACTGGGCACTTTTCTACAGGAAGGGGTCGCTTTTTTTGCCAATATTTTTGAAAGCCATCGCCTCTTTTCGATTGTCTAGCCTTAATTTAAACCTATGTCACTTCCAGTTTGGCAATGGGTGCAACAACAAACATGTCATATTTTTTTTTTTTTCACATTCTTTTCCTCCTTTGTGGTATGCGTTCGAGCTTGCCTGCCTACTAACACTTTTTTTTTTGGTGCTCAACACATACCTCCAAACACCCGGGCAACACCAGGCACCCAGGCTAGGTCTATATGAAAATAAATTTTTTTTTTTTTTTTTTTTTTTACAAAGGAGTCACTACTTATCAAGGCCTGTAGGCCACTGGAAGATAAGGGTTAATGGGTATACATAAGTAGTGGGAATTTTGTAAATTGGATTACTTGGGGGACGGTTCGTCAAGAACTTGTTTACGTTGAACTTGAAGACAATCAGATTGTAGTCAGCTGGAAAGCAGGTAAACGGAAGAGAGTTCCACAGGCGTGAAGTTCTAAGAAAAAAAGCTTTGTTCATGGAATCTACGTTTAGGTTTAGGCACAGATAAAGAGTGTGGGAAATTATTGATAGTGGTTTTGGTCAGAGTGTTTTTGATGGAAGTTTGACGAGGAGAGACCATAGATATAAAGCAGAGACAGGCTTGCAATGTCTTTTCTGTGGGAAAGAGGTTGCAGGGAAGAGAAAAGGGCAGCCCCCACTAAGGTACAAAGTCTATTTTGAACTCTGTCAAGACAGAATAAGCTGCTTCTAGCAGCTCCTGCCCAGATGTGGCCAAAGTACTTCATCGTTGGCCGTACGTGGCTTTTTTCATGGCAGGAGTTTAGTTACCTTATTTATAGATTACCAGTTTCTGCATTTTAAATTACATTTTTTGCTGCAATCACACTTGAATAAGGAAATTCAAAATTTGTAATATTGAATTTCAAGGCAAGCCAATTTAAATTGTAACATTAATGAATATATCCAAAAATTATTAAAAACGGTAAGGTAAAATAAAAATATTTTTGGACGAAAATTATCTATATAAATAAAACAATAGATGTGTGTGTGTGTGTGTGTGTGTGTGTGTGTGTGTGAATATTAAGCAGATAAACTCTTAAACTACAGGTCACATAACACTGAAATTAACAGGATATAGTCATAACACACCAAGGATAGTTTATAATGAGTAAAATCTTATACAGACATATCGGCAAGTTGAAAAGCGAAATGTTCATTTCAACTGTCCGACATGGTTTTATTTCTTTCTGCGCATATTCAAATTCAATTCATTTATTTAAGTCATTTAATATTAAGACTATTATCTTTCTCTCGATAACAACATCAGTCGAGAATGCGGCTGGAATGCTACATGTTTTGGTTTCAATTCTAGCCGATGATACCAAGTCATTTTTTTTTAACTTTGAAATCATGTCTTTGTATGATTAAATATGAAATCTGCATTAATTTAAATATATTTAAGCGTATATTACGGCAAGCGTAAATGCAAAATGTTTATTTAGAAGCCATTTTTTTTTTAATTTCTTGCAGATTTTTTTACAATCTTTTAAGATGATAAATATTTTTTGACAACAATTATTTTTTTTGCCAGAAATCCCTCATCTGAAGACAAAATTCTATTTAAAAAAAAATCATACTTTTAAAGAAATCTTGCACGACAAGGGGCAAATTCTAAGTACAGGTTTTGATAGAAAAGCTTACTTGGGCTAATGTCGAGTTCCTGCGTTTCTTTCCTTTTTTTTTTTCCAAGTAATACGTAAATATTGCTCGAAATTCAGAAAATGAAAATATTTATAGTCTTGCCTAACTGAAATCTTTTATTATTCTTTAAATTATTCCTCCTGTTCCCTGTCTCTCTAAATAACTTTTCATTTACTTTAAATAACTTTTTCTTTAGATAATTTCTCCTCTTCTTTTTTGTAAAGAAATAAGAATTTATGAGCTGTAGACGTTAAATTAAATATACGAAGACATACCTATATTTCTTTTCTTTTTTATCAATTAGACAAAACAAATATTTCAAACCAAAATTCTAAAGTTTTTGAATTTTTTTTTTTTGAAAAAGTTTTCTTTACACATTTAATGAATTCAAATAAATGTGAGAAAATTATGACAACATAAAATAGGGGTTTATTTTATTGCAAAATATAAATTGTTGTAAATAATAAAATATAAATAATCTTTAAATTTTGAGAAAACTTTTCAAATTTTGCAAGTTTTGTAACAAACTTAAGGCTTTATTGTTTAAAATGAATAAGACCCCTCATGACTGAAGACAAAATTCAATGAATAATATTCATACTTTTAAGGAAATATTGCACGACAAGAAAAATTTTAAGTACAGGTTTTGATAGGAAACTTACTTGGGCTAATGTCAGGTTTCTGCTTTTCTTTTCTTCTTTCTTTTCAAGTTATACCTAAATATTGCTTGAGATTCTGACAATGAAAATATTTGTCTATCCTAACTTTAATAATCTGTTATTTTACTTAAAATTATTCCTCTTGTTCCCTTTAGATAATTTTCTTTTCTCCAACTAAATTTTCCTTTACTTTAAATAAATTCATCCCTTTTCTTTAAATAATTTCTGCTTTCCTTAAATATTTTTTCTGTAAAAAAAAAAAAAAATAAATAAATAAATAAAATACAAATCTTTTTGATAATTATCCTATATTTCAAATTTATGATACATTTGGATTCAGATTTTCCTAATATAAATTTAAAGTTAAAATTTCATACCTAAACAGATCAATTGCTTCCAATCCTACACTAAAACTTCATATTATTAATATTAAATTATGATATTACGATAAGTTATCCTTAGAATGGTAAAAAAAGAGAGATAGGTCTGACAAAACGTTATGGTAGTTCATCTATAAAACAATGTTGCTGTCCTTTTTTCTTTCCATTTAAAATGTGATATGAAAATTTGGCACTTCTGCAATACTGCGTGGTACCCACATTTTTGGTTTTCAGTTTGGAGAATATTATGAGGACACATTGAGGATCAGTCTGTAGTATTTTTCTCAAATCACCTCCTTTCCATTGGAAATGGTTCAATAATACTGAATAGAGATCTTGCACAAATTACCATTTGGCCAGATGGTAAATTCAATTCGTGACCTGATGACTAAGATTTTCCCAGATATTGCTCAAAGTTTCCACAATGTTGGATGGCTTTATCAAAGAGCAATCTTGGCCCCTAGAAATGTTGCTGTTGATATGATCAAGTATAATCTTTCGCAAAAGTTGCCTGGGTCAGAGCATTCTTAGAAATTCATTGTGTCGTTAATGAAGATCAAGCAGTAGAAGTTCTTGTAGAATTCACTCCAACTGCCTGCAATGCAACATTATAACCTGATATTGAAGAAGTTTCAGTTATATTATTAAGAAATCCTTATCCACCTAAGCTTTGTAATGGCACATGGTTAGCAATAAAATCTTTGAAAGCTAATGTTTTAGAAGTCATAACTGGAAATTTTAAGGGTGAAACTTAATTCCTCGGATTCCCCTTACTCCTTCTGACATGCCATGTCAGTTCAATCATTTACAATTTCCAATAAAAATTAGTTTTGCCATAAATAAAGCTCAAGAACAGAGCCCCAAAGTTGTTGGACTTAATCTTCAGACACCTTGCTTTTCTCATAGCCAGTATATGTTTGTTCACACACTGGAAATCCTTAACACCTCAACATCTATACACCTGTTAGGTCACACCCAAAATGTTTTTGTAGCGGCTCTTCAAAATTAATGCTAAAAGGGTATATTTACCAGTGCTCAGATATACACTGCTGGAAACTAAATTTTCAATTATTTCATTAACAGAATAAATTACGAATATTATCTTTATAGATACTGTACATTAAATAGTTAAACCAAAAGGAGATTTAACAGTTTTCAGATATGCACGAAGATATAAAAAAAATAACTGCAATTTTTACACCATATTTTGAAATAAGGACTAGAAGATAAAAGATTAAAGTAGAACAGAGGATTAGAGCTACTGGTGATACCTCTATAAAATAAAACGCACCTATTACTCCTACCTCATGGGAGATGCGGAAAAAAAGCTATTGTGAATTTATGTTTCGTTTAATCAATTTGGTAATAATGTATAAGGACAGAATATTAAGATATATCAAATTAATGATTTTAATATATATTATGTATTCAAAAGGAATCAACATTCAAGAGGTTATCTCATTTGCATATTACATACAGGAATATCAGTTTTAATAATCAGCCTTAAAATTTTAATGGAAATCTATATATCTATACAAGTGAAAATGTCTGTCTATGTGTGTGTGTGTGTGTGTGTGTGTGTGTGTGTGTGTGTGTGTACACCTCACTACCAAATAACTGTCAATTTACGGTCTACAGACTCGAGCTGTGACATAAGGGGTAGTGAGATTTGGGAAAATCTTTTTAATCCGTTTTCGGCCAGAAATTTGGCTGTTAAGGGGTCAAAGTTCAATGATTTGACCTTTGAGAACTCTAACAAACTCCTCCACCAATTTTGGGTCTAAACACTTGAAATTTTAGATACAAGTTACTTGCACATGGATCTAACTTTATAATTTTATTTGATCCCAAAACAATAAATGTTAAGGGGTCATAATTGGGGTCAAAGTTTTAAAAAAATTGACCTCTGCAGTCTTTACCAAATTACTCAGCCAATTTTTGGTCTAAACATTTGAAATGTTACATAAAGTGTATTCAGACATAGAGCAAGCTTTTTATTCAGGTTTTTTTTTTTTGCTGAAAATTTGGCTTCCAAGAGGTCAAAGTTCAAAATATTTTACCTTTGCAATCTCTAGCAAACTATTAAGCAAATTTTGAGTCTAAACATTTGAAATTTTACATAAAGGGTATACAGACATGCAAACTTTTTAATCAGTTTTTGGGCGAAAATTTGGCTGGCAAGAGGTCAAAGTTTAAAGAGTTCACCTTTGCAGACTCTACCAAACTCCTCTGCCAATTTTAGGTCTAAACACTTGAAATTTTAGACGTAGGTTACTTAGACATGGGTCAAACATTTTAATTTAATTTGAGCCCAAAACAAATGTTAAGGGGTCAAAATTGGAGTCAAAGTTTAAAAAATTTTGACGTCTGCAGTCTCTACCAACTTTTCTCTATGGTAGTTCAGGAAGCCTATTATATAAAAAGGCATTACCGTACATATTCATACTTTTTAATATACACAAAGTTATGAACAGTACATAGGGCCCAAATAAAGCCAGGTGGAACTGCTAGTTAGTAATAGAATTATTTTAAGTATTTTATTTAGAAATATTGGTGCTAATGCACTTACTGATCCGCGCTATTTTTTAAATCGTATTTCCAAATTTAATTAAAGTTTTGATATGTTTTTTATTCAATTGTAAGGTTAGAGTACAGAATAGGTACAAAACACCCTCCCCATGTTAAGAATGGCTTTTTAAATAATAACACTATTATTTCAGAACAGGTCAATAAGTGCATGAGTACTGAAATATTATAAAGTTGATTTATTTAATTTACATTTAATTTATTTTTAATTTATATAACTAACATCAGGTGCGTTTAAAACTGGAAGTTTTCATTTAAATTATGATTTATTTACCTTTAAGCTATGAAATTTTATTTCCCAGTTTAAGTTTTATAATTGAAGATAACCTTTTTAAGTTTCCAAAAAGTCAAAATAGAGTCAACTTTTAGGAAAATCGTAATAATTTAGGATATTTGGTGGATCTTTAATAGTATGTGACTAAATAGGTGTCAGAGACCGATCTTAAAAATGCGTGAAAAAAATTGAATAATTCGACCTCCTATTTTTACAAGCTTATAACTACTTGACAAATGTAATTCAAACCCTATTTTTTTTTCAACTATATGGTAAAGACCAAATTTTTAAAAAAATAACAGGTTTAATAGCAAATTATGCAATATTTGTTTTTTTAAATCGGTTTTCTTTAAAAAAAGATTTGAAAATAAACCAAATTTTACTTTCTTCGATTATAAAAAAAAATTGATATAAATTCGAAAAAAATTCACTTACCTATAAAAAAAATACTATTGAATGTTTAGTTCCATTCTTCATTGTTCAGAATTTATCCATATTTATATTTTAAATAAAAAAATTTTAAACGACCGTTTTGAAAAAAAAAGCACGATATCGCAGCAGCATTTTTATGTCATCATCGAAAACCGGAAGTTGCCGTTTGAACTACGGATGGACAGAGGCAGTAAAAACCACATGTTCGCGTTAGCCTCTAGCCTAGCTAGAAATTTGTGCCGCCATACTTGAAAACTAGTCACATTTTACTTTTTTTTGTCTTTAAAAAAAAAACAACAAAAAAAAAACACCAGAGTTCTAAAGGGAGATAAATAGCGTGTAACTTGCCAATTTAAACAACAAAAAACGTACATTGTGCGTTTTAACTTGTTTTTAGCATAACCGAATTACTTCCCTTGTTATTACGTCATGTCTTCCCAAACAAATATGGCAACGGGATTTTTTACGCTAAAGACAGAAAACTCGTGTTTAAATTTTTTTTTTTTAATAATGCTGTAACATTTAAGTACTTCTGGCATGCCAATTTAGTAGATATCATTGCTTTTAGTTGAAATTGAGACAAAAAAGTTAGTAACTACCCCCCCTTTTTTTTTTTTTAAATCGATTTTTTTTTCATTTTCAGAATTCTGCTATTGCCGATTTTACATTACTAACGATTACTATATTGTCCAATTTCTACTGTACACTCTTTTACTCTTATCCTCGAGAAGCATCTTGGCCTTAAGTGGTGATGCATGCCTATGTAAAAAAAAAAAATAGTTGAGAAACGCTGGTTTAGAGATTCCGTTGATTTTGGTGCCGTGGATCACCCCCCTCCCTCTCAGTCGCCGGCTTCGAATTGCGGTAACAACTTTAAAGTAAATACTACAAAATGCTGACCGATTTGATTTGCCAACGAATTTCTCCTAGATCAAGATAAACATTTTTGCAAAGAGAGAGAAAAAAGTAGAAGTTAAAAGGACGCAAAGAGAAACGCAAATCTGGCGTAGAAGGCTGGGGGATAAATGACATTTTATTTGGAGTCAATACCATTCGTTCGTGTCAGGTGTCAGGTTTTTCGTTATCAACAAACGAAATTATTGACAGATAAAAAGCGAATAGGAAAACAACAGCGTCCATGGAAATTGGAGCGAGGTGGTGGGATTGGCGGGTTGGTTTCTTCAAGGTGAAAACGTTAAGACGAGAAGAATTCGGTGTTTGGGAGAAGTACGTAAGATGGGGATGGGTGGAGGTTAGCGTTAGGGTTAATGAGAAGAGTGGAGAGAGGAGGAGGAGAAAATAAAGTAAAGACGGGAGATAAAGAGGTGAAAACAAAACAAATAAACACGAAGAAAAATTAAATTCTTGTTGGCAAAACTGCTAAATTCAGCATTGTAAGAAAAGTAAAATCTAATTTTTTTTTAAGAAAGAGTTAAAATTTCATTTAAATATCTTGAAATAAAACTTTGGCAAATTAAAATTGTCGAAAAAAAAAAAAAAAAAAAAAAAAGTGGTGGTAAAGTTTTCTTTTCTTTCCACCTTAACATTCACATTAAAATGACGACTTAAGTTTCCGGGTATGCTGAAAACTAATATCACATTTAAATTTGGCACAGACAAGTAGTATTCCGGATATTAAGATCTTTATTATGCAATATAATTCCTTACCTATCTAAAACAGTACGTCAGCCATTAAAGTGGCGAAAAGGGAGATAAGTATGCCCTCTGTATTCGCAATCTTCAAGGTGTTCATATCTAGAGAAAATGCAATTTCCCTCCAGTTAGGTATTTTTAGTTTACCGACCCCTCGGCATTCAACTCTAATTTGTCGACTCAAAAAGGTGTTTGGGTACACTGAGAACGAATATCGCATTTATATTTTGCGCAAACGCGCAGTTATCCATATTTGAAGACATTCAGTATCCAACGTAATCACTATTGTTTTTTGCTGGCGGCCATCTTGTTTCCCCATTTAGGAAAAAACAGCCAAATGAAGCCAAATGAGGCAAAGCATCATGGCCCCAAAAACATTTTTCGACTTCAATGCCGAAATGACTTCTCCCACCCTTCCGAATATTTTTCAGCTTCCCGATATAAAACAGAATCTTTTTTTTTTTTCACTTTCTTAATTACGTTAATTGGTAAATATTCAGATTATTTACAACACCGACCACTATAATTTGTTGTTTTAGAGGTAATCGGGATCGCTGACAACGAATCTGATAATCAAACCCGGGGCAAATTTACCGTTTGCATGGTATTAACCCCTGAACCCACGAACTACTTTCCGCCATTTTAGAGCTTCCGTTTACGCTACACGCGCGGCATAAACGACGTTTGTTGAATGTGCCTTCACGTGAAGAACTGCCTTTTCACATGGCGTACGAATCTTTTGTGGAACATTTAAACTTATACGAACAAGAAAGCACACCAAGTGGAAGGGGTAATGTCGAAAAGACTTTTTTTTTTTTGTCTTACGTAGATTTTAATGCGGTTTACAAAAACATAAGCACCAAAAAATTTGTATGTTTTTTCGTTCTTTTTTTTTTTTTTTTTGCGGACGGGGTATTGAATTATAGAAATTGTGTGGCTTAACATGTGCTTCTGCAGTTTAATAAACCGTTTTTCCGTAAGTAACGCACCGACATTTACCGATTAGAACACTTTTTTTTTTTTTTTTTTTTTTTTTTTTTATTACATTTTCACCCCAAACAAGGCAAATTGCCACTTTGGTGTAGGGGGCTACTATCAGGGGCAACAACTACTGGGGTACTATGTAGGGATTTGGGCAGCAAGGTGTCGGTTCACGTTACACTTGAACTTCTGCACGTCAGTACTGTTGGGGAAGCAGGGACCTGGAATGGAATTCCAGAGTCTTGCGGTTCTGGGGAAGAAACTATTGGAGTAAAAAGATATTTTGCATCTAGGGACCTCTACAGTGTGGGGGTGGGATCTAGTAGCCTGTCGGGTTTGTCGAGGGTGCTCGCGTCGTGGGGGCACAAGTGATTGCAGTTCATCAGAGCATTCACCACTAAAATACTTGTAGAACAGGCAGAGGGATGCAACATTTCGTCGATGGGACAGAGGCTGAAGCTTAGATGCCAGTTCAGGGCCTATCAGATTTGCGACTCTCTTTTGAACCTTGTCAAGGAGCGAGAGACTAGTAGCAGATGCACCAGCCCAGATGTGGCAGCAATACTCCATACATGGGCGAATGGTGGCCTTATAGAGGTACAGGATACTTTCGGGTGTTAGTAGTTTTCTAGCACGGTAGAGAGAGCCTACCTTTCTTGCAGCGGCCCTGGCAATGCCTTCAATGTAATTGTTCCAACTCATGTTTCCTGTGAACGTTAGGCCAAGGAGTTTGAAAGATGGACTCTCAGATAAAGAGTCGTTGGCCATTGCTATTGGTGGTAGAGAGGGTTTCTTGTAATTATTGAATGAAACTAGTTTAGTCTTGGCAGCATTGAACGCGACCAACCACTTTTGTCCCCATTCCACTACAGATTGGAGGTCTTCCTCTAGTGTTTCTGCCATTTCTTTAGAAATGTGTTCATTCGTCTTCCTGTCGTGTCTGCCATAGAGTGTAGTGTCATCAGCATATATACCCATCTCAGATGCAATGTTGTCGGGGAGGTCATTTATGAATATCAGGAACAATAGAGGTCCAAGGATAGAACCCTGGGGCACTCCCGCATTTATATCATATTGTTTAGATGTGCGACCGTCGAGGACTACCTGGATTTTTCTCTTATCTAAGAAGGATTTAATTATGTTAAGTATTCTACCAGTGATACCGTAAGATCTAATCTTCCTGAGGAGACCCTCATGCCATACCCTGTCAAAAGCCTTAGATATATCTAGAGCTACCGCTCTGCCTTCCCCCGCTTTGTCCAGTGATTGGTATATACGTTCAGAGATCACGGTGAGGATGTCTGCTGTGGAACGGGCTTGTCTAAATCCATATTGTTTGTCAGTCAGTAGTTTAGCATCTGTAAGATGATGGACTAGAGCATGGTTAATTATGGTCTCAAATATTTTGGCAAAAAGTGGGAGGAGGCTAATGGGGCGATAATTTGATGGGTCTGTCCTTTCGCCAGAATTCTTGAATACTGGTACAACAGAAGCAGTTTTCCAACAGCCCGGAAAGCAAGCTTCATTAAGACATTTGTTGTAGAGTTTGGAGAGAACTGGAGCTACTTCGGCTGAGCACTTTTTTAATAGCACAGCTGGGATAAGATCGGGTCCACATGCTTTTGAGGTGTCAAGGTTTTTTATGATAGCATGCACCTGAGCAGGGGTGGTTTTCAGATCGTCTAGTGTGGCGTCTGTCCGCATAGGAAAGTCAGGTAGGGGGTGGTTGGAAGGGTCCAGTGTGGAGTTTGAGGCAAACCGACTGGCAAGCATGTTAGCCTTGTCGGTTGCTGAGGAGACAACCTCGTGATTGTTGGTTAGTAGGGGAATTGTTGATTGCCCATTATTTACTACACTGTTGTAGATTTTCCAGAAGTCTCGAGTTCCTAGTTTTTGTGCTTCGATGCGCTTTTTAGTGGTTTCCGTAAATTCTCTCTTAGCTGTCGCTATTTCTTTCTTAACGTTATTTCTAGCTTCTATATACTTCACTCTGTTTGAACTGGACTTATGTCGGTTAAACCTACGGTATGCATGCTGCTTTTGAGTAATGGCAGTTGCACAAGTCGACGTAAACCATTGGGGAGAGTGGGGCTATTCGGAGATTTTACTGTTTACATTCTAATTCCGGGGGGAAAAAGTTTTAAGATGAAATCTTTGGAGAATTTATTTTCAGCATTTTTGTGAAATATAAATTAATTGGCAAATGTGTAGTTTAGCGGCGTAAATTATTTGACAGTCAAAAGGTTATAAAAAAACCATTTATTTTTATAAAAAACATTAGACCCAAAGGCAGAAAAAATTCATTTTCATTTATTTAATTTTTTTTTCATTTTTATTAGACAATGTACAACAATCAAGGCCGCCATACTGCTTTTAAAAATTAGCCTTTCTAAGGTTTGGCATCTTGGCCTTTTTAAGTCCAAATTTGGCCTTTTTACACTCTTGGAACTGTTTTGGTCGCCATTTTTATAATGAAAGAGCATAAAAATTGCCAAATTTGGCCTTAAAAAAGCCAATCTGGCAAACCTTGGAAAGGCCAAATTTTAAAAACAATATGGCGGCCTCAATTGGCGTACACTTAGTCTAAGAGGTTGAAAAAAAAAAAATTTTTAATGAAATATTTTCGAGTTTTATTTCAGCCTTAAGGTCTAATAATGTGTTTTATATAAAAATAAATAGTTTTTATAATTTTTTTGTGTGTCAAACATTTTACGCCGCTAAACTAGACATTTGCCAATTTTAGTAAAGTATCTTTTGATCTTTAAATTAACTAAATTATTTTTTTAAAAGTAAAACTTAATGGTAATGTCGCTAAATAGGGTTCGCAGATGATAGAAAAAATAAGGCAATCAAAATGTTTTTTGCTTTTTTTATCGTAAACATTATTATGTGAGGAATTATTTTTATTAAAAAATAAGCTACTTGTACAATTTAATCAAGACATTAAAAATGAAAATATCGAAAAAAAATAAATAAAGGTTATATTGTACGTATTCGTTATGGAATGAAGTTCTCAAAAAAAAATTTTTACTTGATTTCATCAAGTAGTTTTTATTTTATTGCGAAAAAACAATTTGTTATGATACCGAGCAAAAGGTTCGATTTTTAGGAAGAAAAGCTAGTAATAAAGATGGGGAGGGAGTGTCGGCGCTTTAACTGGAGTTATCCCCCCGTGGCGTGTTCAACAAATTTCATAATGGCTGACTTCAACGCACTCTCATAAACACGTGTTTTTCTGCTGTAAAATAAAAACTACTCGATCAAATTAAATGAAATTTTTTTTTCGGAAATCTTCAGTCCAAAAACGGATACGTACAATATAACCTTTTTTTTTTTTTTTTTTTTTTGATATTTTCATTTTTTAATGTCTTGACTAAACTGTACAAGTTCCAAAAAGAAATTAATTTTACCTATATAAACTAAAGAAATGCACAATTAAAATGTTTACACATTTCTAATCAAGATGGATGTCATCAGCAATTTTGTAAACATCTTGCGGTCAAATACCAAGATCAAGTGAAACGGAACGAAAGGCAAGAAAAAAAAAATGACAAATAATTTAAATAACTTTTACACGAGGGTTTATTTATTTATTTTTTTGAATGAACCGAGGTAAAGCTGACTAGTCGGAACATGACAATTTAAACAACTTTTATGTTTACTTATGCAAGAAAACACACACACACACACACACACACACACACACACACAATAATTTAAACAACTTTTATGTTTACTTATGCAAGAACGAAAACACACACACACACACACACACACAATAATTTAAACAACTTTTTAAACAATTTTTGTTTCAATTTTTTTTTTTAATTTAGAATGACAAATAATTTAAACAACTTCTGTTTTCTATCGACATTATGGCGAATGGGGACCCTTTTTAAAGCATTGTTTCTATTATGTGTGCATAATAGAGATAATAATTTAGAAAGGATCGCCATAATGATCGCTACAAAACACAAGGTGATTTTTAAGTCTTTAAAATGTACAGTTCCTCACTACCACCACCACCACAGAAGCGATCTCTAAATCATGTTGTGGCTTGAATCGCTGGCTGGAGAAGAAAGATAGCCATTTTGCAGAGGTGGTCGTGTCTGGGCCTATCTGATTCAACTGACTTGAAATGAAAGAGAAGAACTCACAGAGTTCCATATAAAAATATTTACATCTTCACTATAATAAATTGGTTGTTTTTGTTTTACGGCATATCAACTCTTTTCAGATTATTTAATGCCAAATCCAGTTATTTTGAAGAAAAGTTTTTTAATAGAATATGTTTTTTTCCAAGCTGGTTTCTATTTAACCCATAGTTAGGACCCTAACAAGTACTACCACTCCAGGTCAGAGTGAACCTGGGAGCAATGGTAATTAAGGGGTGGCTCCACATTCCCCAAAGCCCGCAAGCTGGAGCCTCACGATCGGATATAGTTTAAGGTCACGTCCAGGACCTCACTATAATAGAAGCAACTTTGTCTCACGTTTCGTTAACACAGGAGCTCAAGAATGTAAGACAAGTTGGTTCGGTAGGTAAACTTTAGCTAAAGTCACGATATTCAGTTCTGGAATTCCATTTCGCCTTGCTGTTCCTTGGCAAAGGATGAGAACATGTTTTCAGCATTTTGTTTCCACAGCAGCTATTCTGCAAGTGAATTTTGTATCCTTCGGCCAAAGGGGGGGGGGTGCTGCTTATCGGGTTGTTGGGAGTGTGCACGTCAAGATGGCACAAATGCTTTGAGCTCTTCGAAGCACATTCCATGAGAGTACTTGTTAAACAGGCACAGGAATGCAACACTTATGAGGAGTCAGAGGTTAGAGCATGGCTGATAGTGCGGCACCTATTAGATTTGAGACTAATAGACACTCTAAGAGTGACAGACTAGTGAATTAGAATCAAATCATCCTCCTCCACTCCTTGCGAAGCGCAGGTATCTTTGGTAGTATATATATTTATAGACGTCAGGTCAGATGGTTGTCTCTCGCTAAGGACAAATCGGGTTGGTTGAGGGCTTAGTCTCAATAGATCGCAGTTTGGTGGCTGCTCTACTAAGTACGACACCCTGAGCCTGAAGTCAAGTCGTCTATGAGTGATCCCTCGTTTCACGCTCCACAGGGGGTTTGAAAGAGGATTGCAATGGCAGCATCCCGCTGGTCGTACATGTCAAGTCAGTTGGCCCATTCACACGCCGCTGCATAAGCGGCAACAACGACAGTGACCCGACAATGGCCTGAAGACCGCCAACACCACAAGCAATGACGACCGCTATGGCAGACTTCAGCAGAATGGAAAGAGATGCTTTTCGTAATACCATGACAGCATCGGTCGCGGTTCTGAATTACAGGCTTTAAGCCGTTATCACGCAGAGGCAGCATGGCACCGCTGCTCGTTCAAGTGAGCATGTGAACCGTTGCTCTGATTCCTCTCGTACTATATGGGATAGCTATGGCTACAGCCAACATTGAACATTGAACATTGTCAACCCGTGGGATAGAACTAACTTGTCTCATGATGATCTAAACCCATGGGACATATCAATTGTTGTCTTCACTCAAAGATTTTCAGCATAAGACTTTCTCTGTCAAACACATGAAAGAACTACCTTACTTTATTTTTTTTTAAGCAACATTTCCCCTACACAAGTTGAACTGGCTTCTCCCAAAGGAGGAAATATCCAGAGAATATCAAATTCACAAGCAGTCTCCAGTTGTTTGTATATCCTAGTCAGGAGAGATGATGACGTTAGTGTTTTGCAGTTTTTGCAGAAAGGTGTCGGTATCCTTCTACATAGATCTGGTATTCTCAAATGGCCATCCATCTAGTACTAACCAGGACCAGTGTTGCTTAACTTTGGTGATCTATGAGAATCAGCGTGTCAACGTGATTATGCTGTATACTTTTACTTGTTGAATGAAGATGTTAAATAAACTTGATATATTATGTATGGATTAGCATTTGGAATTAGTTTTGACAAATGTCTTAAATTATTTGTATGAAAATGCTTAGGCAAAAATCAAGTATTACTGTTCATCTGTGCTATTAATGTATAAGCAGAGAATGCAAAGGAGATTAGATTAGGAATAAACCTAGAGAAAACAGAATGTATGTCTACAGCTAAATCAGTTTAACCAAAACATGACTATTCACAGTAAACCCATCAAACAGCTCACCCAATTCATTTATTTAGGGCATAAACTGACTTTTTCCAGTGATCACGAGATGACATTAAAACACAGATTGGGTTGGGTTTTGTGGCTTTCCAAAAGCACAGCACTATTCTAAAATCAAAAAGAGTAACGATAACTGTTAAAGTAAAAGTTTCTTTAATTTATGTCCTCCCAGTAGTTTTATATGGCCTTGATTGTATCACATGGACTAAACAACTAGCCAATCGCACTAAGGGGTTTCAAAATCACATAATGCATATTAGTACGAGATATTGCCTGATAGAAAAAAAAATATCCACCCTCCGTCAAAATACTTTCTTACCACCTTTATTTGATAAAATTAAAAGTAAAATCCTTAAACTTTTTGGCCATGTCAAAGGATCAACCACTGGCCTACGGATGGTGCACACTATTTTCAAGGTTAAAGTTATGCTTTGAGGGTATGTTAGAAGGCAAAACAGGTAGAGGAAAGCCAAAGAGAAGGTGGAAAGAATGTTTTTGATTGGACATCTCTCCCCAGTTGGGTGTCCATCAACCAACTTGCCAGGGATCAGAAGGAATGGCAAAAATTAAGTCATGTGGTGGGTTTGCAATCCACACCAAGTGGAAGATGCAACTCATGAATTTTTTTGTTTTAGATGATTTTTAGATATCAAGAGGCCCTCGTGTGAATATGTGTGTGTGTGTTCGTTCAGAAACTATTGTGTGTATGCAGCCCTTATCTATGTTTTAATTTTTTTTATTTTACTTCAGTCGAAGTTCTCAGAAATCAAGGGGCCCACAACCTGGGGCTAACACTTGAAGTCTATATAAGATACATAGATATTCGAAAATTCCATTAAAGTTCTTTATCTCTCAAGCACTGAATTAGTAAAGAAATTGAGAACATAATTTTCCTCTTCCCAATTAACCATTTTTATACGTTGTAGTATATCTTTCATGTTGGTCTCATGGTCTTACCGGATTCCAGGACAAGAATTTATCTAGTCTGGTTGAGTATCCAGCTTCGTGCTATTACTTGAGGTAATATCACTTGAAGAAGGTGCACCATTGCTCGGAAAAGCTGTGGGGTAGCCGTAGTGAGGAGATTTTATTTGGCCTGCTAATACTATGTGATTTTGAATATTTGGTCAGGGTTTACTTCTATGGAAAAAGTATCCTCATGCCAGATTGTAATATGTGTGTGGCTCTAAGTGTATGGTCATTTGCTTCTGTGTAATCATTAGCCTCCAGAGGGCAGGGGATTAAGTGTAATGTTGTATCAGGCATACTATCTAGTCTTTTGGGGTTTTGGTTGTTTGTTTTTGTTGGGATTTGGTATTCATTTCTATGGGTCAAAAATGTTGAGTTCACACATTTATGTGAAACTGTACTTTATTTTCAGAGGACAGCGAAAAGAAAAGAAAGAAACAAATACAATGAATGAAGTTAGAAAGAGAGTAACTTATTAGAAAAGCGGAAAGATAGAAAAAAAAAAAAGCGGAAAGATAGAAAAAAAAAAAAAAGCGGAAAGATAGAAAAAAAAAAAAAAGCGGAAAGATAGAAAAAAAAAAAAAAGCGGAAAGATAGAAAAAAAAAAAAAAGCGGAAAGATAGAAAAAAAAAAAAAAGCGGAAAGATAGAAAAAAAAAAAAAAGCGGAAAGATAGAAAAAAAAAAAAAAGCGGAAAGATAGAAAAAAAAAAAAAAGCGGAAAGATAGAAAAAAAAAAAAAAGCGGAAAGATAGAAAAAAAAAAAAAAGCGGAAAGATAGAAAAAAAAAAAAAAGCGGAAAGATAGAAAAAAAAAAAAAAGCGGAAAGATAGAAAAAAAAAAAAAGCGGAAAGATAGAAAAAAAAAAAAAAGCGGAAAGATAGAAAAAAAAAAAAAAGCGGAAAGATAGAAAAAAAAAAAAAAGCGGAAAGATAGAAAAAAAAAAAAGCGGAAAGATAGAAAAAAAAAAAAGCGGAAAGATAGAAAAAAAAAAAAAGCGGAAAGATAGAAAAAAAAAAAAAGCGGAAAGATAGAAAAAAAAAAAAAGCGGAAAGATAGAAAAAAAAAAAAAGCGGAAAGATAGAAAAAAAAAAAAAGCAGAAAGATAGAAAAAACGGAAAGGGAGGTTAAGAAAGAGGAAGAAATCGAAAAAGGGCTGCAAAAACTTATAAAAATGTTTAAAACCACTCCATTATTCCAGCTCTTTAAACCGTGAGTATGTAGTATATGGGGGGGGGTAGTTTTTACTTTTAAAGCCTTTTAAACCAAGTTTCTCTTAACTACCAATGCTTGAATCACTGTTTTGATCTAATCAAAATGATTAACTACTTTTTTTATTACATTTTCATCCCAAACAAGGCAGAGTTCCACTTTGATGTAGAGGGCTATTATATAGGATATAATTTGCACAGATACTATGTAGCGAGTTGAGCAGCAAGATGTTTAACTTCTGCATGTCAGTACAGTAAGGGAAGCAGGAACCCGGAAGGGAATTCTAAAGTCTAGCAATCCTAGGGAAGAAACTATTAGAGTAGAAGGCTTTCTGGCATCTGGGGATCTGTGTAGGGGTGGGATTTTGCTGCTTGTCGGGGATATTTACATAGAGGCATACAAAGACTTGTAGTGTGTCGGATCATCCAGCATTAAAATACTTGTAAAACAGGTGGAGGGATGCAACATTTCGTCAATAGGACAGAGGTTGAAGTTTAGTTGACAGTTTGGGAATTCGGAACATATTAGGTTGGCAACTCTTTTGAACCCTGTCTAAGTGTGAGAAACTAGTAGCAGATGCACGAGCAAAAATGTGGCAAACAATGCTCTATACATGGGCGAATGGTGGCTTTATAGAAGTACAGGATACTCTCTGGTGCAAGTAATTTTCTAGCACAGTAAAGGGAGCTCACCTTATTGCAGCAGCCTTAGCAATTCCTTTGCTGTATTTGTTCCAACTTGAAACCCTTGTTTTTATAAACTTAGGACGGTTAAAATCTTACAAAGATCTTTCGGCAAGAATGTATGAAAAAGCAGGTGAATATATGACATCCGGTAGAATGTCCAATCCCCAGCTAAAACAAAAGAAAAAAAAAAAAAAATCAAGGTCTGTTTCTCTTCTACAGTACACAGTAAGGGGGGGGGGCGATTACTTTCAATACATCTAAAACCAAACTTTTCTCCTTTCACTACCAATGCTCAGATCATTACTTCCTCCTAACAGAAATGAATTGCTCAGTTCCTTGAGGGAGTCGCCTGCCTTGATAAGCTCTTAGGTTGAATTCGCACTCCAAACTTCAAATAGAAAATTTGTCAAAGTTAATGACAAAGCGATACCTTAATAATTAAAATAAACCATTTTAAATAAATTGACTCCCGGGTAACGAATGAATTATTTTGTAACTCTTCAAAAAAAAAAAAAAAAAAAAAAAAAGTTCCTTAGCAAAATCTTCATGCATTGAAAGTCTTGGAAGATATTTTACATCTTTACTAGATGTAAAGATTCATAATCAGAATTCTTTCGCTTAGAGAGTTTATAAAAGTATTCGTTAATGAGCAAAAATTTGAAGCACATACTGCAATAACAACGTGCCTCAGGGATCCATTTTTCTAATCTTTATCTATGATTTCCCCAAATCACATAAGTTTATTCATTGACATTTGTGCAGAGGGCAACCATCTATGGCAACACTTTGAAGCATTAATGATCTTTCTGCTTCTCACTCAGAAAAGCAAGTAGTGAAACGAGGAAAAAAGGTGGCTATTTTTAATACATCTAAACCAAGCTTCTCACCTTTCACTAACAATGCTCAGATCATCACTTTGTCCCAACTGAAATGAATTTCCTTGAGGAAGTCGCCTACCCTGATAAGTTCAAGAACCGATATGGAACACTTTACTCCAGACCCGATATGGAACACTTAAAATATGTTGCTAAGGTTGCTGGAACTGCGCCCCTCTCCAAAAAATTCTCTCATTCCTGACAAAGTTCTCTGCCTATATAAGAGTTAAATACATCTAAGGCTGGAGTATTGTTGTCACATTTGGAGAGGTGCTGTCAAGAGCAACATTTCCTGCCTTGATAAAATACAAAACTGATTTGAAATCTAGTGGCATGTGTGGCCTCTCCTCTTCCCTACAACCGCTTTATCACAGAAGAGAGGTTACTAGTCTTTTTCTACTCCATTATTTTCATGGTAGATACTCAACAGAGCGCCAATCTATGCCCCCCCCCCCGTTGTAAAAATATTCACAGCAAGAACTAGTCTAGCTACAACCAGTGAAAATAATTTTCCTTATTTCCATCTGTATACATAAAACTAAATAGAACTTCTATGCAGTGTTGCGGAGTCGGATGGTAAAAGTCTGACTCAGATTCCTAGAATACCGATTCCAACTACTTTGATATTTTTGACTCCGACTCCTTGACCCCCTATAGGGAAATCTATTCTGCAGATCCATATACTAGCCCCCCCCCACATATTCAGCAACCATTTTATAAATATTTTTATGTGTATTATTTTTTGCAGTTAGTTGTATGATAAATATACATTCACTCGCTTTGTCAAACATTCTGACAGATCTTTTTAAGATTTTAACTGTTCCTTTAAGTGCAATTGCTTGAATCTTTATTGCACTTGGTTCACCAGGTATATTTTCCAGTTAGTTTCGGAAATTATTTTTCATGAGTCTGGTTGCTCCTATAATTACTGCAATAATGGAAATTTTTCTTGAGATTCAAGTTTTTCATGTCATACATAAGACCTTGTTAGGCATCTTGGGGAGGCTCCATGTTTTGACAAGCTTCCGAGTCTGACCTTTACTCCCGATCTGAAATGAAACATCAAACCCGTTGCCAAGGTCGCTGAGAAAATGGTGGTATCATTCTACCACTCCAGTAGATATCTCACTGTTGATGCAATTCTCTACTTGTATAAGAGCCAAGTACGTCCAAGGATGGAGACTGTTGCCACGTCTGGGCAGGAGCTGCAAGAATTACCTTATCCTGCCTTGATAGAGTTCAAAATAAGCTTTATAACCTAGTGGGGACACCTTTTTCTCTTTCCTGCAACCTCTTTCCCACAGAACAGACGTTGCAAGCCTGTCTCTGCTTTATCGTTATTTTCATGGCAAGTGCTCGTCTGAGCTTCAATCTATGGTCCCACCTTGCCAAACTTTCACAAAAACACTCGTCCAGTTAAAACCACTATCCATAATTTCCCTCTTTATCTGTGCCAAACCTAAACAGATTCCATGAACAAGGCTACTTTCTTAGAACTGCACGCCTGTGAAACTCTTCTGTTCTCCTGCTTTCCGGCTGACTACAATGATCGTCTTCAAGTCCAACATGAACAAGTTTTGAGGAGTCGTCCCCTTCCTAAAGATTACTACGATATCATCCCATTTACTATCATACACTCATTAACCATTATTCTTGAGTGGCCTCTGAGCTGTGATAAGTGGTGACTCCTTTGTAAAAAAAAATAAATAAATAAATAAAAAAGCAAAAAAAAAAAAAAAAAAAAAGAAAAAAGATAAATTAAAAAAAAAAAAAAAAAGAAGTTTGTTATCTTTTCCCTCTGAACTCTTTAACTCAGCATCATTGGAGACACTGACTTCTAAGGTTGCTTCTTTCTTTGTCCCATATCACTATGTCAGGTTTAATAGCTCAGTTTTTTTTTTTTTGTTTTTTTTTAGGTACATAGTCATAAGAACTGCATAGTCATAGTGGATGACTTGTTTCCAACTGTTCTTTCCGGTATATGTTCCCAGGACTTGCTACTGCATTCGATAGTCAACTTTTTACAGATTGTCCAGTAAAGATATTTACATACCACATTGTGTCACATTTTAAAATAACCATCACCCAGTAGAATTTTACATCAAGTGGCTCTCACACTCTACTGTGTGGCAGAACCTGCACTTGTCATTGCTTAAACCACTGGTCATTACGCCTTGATCTTGGGCAGTCTGGTCACAGTGGAACGATCCTCTTTTTAGCCAATCTATAGAGCCTTTCTTAGCTATATAGATAATGCCAATATTTTTTTCTGAAATAATTACCAATTCTGTTCTAAATTACTGATTCCGATACAGTCACCAATTCTGAGTATTTTAAAATTTCTAAATATAGAGTTATTTTTTGGGAAGGAGCGGATAAGTGTAATATGTTCATATATTTTTGCTAACATAAAATTTCACTTGTTAGAATTGCCTATAAATTTTAGTGTTACTGATATTTTAAAATCAATAAATATTTATCATTTCATCATTAATGAGCCGCAGAAAATTAAGTCCTGAACAAAAATAAAAGAAACATTTTTTGGCATCAGAAAAAGGCACAATACCTCAAAAAATTACAATTCTTTCGATTCCAATTAATCATCCCAACACTAATATTAAGTTGGTTCAAAAATGTTTTTTGACGTTCAACTTATATATATATATATATATATATATATATAAAACATTATTTTTTGCACTAACCTAATATATAGTTCTGGGTGAATTCATTTAGAAAATACTCCACACACTCTTGGTTAGCATATTTTTCTAGTTTTTTTCCCCATGGAAGACCTTAGTGTATTTTTGACAAATCTTTGGACTATTTCCGTAGCAGACGTGTTTTCCGATTGTTACTGTTGTAACCCCGGAAGGGTCACTCAGTTAAAAAAAAACAAAACAAAAAAAAAAAACGGACACAGATATGGGTTAGAGGGGTAAAATATATCAAAACAAAAACATACTAATATACAAAGAATAACAATTGTAGCACATACAACCAAGATGGAATAGATCAGAAGAGAGAGAAACAGAGACCTTGATATTTTTTTTTCTTATTTGGTCTAGCCGAGGATTAGGCAAACTACCGGATGTCAGACATTCACCACTTTTTATATATACTGACCGAGAGATCTTTTAAAGATTTTAAGTGTCCCTTTAAATGCAACTGTTTGAATCTCTCTTGCACTTGGTTTATTGGGTATATTTGCCAGGTAGTTTTGGAAATTATTTTTCACAAGTCCAGTTGCTTCTATAATTACTGTAATGATGGAGATCTTCCCAAGATTCCAATTTCTTTTCATTTCATACATAAGACACATAAGTACAGACCAGCTCGAATCATACCTCTTAGTTTAGTTGTATAGTTTGAAAGAATTCATTTGTTATGCATGGGTGAATCCCCCACAGCAGCTACCACGGATGGTTGTGTCATTTGCATAAATGTCAACCAATAATCTTGGAATGTGATTTCGGAAATCATTGATAAAGAACAGAAAGAAGGTTGGACATCTATATTATGGTCTTTCAACTTCTACCTATCAACAACTACTTTTATAAACTTACTAGCAGGTCGCCAGGCATTGTCTGGTCGTATAATACAAATATTTTAATACAGAAACTGAGACAGGTACATCTGAGTATTATGGGTTTTTTCTGAACAGTTCACTTCTTGTAAGTAAAAAAAAAAAAAAAAAAAAAAAAAAGATATTCATGTCGAAGTTGAAATCAAAACCTAAAGACAGTGAGTTAAGTATGATAACCATTAGATCAGCTTAACACGAACTTTAAAAAACATTTTCAAATTTACTTATTCTTAACACAAAGAAGCCGTCATATTTCACGTCTGCGCATGCACATTCATGAAACAGTTGATAAACGGATAAAATCCGGATGAAAACTGATTAAAAAATTGGGTTTGTATTACTGTACACAGATTCGAAAAAGTTGTCAAAAAACAAATATATAACAAATAAATGTTATCAAAGGCAAGAGAAGTTACTTTTCTACCAAACTGGATATATTTTTCGTGTTTTTATTCAATTTAACATGTTTATTCAGCTCGAAAAACATACATTGGTTACCGATGTTTTGGAAAATTCAAAATGGCGCCCGACTCTCTTTAACACGGTAATTTCAGGAAAAGGTGTTATAAATAATAAACGAGACAAAATACTATTAAAAAAACACCGAATATATGTCAACCTATGTCACGGTAATATATATTGAGCGAGTTTCTAACAGTATTTTGCCTAGTTTTATATTTATAGCACCTTTTCCCAAACTTACCGTGTTAAAGAGAGAGTCGGGCGCCATTTTGAATTTTCGAATACATCGGTAAACACAGTATGTTTTTCGAGCTGAATAAACATGTTACATTAAATAAAAACACTGAAAACATATCCAGTTAGGTAGAAAAGTAACTTATCTTGCCTTTGATGACATTTATTTGTTATATATTTGTTTTTTTGACAACTTTTTTCAAATCTATGTGTACAGTAATACAAACCCAAAAAGTTTTCCACATGTCTGAATACTCTATATACCAAAGTTCAAGCCTGTAGATCAAAAATTCATTGAGTACATAGGTTGAGAAATGTCCTCACACACACATACATACATACATTCTCACTTTTATAGATATATAGATCAGAGAGAAACACTTTGGTGCTTGCAAAGATATTTTCAGATGTTCCATAACTAACCTAGTTATCATCATCATCATCATATCATCCCAAAGATTCTGTTGTTGGCATCGGTTTCCCCAATATTTTTCCAATCAGAATTCTTTCTTCGTCAGTCAGTGTCGTTAACTACTGAACCTAGTAAAATCTTGGCTATTTTCTTAATTCTTGGAAATCAGTTGTGTGTGTGTGTGGGGGGGGGGTATTTTGTTTTTCTACTGCCATCTGGAAATAATTGCATGATTAAAGAAGGGCATGTTTGTCTCTTTTTTTAACCGTTATGCTTTTCAGACTATTTTCATATAAAACCTGTATTATCAACTTTTCCCTCCTTTTCTTAGAAATGAGTTATGTGCATGCGTTCTTTTCAAACTTCCGAAACGTTTATTTCATAGAAAAACCAGGATGTTATTTCTGCTAATACCATTTTTCTTTCTTTTCATTGGGTAATAATGACTACGTTTTCTCAAATTACGGGTACTGTTGACTCCTTTTCTGAAAAAGAAACAAGATGGCGTAGAGAATAGTTTTATGTAAAAACGAATACTGAAAGTAAAACGAAATACGAAACCAGCAGTAGCACACTACTCAATAAAATAAAAATGTTATTTTTGATTCTTATTTATTTTTGTTCATATATATAAAAAAGTTTTATTTATTTTAAAAAGGTACTCTTAAGAATTTATTTTCATTTAGAAAGTCTTAAAAACGTCTTTTAAAATTAATAAAATTGTTAATTTTTTAACATAAATAAACATATATTTTTTTTTTTAGTTTATTGAATAGTGTGCGGGGTTTGTATGTTGCTTTTTCAGTCAGTTTTTGTTTTTATACAGTGAACGCCATCTTGTGTCTTTATCAGAAAAGAAACATTATCAAGTTATCTCCCTTAAAAATATATATGGTTATAAGTTCTTAAAACGTTACCCTGTTAGTAACAACTGGCCTGAAAATCTGATCATTTTCTGTAAAATTTATATGTGCTACTGATCCCCAACTCCAAATTCTATTTTTTTTTTTTTTTTTTTTTTTTTACTGCCAAGTTTTGGTACTTTTGTACTTTTTTTTTTGGGGGGGGGGACTGGAGCAATTTCGTTTCGGTTACTGGAATTTGTTTGTAGCCTATTACTACATAGTGCGATAAAAAAAAAAAAAAAAAAAAAGGTGCTCTTGGTCCTTTTGTCTCCCAATTTTTTGTCTGCTTAAAATTTTAATCACGTGATTACAGTGTAGCGAGAATAAACCATTCATTCAAGTGCCGCTTACGATATTAAAAATCACTTTATTGGTACTTATCCACTTATGCTACCGGGCTGGTGGGTATTAAGTAACTATTCTGTACTTTCACCTAACAATTTATTAAACAAAATAGATATTGTAAAACTTGAATTTAACTTGAAAATACTATTTAAAAAATAGCACGGTTACATAAGTGCATAAGCACCACTTTACATATTAAACAACAGTTTGAATAAATTCAATGATTTTTTTTATATAATTACAAATTTAAATCATTATGAATTTATTCAAACGTTCCTTTATCTTGCTAAGTCAATCCTCACCCTAAAAAAATAAACAAATAAAATAATAAATAAAAAATATATATCTGTAATGGTAAAGAGAGTGAACGTAATTGCTGGTAACAAGGAATGGTCGATCCTCATCAACGCTAGCGTCATATCAGTGACGTGCAAATAGATAAAAATCGCTCACACTTCACTAAAAACAAAAATAATATAAGCATCAGATTCTGCATAATAGTCAAATGGACTTTAACATTTATAATAAAGTTTTGTCCCTATATATAATAAAAGCGTCTGGACCAAAATACCGTAGGTTTACAAGAACAGATGGCACATACAAATTTATTATGTCTACACTATTAGCCAATATGTTATGTAACTTTAGAACGACATTTCAGACACATTAATTCGTAATATTAAAACCTTACATTTACTCCTAGGAGCGATATCATCATCATCACAATCATCTACAGAGGAGTAGTTCTCAATTTTCCACCAACCACCAAGTCCTCCCACCGTTCCCCTTCTAGACCGTATATTTTTACTAACAGGGTACTTATATCGAGACCCCACTCTTCATAACTGATCCTTAGACATAGTCACTTTCCATATCTCTAAACACAAAATAATGTCTCCCCAGTCATGTTCTTTTCTTTCCGATTGGCTGATACTTGACATTCTCCTATCCCGGAATGAAACTAATCCTGTTATTCAACGAAAAGTTTGCCACATTTAAACTTTTCCTCGCTTACTGCTACATAAATACAATTACATTTTAGCCAACTAAAAACGACTCAATTATAATCTACATTTTCTTTATTTAATTTTTGTTTTGGAGGGGAGGGAGCGTAAAAATTTCCGCAAACATGTTCACTTATTTTTGCCTTGCGCTAAATGCGGATAATATTCAGTTTTTTTTTTCTCCATTTCTTCCAGTCGAATTCAAACAGATTTATTTGTTTTTATTTGTTTTTCTTTTTATTATAGAAATGTAACAAAAACCTTCATTTTTGTTTGAATGTTTTCCTTTTGTTTGTTATTTGGGTTTATTTACATTTATTTACATTTGTTTACTTTCCGTTTTAATTTTTTTTGTGTGTTGCAGTGATAAATGAAATATTTGACACCAACTATAGGGAAAAGGGAGGCATCATTTTTACCCCCCCCCCTTTTTTTTTTTTACTTGTTTCTCTTTTATATTATCAAGATGAAACGAAAAACCTTTATTTTTTGGGGTGTTTTCTTTTGGGTTTATTTACATTTGTTTACTTTGCGTTTTATATTTTTTGGGTGTGTTATGGTGATAAGTAATTGCAATAATTAATAAAAAAAAATAGTTACACATAAATACAGGGAGGAAGTTTCATTTTGTTAGGATAGGATTCAATGTTTCCATTCTTAAATAACTTTCTGTTTCTTAATAAAATTTTAAGACAAACTATTTTTAGTCACAGAGGCCGGTAAGTAACCAATCGACATTACCATAGCTTCAACGGCTAAATGAATGTTTTGTTATTGTTTTTTTTTTACCTCTCTCCACCTGGAGTGCTTATTGTGTTTAATTATTTTTATTCTTTGCCCCCTCCCCACTCGCTATTTTTTTTTTTATTGTTTTTACAACTGAGGGTTTCTCAATATCCTTACTACACCACCTCTCTCCACCCGTTCTTGACATTCCAATAGCCGTTCTTACCATGAGTTGAGGGTGTCTATTCCGAAAGCCGTTCATAACATAAGGTTGGGGGTTGGGCAGCAGCAGCAGCAGCAACAACAACAACCGTATTATAATTTTTTTCGAGGGTGAGGGTGGGGAACGTTTCCATCGAGCAACGCCGGTTAGCAGGTACTGCTAGTTTATTCACCAATAAAGATAAATAATTTTTTGTTGTATTATATGCGTGTGCCGTGTCAACACGCGAGGGAAAGATGAAGTCATTAAATGATTTACGAGATGTTCATAGTTATTGTAAACAGTTTCTTGGAAATAAATGTTGGTCTTTAGAACCAGGAATAGTCGTGAGGACTTTATATATATTTCTCAAATAGGAGTTTGATAAGACTTGAGTAAAAGAACTGTATCAAAAAGAGGGAAAAAGAGTAAAAAAACTTCCTCCGACTGAGGCAATCATGTTTTCTTTAGAGAAAAGGTGTTTCTTCTTTTTTTAACAAAAGGAAATAAAATTTGTTATATTAGTTGGTTCCAGTAATGTAATAATTTTGCTCCATAAATGCGCCTGATGGGACAAAAGGTTATTTTTTTGGAGAATTAATCAATTCTCTTAACAAAGAGTGTTATATTATGGTGGCAGGGAAGAACCAGACAAACAATATAAGTTTAATTTTAAGTGACGGATTGCTCGATCGTTTATTTTTAAAATAAACTTAAGAAAAGCAAAATAAGTTCACCAGTTTGTCCCTGATGTTAAGGTTATTCATTTCAGTCTAGTCTTTATTGACGATAGAGAAAAGTATTAATATTGTTCGCCTCTTTCTTTGTTGAAAAAAATAGGTCAATATTTGTTATTCTTTGTGGTGTTGTTTTTGATAACAATATCGAAGGAGAAAAGCTTGTTTTTTTTTTGTGTTTTTTTAATAAGAAATGTCCAAGATGAGCAACACAGCAGATTTGTCGTCTACTTGTTATAAAAATGTTGTTCCTCTCACGTTTAGATGGGGCGTTTATTCAGTTATGCTTTACGGCTTTGTTGATCCTTATGTTGTATTATAGCACACGCGAAGAAGGTTGGATTAATTTGACCAGTGGTGTGGAAGTCAGAATTGGCCGGTGAAGTTGTAGTACTTCTCATCTCTTGGTGTTAGTCGAAACCTGTGGCCAAACTGGCCAGGATTAAAGTTGGTTGCTCTTCTTGGTCTTGGAATTGGGTTCTCAACTGACAGGGGTTCATGTGGCATGCGCCAGACTCTAGCAAGTCGGTATTTATTTGCTTCCCACTGAGCAAATTAGGCACAAGGCCATTTTTTAATGTGGAGAGTGAAGGGGAAAATGGGGACCAGCTTCCTGGGGAGTAGGGGAACTGGATAGTGACAATTGGTATGAAGGGTTTCCCCTACATTGACCAATAACTGATTGCTACAAGAGCAATGGTCTTATATGTGAAGTTTCCCCCACATATGGTCTTTGCTTGAACTTTGGTGTCCAGCCCCACCGGGGGTGGGGGGGGGGGGGCGAATTGCCGGGCTCTAGCAAGTCAATCTCCTTGGATCAGTTTGGCTCCTCTCTTTTTAAACATAAATTATGTCTCTTCTGATTGGTCAAAGTTGAATTTTGACAGCCAAATCAAACTGCTGGAAATTAACCAATCAGAGTTGAGTATTTTGGTATTTTGTAAATATTGTTGTTTTTAGTAGCTGCTGCTGCTATATTTTGTCATGGTTATTGGTTGGGGCTGTCCCTTCTAATTCAATAATGTATTTGCTGCTTCTAATTGTATTTTCTTTGTGAGAAAGCTTCATAAATCGAAATGAGAAAGCTTCATAAATCGAAATGAGAAAGCTTCATAAATCGAAATGAGAAAGCTTCATAAATCGAAATGAGAAAGCTTCATAAATCGAAATGAAAAAGCTTCATAAATCGAAATGAAAAAGCTTCATAAATCGAAATGAAAAAGCTTCATAAATCGAAATGAAAAAGCTTCATAAATCGAAATGAAAAAGCTTCATAAATCGAAATCAACTTCGTAACATGAGGCTTTAGGTGCATGGCACGTGGTGTCAATGTTAGTGATTTTACGTCAAGGAAACGGAGTCGAAACAGAGCGTTGTTAGTATGTGATACTACATCCTGAACTGAATGGAAATCTGACTCAACTGATTTGGATTTCACACGCAGTGCCTTTTATACGTTTATAGGGGGCTTCCAGCGAAGGCTGTTAGAAAAATTTTTTAGAAAGTGTTTTCTTCGAATGTTGATTGGACAGAAAATGGACACCCTGTCACGTGGTATTGCCTTATCCTACGTCCGTGCGAAGATGTACAGTTTACTTTTTACTTCTGCAGAATTTGCGTGGGTGGATGCGACAAATGTACACGTAACTGAAATGTTCCTTATCCATCCATTTTAATGTCTCTGGAATATCGCATATATATATATATATATATATATATATATATATATATATATAAGCGAGATAAGACACTGATAGAATTCAGATGAAAAATCCCGATAGATATTACTTAAAGTATTATTTTCAAGGTGATCCTAGCCAAAAAGGAAAAGCTCAATATTTAAGAATAGAGCAATATATAAGTTTCGTGGTTAAATTTTAAATTCTGAAAGAAACAACATATAGAGACATATATTCGATTTAAAAATGTTTCGTATAATTTTCTCCATATAATTATCCACAACCACTCCAAAAACTATTTACAATAATTGTGCGGAAAATCAAAATAGCGTCCATTTGCAGATGAACATTTTGCTAACTGCATTTCATTTTCTCTGATGATGTGAGCCATTGTTGAAAATCCATGGATTAAGGAAGTTAAAATAACCCCTTCTATATATTCCTTTTGTCAAACAATAAATTCTTAAATCGAATATATGTCTGGTTTTTTTTTTGTTTTGTTTTTTTTCAGAATTCAAAATTTAACCACGAAACATATATATATATATATATATATATATATATATATATATATAATGAGTTTTATATCAAACTGCTTCAGCAATTTCCGGGAATGGCTCCATAACAAGTAATACCCACCACCTCAAAAAATATATATACATATAAAATAAAGTGGTGTTTAAATCGTATTAAGTGCTAGTTTAAATAGTATTCAAGTTAATTCAAGTTTTACGATATCTTTTTTTGTTTATTATATTGTTTGGTGAAAATACAGAATAGTTACAAAACACCCACCAGCCTGGTAACATAAGTGCATAAAGTGGTTTTTAATATCGTAAGCGGCACTTGAATGCATGGTTTATTTTATTCTCGCTACACCGTAATCACGTGATTAAAATTTTAAGCAGACGAAAAATTGGGAGAATCGAAAAAGCAAAGCAAAACAAATTATAGAATTTATAGTAGGGGATCGGGATCAGTTTCGCAAATAAATTATTTCCGGAAAATACTAACGTTTTAGTACAGGTAACGATATCCTCCGTGCGTTTTTTTTTGGGGGGGGGGGGCGTTTTAGGAGACTGTAGTTAGTTCGATGATCTTACCACTCTGAATGTTAAAAGAAAAGAAAAAAAGTTAACGGTCCCAAAAAAGAAATGAGAGAGAGGATTATTTTACGTTAAATTTGCATGCGAAACTGATCCCCAGTTCTAAATTCTAAATTTTTTAATTAATTTTTTTTTTCGCCAAAATTTGAGTGTTCACTGTTCGCGTAAGTAGAAGTAATGTTTTTTTCTTGTGAAGTGAAGTGCTGTGTACTTGTACCCCGACCCCGCTCCTCCAAATAAATAAATAATGCAACAACGTTGATAAATCAGCATTTGTTTTTTTTTGTTGTTGTTTGTTTTGTTTTTTTTAGACTGTTTTTCATCTTGTGTATTCTTTCGGGTATTGTCATAGTTTGTTACCGTTTTTTTTTATAGTCAATTTTATCCACCATGGGCCGCTATCTGTACACGCACGCACGCACCGCACCTCGTTTTTCATGGAGGCGCCGAGGCGGTAGGCAGAGGGTCGATGATGAGAACATCTGACAACACAACATGGTGCTTACTCCGTAGTATTAGAAGTAGTGAGGAAAAAAAAAAAAAAAACTTAAAAAAAAAACACCCCAAAAAAATGTAAAAAACTCGAATCTTTTTCATCCAACAAATTCAAATGTGAGCGAAAAGAAAAGAAAAGCGACTTTCAAGTTTTATTAGTTGTAATAATAATAATAATAATAATAATAATAATAATAGTAGAAAAAGAACATTAAAAAATAATATTTGTTAGTAAGGAAAAAACGCACAAACTTTGTAGAAAAGAAAGAAACACAAAATAGTCTTTTATCAAGTTACTGGTTTCTACTTTTCAATAGTAAATGTTTTTATTTTAGGTTTCGTAAAAAAAAAATTAATATGTTAAAATATTAACATATGGGAGATTACACAAAGGAAGAAAAATAACAGATTTATAAACAAAATAATCAAATATTTGTTTTACGAATGTGTCCATACATCTCTATGTAATAAAGTGTGTTTCGCCTCGACATGACTTGGATTTTTTTTTTTTTTTTTACTAGCACTTCTACTTCGGAATATTAACTCATTCTTCTAAGGGAGGTAATTTTAATTTTACTAAAGTAGTTAAAAAAAATTTCGGCACTTCTGCAGTGTGCGGACGGCAACCATTTTTACAGGGCGATTACTACACTTTCTTTCCACGGCAAATAAATAACAAGGATTTTTTTTCCGAACAGAAAAATATTTGAAAACAAAAGCATTTATTGTATAAATGTGTGTATCAATATATAATTGTAAAAACATTTAAAAGTCTGCGTAAGAAAATATAATTTTAATAAAACAATTTTGTAATGAAACGAACATTGGATTTTTATAAAATAGTTTTTTTTTTGTTTTTTTTTTGGTACTAGTGCAGAGAGTGATCCGGACGTAAATAATAACGTTATTATTTAAAAAGCCATTCTTAACATGAAGACGGGAGGGTGTTTTGTACCTATTTTATACTTCAACCTTACAATTGAATAATAAAAAAAAAAAAAAAAAAAAACTTTAATTAAACTTGGAAATATGATTTAAAAAATAGCGCGGCCGCGGATCACTTTCTACACTAGCAACATTTTTAGCAGAAATAATTTAAATGAAACATTTTCCAAATTAAAGCATTATTTTTTTCTTAGAATTACTCGAATGTTTTGTTAAAGAAAAATTACAATATCGTCGTACTTTACATTATTTTTGTTATAAAAACTTTGTTACATTAAAAGAATTAGTTTAAAAAAAAAATCTTACAATTCTTAGTAGAGTTACCTTTCCTAGAAGAAAGGGTTAAAATTCCGAATTAAAATAATGCAATCGAGTAAAATGTACCTAAAAAGTAACTTTTAAAAAATCATAAAAATATAATTTAATTACGAAATCATATTTTTTCGTAAACAAGTAAGCCATTTTAAATACATATATCCCACCCACCAATAAAAATGAATTTAGGAAAACTGGTCCCCGGAAAACTCGTACCCTTTCGCTAGGTAGGAAAACTGGTCCCTTATTGAATAAATATCGATTGAAAACACATTTTATGACCGTTCTTGAAGATATTGTCTTTAAAAGAGAATACACATCCCATAATATTTTTAAAAAATTTACTGTTTTAAAAAAATTAAATTAATTTTTCTAAGTTTTCGTTTTCTACCTAGCTTGGAAAGTTTTGGTTCTTTCAACTTATTTTTAAAAGAGTTTATTTAGTTAAAAAAAAAAAAAAAAAAAAAAAAGTAATGGCGAGCGTTATTTATGAACAAAAAATGTCGGACATAAGAGGATCACGTCTTAGGAAGATAATTGCTCAAAAATAGAAAATTAAAGAAAATATTAAGGCAGATATAGTTTTAAAACGCCCCCCCCCTCCAAAAGAAAATACATTTGTATATTTTTAGGTAATAATGCACATCTCATAATATTTTTAAGAATATTTTTACATGTTAAATATAAATTTAACATAAAATACCCCCCCCCCGATTCAATAAACTTTTTTTCTTTTTTTTTTTGCTATGGAAGATAAATTCTATGTATTTTTATTGGTGGGTGGTGGGTGGCTTGTTGGGGAATATACATTTTTAGGCGATTAAGTGAATTTTACAATCTTGCCATTCGGACTTAAGGTTACTGGTAAGAAAAGTTCAGTGTGGTGGTGGGGGTAATTTAGCTGAGGGCATTAATCTACAAGTTTAGTAGAAACACAAACTAATAGTATAGTTTAAAAAAAAAAAATGAAACGAAAATTAAAGTAAAAAGACTCCTGGGCAACGCCAGATACACCTGCAATACTCTGGCCAAGTAAGAAACATGATACATTGTAGAAGTTATAAGTTTAAATAATAAAACGGCCAGTCGACCCTACTAACCTTCAATTCCAACGCCATGGTCGCTCGAGCAACAAACGAAAAGTGAGTTTAACAAACTTATACGCAAAACAAGAGGTGAAAATAACGTCTCCTACACTCTACGTATTATTAATAATAACATACATGTAGCAGTATACATCTATCTATCTATCTATCTATCTATCTATCTATCTCTAAAAAGTTATATGACGCAAACAGTAAAAGTCGAGGTGAAAGGTGGGAAGGCTGTGCTGAGATTCCTGTAGTTCGACCCACAAACATGAATGGGTGCGGCCGTATCGACCAATCAAAGCCCTTCGTTGCACAACTCGTTTGTTTCTTTTTACGCCAAATTGTATTTTCATTTAAATCATCCAGCTGTTATGTTTACAGACCCGATAAAAAGGGACAAATTTGTAGATTAACACCCTCCCCTTAAAAATGAGATTCTATTTTTCAAGAGCACCTTGATTCTATTTTTCTAGCGAACACCCTGAAAAACTTGACGGAAAGAAAACATTTTTTTAAAGCGTCATGATAATTTTCACATATAAATTTAACGTAAATGTCCCCCTCCCTTCCGCCTTTCCATTCAAGCTTTTCAGGACAGTTAATTAAACTGTTTTACCTTACTCTTTTTGCCGACTTTTAGGGGAGCTGGTTTTTACCTCACATTAAAAACGGCCTTGTGCCTAATTTGCTTTGGTGGGGAAGCAAATAAACACATTAAATCCTAGTGGCAAGTTAGTAAAATCACACCTAAACACCCTCTCCAAAAAACACGGGATTTATTTTCTATATTAAAGAGAAAAGAAGGCTGGTTAACTGTCCTAGAATGCTAGAATGCCTCGAAAATGAGAGTAAGGAACCATTTTACATAATTTTTATATGTAAAACTCATCCTCACACACTGAATTTTAAAATAATTACTTTTTTGTTTCTTATTTTATTTTCAGCAAGTTTTTAAGAGGTTTCACATGTAATCGCCGGAAAAAAGTAGAATGTAATTTTGGGGAGGTTATTTAGTGTGGAGAGGGGTTTAATCCATAGAATAAAAGATAAAATTGCTATGGAACAGAAGCAGAAACTTGCCACCAAGCAAGCGAATAACAGAAGATATTGCACTTTGAAAGAAACAGCTTACCTTGTAGGCTTGTATATAATTATGGTTTTTCAGGTGATTTCACTTGTAACGTATTCCATTCCGACTTCTGGTTGATGTCGGGTCATTAGGAGAGAATACGGCCCATTTCAGGGTCTTCTTTTTCTTAGTTTATTCACTTGTAGACTTATATATAACCATATTTAACTTTTTTTCCACTTGTTGGGGTATTTCATTTCTAGCAGAAATGGAAACAATATTGCATCTAGCAGAACGGAAACAATATTGCATGTGACTAAGAAGGTTTTTTTTGCTGAGGTGGTTGACTACTTCTCTATTTAACACAGATTCCAGCAACTTACTCATGATGCACAGGAGACTAAGTGGTCTGTACTGAGAGGAAGATGACCGATCACCTGAATTCTTGAATACAGGGCATACTGATGAGGTTTTCCAGGGTGTTGGGAAGCAATTCTTAAGACAACGCTTAAACAGTTTTGTAAGTATTGGAGAGGAGGAATTGGACCCAAGACGCCCAGTTACAAGACTGGAGTGGTCTTGGCATCACACCCCCCAAAAAGTAGACTCGCCCACTTACATAAGAGGTGAGAAGGGCTACTTAAACGAGACATTCACGGCAATGAGGGTTCTCAAATATACGTTGTCTTGCCGATACTTTACATGGCGTCGCCGATATTGGAAACCTGCTACAAGCAACGTTGGAATATGGACGAACGAACACAGCAGACATTACTTCAATGGATCCTTCAGCTACAGCAAGAGAATATTGCCCTGCGAAAGATGGAGGACAGGCGAGCAAGTCACTTACAAGGACTTGCCTGACGAGAGATTTTATGGCTCTGATGATCTCTGCCTTGCTGGGAGGGTTGGTGTTGATGTTCAGGAGCTGGGTCCATGGTGGGATGTTTGGTAGGGTGGGTGGTGCTGGTCTGTTGAGCGTCTCCTTGAAATGCTCTGCCCATCTTGCTCTCTGCTCATCTTCTGAGAATGTTAGAGAGGTTGATAAGTTTGTGCCCCTAATCAGTGTTGTCAACAGTGATGGAGGAACAGATGAGGACATCAAGCACCGGATAAGCAAACCCAGATATGTCTTTTGCATCTTAAGGCCAATCTGGAGAACAGCAGCCCCCTCACTCCGGAATAAGATCCGAATTTTCAACACCAATGTGAAGTTGGTTCTACTCTATGGCTAAGAAACGTGGAGAGTGACCAAGACCAACACCCACAAACTCCAGACATTCACTAACAGATGTTCCAGAAACATCCTAAACACCAGATGGCCGGAGATTATCTCCAATGAACAACTATCAGACAAAACTAACCGAACCCCAAGGGAAATAAAGATCAAAAACGAAAATAGAAATGGATTGGCCACACCTTGCGGAAGCTTACATCCAACATCACCAGACAGGCCCTTGAATGGAACCTGCAAGGCAAGCGTAAAATTGATCGCCTGAGGCAGACATGAGACCAGGTCTGCCTGAATGACATGAGCCAAACTGAAGAGGATCAGCCACAACTGGATCTGTTGGAGGAGTATCATTGCGGCCTAAACTAAACATATAGACATATATACTGCAACTTTATCCTTTGTTTCTACTACATGTGTCTCAGCAACGGCTTTATTTACAACATTTCAAACGTTATACAAACACTTCACGAATCGTTGTCTACATAAACGCGTACTTCTGCATGTGTGTGGTTTTGCTAATGAGCAATCAAGAGACAAATCGTTTTACATGTGTGCACAGTTGCTGGTTTTCCATTCTTTTTGTCGTATGATAGGCAGACCGTAGACGGATTGGTAGTCGTGACCAGAGGAATATATAGAATTAGAAATTGGAGCTCATTGTTTTTAGAATAGAAGTTTTTAGCACAGGTAGGTTGTTTGTTTATGAGAAAGTGTCATAACAAAATTAGAAAGATGGGTTGATGCATCTGCTACTAGTCTCTCACTCCTGGACAGCCAACATAATAGGTCCCGAACTATTAGCCAGGATTCAATCTCTGTCTCATCGATGAAATGTTGCATCCCTCTGCCTGTTTTACAAGTATTTTAATTATAGATGCCCCGATGATCTACAAGCCCTTGTACCCCTTAGCATAAATACTCCAACAAACCCCACAAGCAGCAAAATCCCACAATAGAGATCCCCAAATGACAGAAAGCCTTCTACTCTAATAATTTCTTCCATAGAACTGCTAGACTTTGGAATTTCCTTCTGGGTTCCTGCTTCCCCTACTGTACTGACATGCAGAAGTTCAAGTGTTATGTAAACATACATCAAGTGCAATGTAAACAGACATCTTACTGCTCAACTCCCTACATAGTATCCCTGCAATTATGTCCCAGATAGTAGCCCCCTACTTTAAAGTGGCACTGTGCCTTGTTTGGGGTGAAAATGCAATTAAAAACACACACAAAATTAAGCAATGAAATTTTCCATGTAATTGCATTTCTGTACCAGGAATAAAAATATGCCACTGAAAATCTTCAGAAACTCATGGTTTCCAAATAATCTACATAAAAAATGTACATAAATATGCTACAATACTTTAAAATATCATGTATCTATTAAATAAAAAAAGAAGATAGCAAATAATCATTAACATGGTGTAAAGTAGATCACCATGTCACAGGAGCCCCACATATCTGAACTTGGTCAAGGTAGGGATCACCCTACAGACCAACAGTTACTATCCAGCTCCCATTTCCCACCTCTCGGGAGCTGGATCCCCCTTTCCCTCCCCCCTCCCTCTCTCTCCACATTAAAAAACGGCCTTGTGCCTAATTTGCTCAGTGGGGAAGCAAATAAATACAAAACCCTAACTCTAACCCCTCCATAGCACAGTGGGTAGAGGCGTTAAATCTTTATGCTTCCAGGTAAACATTGTGCGAAGATCGCAGTTTCAATCCTACCCAAAGCAGGCCAGAGATTTAGTTGGCCAAAACGTGATAAGATAACAACAACTATGGAAGAGGATGAGTTGGCCAATACATGGTAAAACAACAGCAACTATGAAGATGAGGATAACAGTCCACAAATAAATAAATAGTTAAATAAATACACAAATTACTCATCTCAAAGGATTCCAATAAAAAATAATATATAAACCCTCCAAAATGGTTGATATGCTGTAATTGGAAACATGGATGCAATGCAACATTTTGATTCTTGCTTCCCCACACATGGACTGTGACAAATATACTCATGCACGAAAACACAATAAATTTTTTTTATGTGTGGGTTGTGATCCTCTCTTGGCTGTTGCTTTTTTGTTTAACTTAAGACGAAATCTACGCATGCACGAAAATACAATGGGAACTTTGTGGAAGCCTTTCCTAGTCTCACACAAAAACACGCGTTCACATCTCAAGCCATATTTCTTGTCATATACATACGCGCACACAAACATACGTGCACATGTACACACAAGTAGATATATTAACGTTCGCATACATACACTCACATTCACGTGTATACACACACACACGCTAACGTACGCACATGTATGCACAGATGGACAAGGTCACTTCCCCTTTCAAAGGAAATCCACACATGCGCAAAAGACACACCGGAAACACCTATAAAAGGAAGAGACAAGCTGTTTCAAACCCTTTTTCGGACCAGCTCTCGAGCTGAGCGGTTCGGCTAACCAGTCGCCTCCCGAAAGGGAGGCGCGCGCTCATGCGCGCCACGTCCCCTCCTACTATGTATGGGGCACGAGCTAACAGACTGTACGTACACCTTACAGGTTTTCTATCTCCATGGCCTGGATTGACTTTTTCTCATTTTCTCATTCTCTCTCTATACTACAATAGCCTTTCCTCCTCATCAGCTAACAGCGAGAGACGCACACCAAACTGGATTGACTTTCTCTCTTTCTCTCTCTACGACAATAGACTTTCCTTCTCACCAGTAAACAGCGAGGGACGCATGCCAAACTAAACATGTGTAGTACCCTTTTCTTTTACTTGTTTCTTCACAAAATAAATCCTAGTTCGTTTAATTCAAGTAAACTCGGTGTTCGTTCCTTCCTCAAAGCAATTCATTTTTCCTTTCCCAATTCAAATCATTTTTCATATTTTGTACGACTGGTGGATGTATAATATATCCACCAGTCCGCTACAACTTGCTGAGGTTTTCCAGGCCATATGATGCAGTGGTTAATACTTGGAAAAATCAGTTGTAAAAAGTTATATTCTCCTGAAGATTAAAGGTTCAATTAGAGCTGCCATCCAGTAAATGGCTGACGGAAAAAGAGCACGCTTTCCCTGTGAAGTAAATAAAGAGTTCTGCTCGAAATTCCATCCAAATTTCCGAGTTCGACAGAAACATTCCAGAGTTCAACAGGATACACCTGAAGAAGGTTGGAGGTTACATCGACCAAAACATTATAAAAATCACACTCAAGATGAGAACAGTAGTCTGATAAATCCAAATTATACAAATAACCAATCCTTATCTCAAAAGTTCAGAAATGTTGATCTTCTAACTTAGATGTGTTCTGTTGTGGGCATCTATATTCTTGTGTATGTGAGTCTATATAATTGTGACATGGCCATGATCGTCTGTCTTTGTGTGTGCACATGTGTGTATACAGTCATGCGTGTGTGTGTGTGTGTGTGTGTGTGTGTGTGTGTGTGTGTGTCACATACATACAGACTATAGAAGATCTTATGACACATATCTTTTATCTTTTCCTTAATCAATGTCTCCTCCCGAAGATTCACGCATGCACCAACGAACACAACCTACATATTATTGTTTGGAGATGGTCTTTATTCTGGATTTCTTTCGTTCCCTATGAAGCCTCTGCACTGCTGAATCAATTCAAATCTCTTTCTTCTTTTTCTCTTGTCTCATCTTGAATCAAGATTCTCTTGTTCTGACTGACTGGTTCTAATCTTACTAAAGAACTCTCTGATTGTCTGACTGCAATTCCCCAAAAGCCCACCTATGTTACTCTTATATATTAAGGTGTATGTGTTGGATGGTAGCACCCCATTAACCGGTTCGTACTTAAAATGAACTGACCTGCCTCGTGACCCCTGCTAGCACACAAATGCAATACATCGTTAATGGAAGTCAATAAGTTTGAAGTCTGTTAGTCTTAACCTTTCAACCTCTTTGCACTTAATTTGAACACAAGCAAGTTGGTTCAAGCCAGTACCGCATTAACCACATTATTGGCACACAACATGGTGGGAATTAAGGGGGAGGGGGATATGTCAAAGGTTGGCTACTTAGAGAAAACGCACTAGAAATGCAGGTGTTAAAATATAATAATGGCAATGCATGGTCAGAGACAACATTAACTTAGAGGTTGAGATTGTTGGGCACATCTTTTCTGTTCTGCTTTCCGATTCAGACTGACTTTTAAAAATCTCTCCTCGCCTTCCATATTCTAACATTTGCATTTCTAGCATGTTTTGTTTAGGGAGCCAACCATTGCCATACTCACCTCCAGTGGCGGCTCGTGCCTGGTGCTGTGGAACTGCAGCACCTCCAAGTCATTTCTACTCATTATTATCGATACACCTTAAAAAGAATACGTTTATTTTTTTCTTTCTATGTCACAATATATTATTTTATATATATATATATATATATATATATATATATATATATATATATATATATATAATCCTGAAGCTTAATGTCGATAATTGTCCCCATACTCATATAAGCATAAAAGTAAAACTTTGCTTGGAGCTGCGAAATTCACAGTTACACATTCTTAGTGAAGTTCGCTTGTGCGCATGCCCGATCTAGACGGCAAATATGAGCCAATTTGGAACTGTAGTTTTTGCAGTTCCAAACGCTCATGCAATGCGGTGCTTGCACGTTTTCGCTTATTTTTTTTTTTTTTTAAGAGGCTCGTTTACAAATGTTTTCTTTTTATTATTATTATTAAAAAGTGTAACGTGTTCTTGTAAATAAAATCTCCACCTTAAAAAACAATCCCACACTTTTAAATGCGATTTTAAGCAGACAAAAATATACAATATGCCAAATTTTTTTTTTTAATTAAAAGTGTTCGGGCTTTTAGCCTTGAAGCTACCAACGCGACTAATATTATATATTTTTTTTTTTCCTATATGGCTTATCTTGTTTTTTTTTTTTTAAGTAGTTTGAAATCTATTTATTTTGTAGTAGTTTAACTTTACAGAATAAAAAATATTTACATTTTTTTCTATAGAAAAACGATCTAGATGGCCGATATGAGCCGATTTGGAACTGTAGTTTTCGCAGTTCCAAACGCTCGTAAAATGCGGTGTTTGCACGTTTTCGCTTATTTTTTTTTAAGAGGCTTGTTTACAAATGTTTTCTGTTTATCATTAGTAAAAAGCGTAACGTGTTCTTGTAAATAAAATCTCCACCTTAAAAAAAATTCCCACACTTTAAAATGCGATTTAAGCAGACAGAAATATACAATATGCCAAACTTTTTTTTTTATTAAAAGTGTTCGGGCTACCAACGCGACTAATGTTATTTTTGGTTTTTACCTATATGGCTTATTTTGTTTGTGTTTTTAAGTAGTTTGAAATCTATTTACTTTGTAGTAGTTAAACTTTACAGAATAAAAAATATTTACATTTTTTTCTGTAGAAAAGCGAAGAAAATTTTATTTTTAAAATACATTTTAGTTAGAAATGTTTTTACCTTATATATATATATGTATATATAAATATATATATACATATATATACACACACACACATATATATATACACACACATATATACACACACACATATATATACACACACATATATATACACACACATATATATACATACACATATATATACATACTCACACATATGTATACACACACACATATATATATATATATATACACACATATATACACATATATACACACGTTATATATACACACACATATATACACACATATATATACACACACATATATACATACACATATATATACACACACATATATACACACACACATATATATACACACGCACATATATATACACACACATATATATATACACACACGCACATATATATACACACATACATATATATATACACACGCATATACACACACACATTATATATATATATATATATATACACCCACATTATATATATACACACACAACATTATATATATATATATATATATATATACACACACACACACATTATATATATATATATATATATATATATATATATATATATATATATATACATATATATAAGCTTTAGCATTTATTTACCTTCCACGAGGACAATGTAAGAAGTTTTACACTTTAAACAAAGTTTTTTACATTAAAATGTGCAATAACAAAACGAGTAAGTAAACCCGTTTTTATAATAAGCAAATAGTAAATAGCAAAGTTTGTTTTTGTTTTTATATAAAAAGTTGTGAAAAGATTTGTAAATCAAATTATGTATCCTTAAATGTTTTTTGTTTGCTCATAGTACAAACATGTAAACTTTTTTATTCTATATTTTATTTACAAAGTTTTGTTATAAACACACATTTTTAAATTTTGAATAAAACTGTTATCCAATAAAACCATTTTTAAATGGTAAACTCCTAACTTTACCATCGTTTGCAGGCAAAGATTTTGTTTTTAGGAAAAAATGAATTATTAAAAAATTGTAAATAAAATGTATTTAAAAATTTTTTTTCGTTTGTTTGCCTGCGGAAAAGCCCGTAAAATTTTATTTAATCTGTAAAGTTTAAAAGAAATATATTTGTATATTTTTTTTTATTACTCTGTAAAGTGTACACAATTTAAAATAGTGTTTTATGAAAATGTTTTTGCGTATTACCTCTTTTTCGATGACTTATAGTGGCAAAGTTACAAATATTTGTATTAAAAAAAGCAATTTTAATGACAAGCTTATTTTGTTATACGCCTATTTTTAATTAACAACGAGCTTTTTATAAATAAAACCGTTGTTAAATAGTAAAACTTTTTTTGTTAATAAAAATCTGTGACCTGAAAGTTATAAAAGTATGATTCAACTCAGTTAGAACTTCCGGTTCAGTTGAATCGCAAAAAGCGGATCACATAAACATTGTATTCGTTCTACCTTAATTGATATTTTACTAATAGACTACCTAGTACTTACCTTTCCCAACACAGTTGATATAAACAGAATTTAACCATGGCCTCCTTGCAAGAAATAACTTCTGCGACAGTAAATGAACTTCAACAGATTGAGTTTTCACAGCTGTCTCTCCATGATAAAGTTGAAATTAAGAAAAGAAGCCGTTCAACGCCTGATATTCAAATATCTCAGCCAGGCATTAGCAACAACAAAGTGTATATTCGTAGCTTTAATGGTACCGACGGAAAAGTTTGCTTTGCGGCTGTGAACTAAGAAAGGCATTGTTCTGCTTTCCTTGTTTGTTGTTAGGGGGTGATGTAACGTGGGCAAAAGATAGTTTCAGAACTGTTAGCAAAATGAAAGATAGAACTGAAAAGCATGAGAAGCACGTTGACAATGTAGTTTCCCTATCAATTTTGGGGACCATAAATATTAAAGAAAAACTTAGTGAGGCCTGCAGACTTTCAATCAATCATCATAATACGAATGTTAAGAAGAACCGTGAAATTTTATCTAAAATAATAGATTGTATTTTCTTTTGCAGGAACTTTGAAACTCCCTTACGAGGACATGATGAAACAGATGATTCAGTAAATCCAATTGTATTTAGAGGATTTTTAAATTTTGCATCTTAATTAGATCCAGATTTAAAGAATCACTTAGAAACCAGTAATGTCTTCAAAGGTGTTTCCAAGACTATTCAGAATGACATACTTGACTGTCTTTTACAAATATACCATGATGAAATAAGGGCAGAAATTAGTAAAGCTTCCTTTGTAGCTGTCATGGCTGACGATACAACAGATGTGTCTGAACATACACAAATGATCATTGTTTTGGATGAAAAAATACTTGAACGCTTTTGGGGATTCTTTATTCCAGAAAACCAAACCGTTGATGGGATATCAAAACGTATTCTACAACAATTAGATATAATCGTACAAGGGAATCGTCAAAAACTGATAGCTCAGACATTTGATGGTGCAAATGTCATGAAAGGCAAAAAAGCTGGTGTTCAGGCGAAAATAAAAGCAGTTTATAGTAATGCGCATTTCACTGTTATGCGCATCAACTTAATTTAATAATGAGGAATGCAGCAAGCATTACACGAAATGCTAGAATATTTATCTCTAACATTTTGGCTATTCCGACTTTCTTTTCTAGATCACCACATTCTCAAGAAGCATCTGGATGTAAGCATTCTACCTCCATCCGCCACAAGGTGGAACTTTATCATACATAGAGTTCATGAAAATGTTCAAGCATTAAAAAACTGTCACTGAAATTCAGTCAACATCATATGTAGATGAGACCGTTGCAGAAGCGACAGGAATTCTGAAATATTTGAACGTTGAAAATTTCATATTTTGGTTTGAGCTATTTCATAAAATTATGTCTCATGTTGAAATTATTTCTCAGGAAATTAGCATATATAAAGTCAATGAATACAAAACAATTTTCAAAACTGCTATTTTAGAGATAAGAAACACTAAATACTGTGAAAATCCTTCACAAACACTCAAGGGCGAAGCTAAAGAAATGTGTGACTATATATCTGTTGATATAACGGACAGATATTCTTCAACTAAACATTTAATACTTGCTAAATTGTTTTACAAGATAAGCTTTGCTAGTTTTAAGAAAAAAACTACCTACAGAAGAGATATCCTTGACAACTGAAGCATATTCCATGATTGACAAAGAAAAGTTTGAAACTGAGCTAGAAATATTTTATAGTAGGTCAGATATCCATGAATATTGCAAAGTAATTGATCTGAAATTTAATTTGGAAAACAATTTAAACGATGTTCTTAGTGAAATCACAAAACTCATAAAAATTATCTTGACAATTCCCATGACTACATCAGAGGTAGAATGTTGTTTTTCAACTCTGAAAAGAAAAAAAAAAACATGGGTTGCGAAAGACTAAATGAACTTGCAGTGCTTTCAATTGATAAAAAAGTTCTTCAGGAGTCATTCAGAAGTTAAGGAGAAAATTATCAATCTTTTCTCACAAATTAAAACAAGAAAAATGGAGTTTCCTTTCAAATGAATGTAATAAGTAAAATATTTAAAATATTTGCATCTTTTTAGGATTCCTTTAAGTTATTGTATTTTTATACGTGTGCATACGTATAAATTATATTTTTTATGCTTGTTTTATTTTTACACAATATTAAAACAATAGGTATTTTCTTTAAAACAGCACCCCCACTAATCTTAGGCACGAGCTGCCACTGCTCACCTCCCCCTTAATCATGCCACCTGCTGTTGGGTCTACTTTCGTTTGCTGCCAAGTTGTCCTGACATGTCTTTAATTTAACCCTCGCTGAAATTCATACTAGTTAATATAATCTCTACTTTTTGGCATAAGGACAAAATATACAGGGTGGGGCATAAATACTGTTACAAAATAGAACTCAGATTTATCCTAACAAAATAATTTACTACAAAATCCAATTACAGAAAATGATAAGCAAACACTGAAAAGAAAATATGGAAAAAGTATTCTTTAAAATATTTCCCTTGAGCCTTTACTACACTATGCTGTCTTTTGGGGAAATCATCTTGTAGCAAAATGTAGTAGGCAAAAATCAGGAACAAAGATAGGAAATAGTCAGTTTCGCCCTGCACTGCCCACCTCTAAAAGAGAGGAATTTCTCAGCTGTAATGACCGTAGAGAAAGAAGAAGAAGAAGGAGACAGAAAAAAAAGGCAAAAGAAAACTCGCTTCTCGCAGATTCATGGTCCGTCACAAAGAACAATCCAACTGCCAGAACCACCTCCACACAATCTGCAGGACACTGCCTGACTGCTTCCCAGTGTCCTGCCTTTATAGCGGCCGGGAATTATATATTTGCATAATCACGCGAGAGCATACGCGATTCTGTAAGAATTGCATCATGTCAACGCTAATAAAACCCCATGGACACCATCTTGGAACTCTCTTCCACTCTTTTCCCCTCGGCCTGCAACACAACAACAGACGTGTCTGAGGTAAACTCTTTATTTCCCCCCATTTCAGTTAATGCCAATTCCGCTACACGTCTATAGCAGCACACAAAATATCTAAGGGTATTTTCTCCCAGCATTTGTTCAAATTTTTCTTGAAAGCTTCAATAATTTGACAAGAAGTAGAGCAGCCTTCACTTTCTAGGAATGACCACCAAGAATAATGAAGAGCGTTAAGATCAGCTTATGAGGAAGGCCATTCTTCTTTGCTGATCCAGAATCGACAGTTGTCTCTATACCACTACCGTGTTACATGAGAAGTGTGGCTTGTCACACGATCATGTTGGAGAGTCCAAACTTCATCACCATACACAGAATTATACCATGGAGTCAGCGCATCTTCAAGAATGTCCTCAATGTAACGTTCTTTGTAAACCTTGACCCCTTGAGGGGTAAAAACAAGTGGAGGTTTTCATCTCTCGGAAATGGCTGCCCAGACTATCATTGACGTTGGTTGCCTTATCAGGTATTGCCTTACGACATCTTGCAAGGACTCTATCATTTTGATGATTGTGGGACTCTTGAAGTGAGAATAACTTGTCATCCGTGAAGATGGTGTTATTGGGTGTGCCTTCCCTGATACGGTTTAATAAGAGTTTTTTTTTTTTTTTTTTTTTTTTTTTTTTTTACAAAGGCATCACCACATTATCAAGGCCCAGAGGCCACTCAAGGATAAGGGTTAAAGAGTGTACAGTAGAAATTGGTCAATATAGTAATCATTAGTAATGAAAATTTGGTAAATTTAATAACTTATATGGAACGGCTCATCAAGAACTTATTTACTTTAGACTTGAACACAACCATATTGTAGTCAGCCGGAAAGCAGGAAAACGGAAGACAATTCCACAGGCGTGCAGTTCTAAGAAAGAAGCTTTGTTCATGGAATCTACGTTTAGGTTTAGGCACAGATAAAGAGTGGGGGAAATTATTGATAGTGTTTACAGCTAGACGAGTGTTTCTTGTGAAAGTTTGGCGAGGGGGGACCATAGATTGAAGCTCAGTTGAACACTTTCCATGAAAATAACGATACATCAGAGACAAACTCGCAACATCTCTTCTGTGAGATAGAGGTTGCAAGGAGGAGAAAAGGACATCTCCCACGAGGCTACGAAGTCTATTTTGAACTCTATCGCGTTGACTTCTGATGAGTCTCTTTGCAATTGTAAGTGCAGAGAGAAGCTGTCACTTTTGAAGTTTATAGGGTGATATCTGTAGGTCAACTTGGATATATTTGTCGTATAATCCTTAGTGATGTTTTTGCTTCTTTTGCAATTTTTCTCATAGATCTCCTTGAATTTTGCCTGATTTTTTCTCTAACATTTTTTATGAGTTTAGGTGTTCTGCAGGTGTGGGTACGGCCTGATTGTTGTCTACCTTTGATCGGAGAAGTTTCCAGGTAACGATTAATCGACCTTTTTAGGAATATTCTGTTGATTTAGAGGTTTTTTTCCCTAACTTAAATATTAAAATGCTCTTCTATGATGAATCTTCTCTTCAATTAAACAGTCAAAAATTATTGTCTTTTGTTTCTGAAAAATAAGAAATCATACATTACATTATCATATAATGACAATAAAATAGTAAATCTTTTTTTAATATTGCCATAAAAAATAGTTCCAAAATTTTGTAACAGGACTTATGCCCCACCCTGTACAACGTTTTTATAGATTATTACCAATTTTTGCGTTTTACTTAATGCTATCGTAGCCCCGCGGCGGCGTTGGATCTACTCAAAACAAAATAATGGCTGCCTCAACTGTAAAACCCTGTTGCGCTCGCGTGGATGTATAAACATCGTTTCAGCTGCGTGTACATTTCCCTTTCTCCACCGACGCAAATTCGGTGGGCTATAAGCGAAACTTCACCCGTTCATGTGGATGTCGTAAGAAACATCTTACGTCAAAAGAAATATTAGTTTTTGAATAAGTGATTGCACGAAGCTGTTTTGTTTATTATTAAATTAGCAGTTCTACCTAGCAGTGTAACATAACTTCTATCCCTCTCTCTTCTTCCTTTCCCGGTTTCCCCCTCCCAACCCTCTCTTTATTCTTTACCCAGCCCATTTTTTCTCTCTGGTTATATAGACACTCACACACACATAACTCGAGTCTATGTAAGGGAAATAACTCTGTTAAAAAAAAATCATATTAAATGATATAAAACCATTTGACCCTCAAAGAATGATTTTTTAAAAAAAAAATATTAGCCATTATACATCCCAGGTTACACTGATTAAAACAATACTAACTTTGTGGTGTTTTTGCTGTGTATTTTTAAGATTTTAGCTGGAAATACAAACAGATATTTAACTTTTATATTAAAAGATGAGAAAATACATATATTCATCATAGTTTATACATTTTTAATGTTTTTATTGCGTTTAAATAATCCGATGGATTCTATTCCATTTTTTTTTTTTGTCAAAAAACTTTAAATTTTCTTTTAATCCTAACTGAAACCAGTTGGAACAGGTATGTGTTGACTATTTCTTTAAAATCGACTTAACCAAAAAAAGGCACTTATCCAGTTATCCCAATATCAAAAACACCTGCTTGTAAAAAGAAAAAACAAAACAAAAATGCCACAAAAATGTTTTGCACTTTCGTGTTAGGTTCAAAAACGTTAGTACTACCCAAATCAAACAAATTCATGAAGTATTTTTAAACAAGAAAAAAGAAACATTTTGTCTTGTCCGCCATTTTTTGGTTACATTAAGGTCAAGGGTCATGATAATACCAGCTCAATCGTTTACCAATCAAATTTAATTTGATTTTTTAAAAACAAAGATACTGGATGAATTTTCGTGTATGGCCATTTTAAATCATAGCAGATACGTATATGATAAGGTTTTTTGCGCAAAATTATACTTAAAAAAAAAAAAAAAAATATTGGAATAAAATTGGATAAACGCTGAAAAAAAGAATGGGTCTTCGGCAAATTCCGGAACAGGGATTGTAGCCATTAAAAAAAAGAAAATCTAAAAATGATATCGGATTATTACAATTCAATGAAACATTAAAATACTTTAATAATTTATTCAGGTAGGCAGAAAAGTAACTTTTATTGCCTCTGATAACATTTTTAAAAATTTTAGCATTGGCTAATTGCAGACAACACATTTAGCCACCATCTTGAGTTAGAAAATTCAGTGCTGAATGCAACCTAATTAAAAAAAAATACTACTACCACTTATAATCTCATGGAAATAAATAAATTAACAACTCCCAAGGAATGTCATCCCAATGCCCCTCTCCCCACCTATCTTCCTACTCCTGGCAACACTAACCTAAACACCCAGCTGCCGACAGGGAGCGCACCACCCCACACCCCACCTCCCATCCTCTCTCATATCCCACCCCTACTCTATCCTTCAATAGCTGACCGGACACAGCCCACTAGTGACTTACGTGACCTAGATAAACCTAGACACCCCACATATCAGCAGAAAAAAAATAAAATAAATAATAGTAATAATAAAGACAACAAAATAGAAAACATACAAAATTAAAAAAGCTCACGCTAAAGCAACAAGTCATAAACCAAAAAAAAAAGACAAATAAATAAATAGAAAAAAATAAAAATTATAAACATGTTAATTACCTAAACAGACCATACATAAATCCCCTACTCACATTTGCTCTGAGGCCCCACATAGCTACCCAACCTCCGCTCCATCATCTAGCATGCTTTGAATTGATCTGTTACGCCCACCATTTGAAAAGGGAATATTTTCCGAAATTAATAATGGATATTGTTGCAGACATAACAGGTAAGACATTTTACCAATACAACTGAATAAATATATGTACATATAAAATATATATATGTACTTACTGATTTGTAAATCGCCACTTGTTCTTGTCTTCTCTTACTAACAACGACTATATCTCATTCCTCGCATTGTGACAGCCTTCTAAATCTCTACTACATACCTATCCCACACAATGCTTCAAGCAAACTACATATCAATCCTAAAAAAATAATAATAAAAATAATAACAATCATACAGATAAATGTGTATGATGTACATACCCGTCATCGAATGAGGTACTTGTACAGTTTAATCAAGGCATTAAAAAATGAATATATCGAAAAAAGGTTATATTGTACACAGAGTTGCGGAGTCGGATGGTAAAAGTCCGACTCCGACTCCAATTCCTAGAATTACTAGGATGCCGACTCCGACTCCTTTAATATCTTCAACTTCGACTCCCGACTTCGACTCCGACTCCCGACTACCGACTCCTTGACCCTATGTGAAAATCTATTTTGCAGATCCATATACCAGCCTTCCACATCTATTCAGCATGCATTTTATAATTACTTTTCATGTATACCATTTTCGGCGTTTAACATTCACTTGCATGATAAATATACTCACATATAAACTCAACCAGCTTTATAGAATACGTTTAGATAACAAAGGGATAAAAAGTTTACAATTAAATTTTATTATGCTATCAGTTCAAAATAGAATACAATATTTAGGGATAGGCCATGGCATTTCGAAGCCAAACGCTTCTCATCAGAAGAGGGGGATAAATGCATTATACAGAGAATAATATTTATAAAGATAATATTGCCTTTATGGAATGAAGATCAAAGGTAAAACAGGAAAAAGCCATAAAGGGCTATAGTAGCATAGATGGCTTATTATTGAAATATCATATATATATATATACATACATACATACATACATACATACATATACATACACATATACATTTTCATTGCAGCCCTTTGGTCTGTCCTGATTAGCCTTAGCGCTGAAAACAAACGTTCAACACTCACTTGTGTTGGAGGAAGTGCTGCTGCCAACATTGCAGATTCTTCACAGCAGGGTACTGCTTTATAGCTTCATGAACATTTAACTTAGACTTTCTATCTAGTTGTTCTACTTGCTGTAATGCAGCATGAAAGTCTAGCTTGAAACTTGTTAAGGCTTTATTCACTGAAGATAGCGTTTTATCTGTTTCCTGTAGCTTACGCCGCTTTGACCTTGCTTCATGATCTTTATCCAAAAGCTTCTCAAAATCCTCTTCATCGCAGACTCCTTCTGAGTCTGTGGTTGAAATATTGTCTAGAAAACCATTAAAAAAAAATTTTTTTTTGGACTTAAAAAATTCCGACTCCGACTCCTAGTACTTTTAGAAATCCGACTCCGACTCCAGCTAAAACCTCCCACTTCGACTCCGCAACCCTGACTGTACGTATCCGTTTTAGATTGAATATCTCCGAAAAAATTTCACTTAATTTGATCAAGTAGTCTTTTTTTTTTTTTTTTTTTTTTTTTTTTTACAGCGGAAAAACACGTGTTTATGACAGTACGTTGAAGGTAGACATCTTTGAATTTGTGAAATTTTTGTTTGGATTTTAAAAAAACGCTACGATCGACACTCCCTCCCCATCTTTAATACTAGCTTTTCTTCTTAAAAATTAAACCTTTTGCTATCATAAAAAATTGTTTTTTCGCTGTAAAAAAAAAAAAAAAAAATACTTGATGAAATTAAATGAATTTTTTTTTTTCGGGGAACTTCATTCCATAACGGATACGTACAATATAACCTTTTTTTTTTTTCTCTCTCGATATTTTCATTTTTTTAAATGTTTTGATTAAACTGTACGAGTACCCCGAAGAAAAATTTCATATTCTAAAAATCACATAAATTGATCAAGTAATTTTTTTTCAACTAAAAAACCAAAGATTATGAGTAAGCGAAAGTTTGTATTTTTATCTGCAATGGTGTTTTAAATAAAGGGAGATAACTCAATTCAAACTACTGGGGTTTGTAATGGATACACCTTATTATTAAAATCGCTAAAAAAAAAAAAAAAAAAGAAGTGAATTTCTATATTATATTTAAAAAAAAACTACTCGATCAATTTACGTAATTTTTTGAATATGACATTTTCGTTCTGTGACTGGTACGTGTCGTACATTATAAAGATTTTCTTTTTTTTTTTTTTAATTAAGTTGAATTCTGGATATCAACCGAAAATTCAATATTGCCATCTATTTTTATTTTATTTACACAAAAATGTTAAAAATAGTAAAAACATCTAAAACACACACACACACACACACACATATCTCGTTTCAAATCTCGCTCATGAACGTGAACATAAACGAGATTTGAATTGTCGACACAACCGAACAAATAATCATGGCCAATACGAACGATGCAGCTTTTACTGGGGGTTCGTAAATATTACAAATGTTTTTTTTTTTTTTTTTTTTTAATCTTTCTATGTTAATATTTTGTGTTTCTACCAATATGATGCCTTTGAAGAATTGAAAAGATTTATCTTTTGTTTTTGGAGAAGTTGTTGCAATGAACGCATTTTTTTTTTCATGAGGTGTAAATGTTTTTAATATGGCTGAGCGAGAAAAGAAAAGATGTCGATCATAAACAAAGAAAATTTGACTAAAATATTTTTCGAAAATGCTAACAATTTACTTTGAATGCATTAAAAATCTTGACGCATTTGGTGGAAACAACTTAAAGACTCCAAACAGCTTTCAGGTGTATAATGGAGTTTTCTAAGATCGGAGGCAAATCAATTTTGTTTTCTGAAAAGTTTCAGTGGTATGATTTATAAGCAAGAAAAACTAAATCTCAACATTTTTAAATGTAAAAATAAATAAATAAAAATTATGAAGTTAAAAAAAAATTACTTCTTAAAGAAATTTGTTTGGAAGAAAATTCTATTTACTGAAATTAAAATTGCGAATGAAATTTATTTGTAATTCGTTGAAATTCTGAACACCTAAAAAATCTTTTTTGTTTTTGTAAAATAAACAATTAAAAATGCGATTTTTTTCACACTTAAAACAATGAAATCGAATGTGTTATTTTTTTGACCAAGTGAAAAAAAGTAAAGTATAATAGTTAATTCATGTTAAACCCAACGAAAATATTAATTTAAAGGCGCCCCTTCCCCTATACTACCAAAGAACTGTATATTTTACAAGAATAACATGTTCAATTGGAGCATGTTCAAATAATTTCTTGATTTCTTTTTTATTCTGAACTGAAACATAAAAGCCTATATTGTCGCTGCAAAATCGGATATGAAATAAAATACTGACCCCCCCCCCAATCATTACGCAACCCTGACTTAGGGTTAGTGGTTCAGAGTTTGTATTACAATCCAGGGGTATGCAAAAATTGTCAAAAATATGACAAATGTTATTAAACACAAAATAAATTACTAATCTACCTAACTGGGTAAGTTTTTAGTGTTTTTATTTAACGTAAAAAATGTTTATTCCGTTCGAAAAACAAGTAACATTGAGCGCTACCGAAAAAAACAAGCAAAATGGCAACGATGTCTTTGAAGTCTCAACAATGACTTCAAAATAAGAAATAAAACAAAATAGTGGTCGAAATTTGAAAATTAGAACTTGAATTCAATGATCTAGTTGCTAGCGTCCATGTTTTTTTTTTTGTTTTTTTAACTCAAATATATTTTAGTAAATTTGTATCCTCGACTGCAAATATTTTAACTGGAAACTATAAATGAGATATCTGAAAGAAAGAAAAAAAAAATTATCACTTTTTGGTACTCATGCAGAAAGGATACCATACTGAAATAATAACGTTATTATTTATAAAGCCTTTCTTAACATGGAGAGCGGGACGATGTTTTGTAATTATTCTGTACTTTCGTCAAACAATTTAATAAACAAGATAACGTAAATCTTGAATTTAACTTGAAAATACTAAATATATCATAATGCATAAACATCCTCTTTTCCTATCAGATAACGTAAAGAATGAGTAACCATTTTTTTAAATGTTTAACATAACCACCATTTAGACTCAATGAAATAAAAAAAATACTTATTGGGTAATCGTTAAAGATCGCGTCCGTCAAACAAGATGGCCGCCTGATGTCAGATTTTATGTGAAAACGAAAACTTAACTGAAACGAGAAAACGAAAACTTAACTGAAACGAAAAAACGAAACCAGTGCACAAAAAAAAAAAAAAAAAAAGCCAAAAGGAGTGAAATAATTGTATTTGTTTAAAAGATTATGACATGCTGAAACTCAATTTAGGCTAATGACGCATATTCAACCATTCGAGCGATTCCAAAATAAGCAAGTACAGTAGGGACCTAACTGGATGTATTTGTAATCTAATTTAATATAATTTTTGTACCATTTAAAAAGAAACTTAAAATAAACTTTTAATATTTCAAAAACTTTGGTACTTGTACAGTTTAGTCAAGACATTAAAAAAGAAAAATATCGAAAAAGTTTAAATTGTATGTATACGTTATGGAACGAAGTTCTCTGAAAAAAAATTTCACTTAATTTCAAGTTTTTTTATTTATTTTTTTTTACAGCAAAAAAAAAAAACAATTTATGATACCGAGCAAAATGTTCGATTTTTAGGAAGAAAAGCTAGTATTAGAGATGGGGAGGGGTGTCAGCGCTTTAACTGGAGTTATCTCCCTTTCTCATTTCTAAAATTCAAACAATTTTTTTTTTTAATTCAAGATGGCCGCCTTCAACGCGCTCTCATAAAAACGGCGGTTTCCGCTGTAAAAAAAAAAAAAAAAAACAAAACAAAAAAAAACTACTTGATGAAATTAAGTGATTTTTTTTTTTTTTTTTTTTTTTTTTTTTGAGAACTTCGTTCCATAACGGATACATACAATTTAAACTTTTTTCAGTATTTTCATTTTTTAATGTCTTGACTAAACTGTACAAGTACCGAAACTTTTTTTACAGTGTATAAAAATAATGAAAATGCGAGATTAAAATCGTGTTTACATTATCGACTCCTTAAAATAACGTTCCTATGTATTGACCATTTTGAAGACGTAAAATCTAGCAAAAATCAACTAATGGTCAGATTTTCATGAAATTTTCCAAACTTATTCACTTTTAAATTAACTTATGCTTTAAAAGCAGTTAAAAATACTTATTTTATGCATATAAATATATATATCTCAACATATCCCCACTTGGACGTAAGAAGCTACTATTTGAGACAGATTAACAAGATGTTGGTTTACGTTACGTTTTTTTTTTTTTTTTTTTTTTTTTTTTACAGTGATCACCACTTATCAAGGCCCGGAAGCCACTCGGGGATAAGGGTTATTGCAAGTACAGTACGTTAGTGTGGAGATTTGATGAAGTGTTTACTTAAGGGGGGGGGCGGTTCATTAGGAATTTGTTAACGTTCGATTTGAAGACATCCAAGTTGTAGTCAGGTGGGAAGCAGGCAGATGGAACGGAGTTTCACAGGCGTGCAGTTCTAAGAAAGAAGCTTTGTTCATGGAATCCACGTTTTGATTTAGGCACAGATATAGAGTGGGGGAAATTTTTGACAGTGGATTCAGCTAGACGGGTGTTTTTCCTGAAAGATTGGCGAGGGGGGGGGACCAGAGATTGGAGTTCAGACGAGCACCTGCCATGGAAATAATGATAAAACAAGGATAGGCTCGCAACGTCTCTTCTGTGGGAGAGAGGTTGCAGGGTAGAGAAAAGGGCATCCCCCACTAAGCTATGAAGTCTATTTTGTACTCTGTCAAGGCAGGATAGGCTGTTTTTAGCAGCTCCTGCCCAGATATGGCAGCAGTATTCTATCCTTGGATGTACTTGGCTTTTATATCGATAGAGAATTGCATCAGCAGTGAGATATCTTCTGGAGCGGTAGAAGGATCCCACCATCTTTCCAGCGACCTTGGCAACAAACTGGATGTACGTGTTCCATTTCAGATCAGGAGTAAAGGTCAAACCCAGAAGCTTGTCAAAACATGGGGCCTCTCCCAGACGAGAGCCATCCATCCCAATTGATGCCAGATGGGGATCAGAGCGTTGATGATGTAAGGATAGGAGTTTGGTTTTAGATGCATTAAAGGTAACCAGCCACGTCTTCCACCACTGAACCACACGCTCGAGATCAGAGGAGAGAGAATCAGAGAACTTTGTCATTTACAGCCTTTGATGTGTTGCCGTAGATGGTCGTGTTATCAGCATAGATGTCAACGGATGATTTAAGTATTAAATGTTTAAACTGCATATAAGTACAGTCAGAGAAGCAGTAGGTGTATCAGAATTTTTGTAGGAATTTTTGACACCCCTAACACGAAACTACGAATAAAATATAAAAAAACTCGTAATTTCTCTTTTAAAGGTGGGTTGTTTATTTTCCGTATGGACTATACTTCCAAAATAAACTATTAAAGTTGTATAAAAAGTAATAGAAATAGTATTTTTTTTATTTCTTAAAAAATAGTAATGAAAATAATTGAATTTTACGAATTCAATATTTTTCAATTTTTAAACTTTTAAAAATCTACCAAAATTTTTCTATTGATTCTATTTTTACGATATTTTCAGGGTCAATGTAAAATTTTATGCTCTTTCCAATAAACCGAATATAATATTTTAGACAAACGTTTTTTTTTTTTTTTTTTAATTCACGCCCCTCCTATTTTGAAATGTCTATTAAAAAGTAAATAATTTATGTGCCAAAGTTTTATATATCACAAATTGAAGATAAAAGATCAATAAATAATATACTCTAATTTAAAACAAAAAAGAAGTTTTTTGGAAATTTACCTGTAAAGTCCGAAGTGTAAAACTTAAAAAAACAAAAAAAAAAACACGTTTGTATTTAAAATTTTTTTTTTTTTTTTTTTTTTTTTTTTTTTTTTAAATGAAACCTTGGTCCTTGCTCCCTTTAATTGAAAAATAAAAATTAGGGGTTGAATTACATTTTTCGAGTAGTTATAAGCTTGGAAACACAGGGGGGTCGAATTATTCAATATTTTTCACAAAGTTTCTGACACACCTAGAGAAGCAGGTAGCAGGAAGGGAATTTCAAAGTCTAGCTGTTCGAGTGAGAAACTATTAGAATAGCAAGATTTCTGGCATTTAGGGACCTAAACAGTGATGGGGTGAAATTTTGTTGCTAAATGGGTTTGTCGGGAATATGTACGTCTGGAAGGCACAAGTGCAAAGAGTTCATCAAAGCACATTCCACTAAAATATTTGTAAAACTGGCACAAAGATGCAGTTGTATATAAAAAGACATAAAATCAATATATTTTTTAAAAAATTGTTTTTTTTCCTCAATAATATATAATATAATCAGTTGAATTATAAAAAAAAAAAAAGAAATAGAATTCTAAAAATGTAATTAATTTTTAAAAGATTTAAATAGAATAAAATTCCAATATTCTGCAATATGAAGTTTTAGCATAGGAAGGGACTAAGTTTCCAATTTTAAAAACATATTTTCATATTATATAAAAAATGACTTATTCAATTACAACTTGAAATTATTTTTATTGTGAAAAGATTTTTTATTTCTGGTTGACAAGGTCAACTTAATTATAGTACCTATTCTCAAAAAATGTTTAGAGGCATCTAATTAATTCACACAATGATCAAAGCAAAATTACCCCCCCCCCCCCGAAAATGTTGCTTCCATTATTCACTGTAGCATCTTTGGGCATTTGTAAAAAATTATACGCCATTATAAATTAGACACAAAGTGATGACGTCACTGCTTTTGTGTTACACAAAAATTTGGAGGTGCCTAAAATACAGGAAGTAGATGATGGCAGCCAATTTTCGCATTCCTGATGGAAAAAGTTCCACACATTATTTGTTTCTTTTCGGTATTAACCGTAAATATAATAAATAAGAATATCCGTAAACTTCTTTTTTATATAAATGTTTATTTACTTATGTATCGTATGTCAGCTTCTATTTATTTATTTTTTTTTTTTGTCAAATAAATGTTTATTGGTCCCCTGACAAAAGAGGGATTGGACATAGTAATTCACTTCTGTTCATCTGGTCACACTTTTCTCAATACCACCTCTTGAATTTTGAAAAAAATTTTGCACAAACTTTAGTCATGGTGAAAGTAAATCTTTTCCAGAACGGATTTTTCGAGATAACTCTGATTGCCTCCCTAGGGGGCATTATAGGGGTAAAATTGGCCCCAAATCGTTCATCCGTTTACTTGTTTGCATTTTTCTCAATAACCACGCCTTGGATTTTTCAAAAATTTTACACAAACATTAGTCATGGTGAGGGGGGGGGCCGTATGCTGGGCTTGTTCCTCAAATAAATATGTTTATTTAGATATATACATATTTTTTAAAATGTATTTATTTACAGACACAAAAACATGTTTATAAAATAACAGTTTACGGATAGTCTTCATTCAGTCATTTCTTTTAAAATGTGCTGTAAATATATTTAATTGAAAAACTCTGGATATATATAATATATATATATATATATATATGGCTTAGATGCTAACGAATGTGGATGGAGAGTTGTATGTTTTGGTTTCAATTCTAGCTGATGACACCCAAGTCATATATTTTTAAGTTTGATTTTACTACTATTAGGTTCAATATAATAATCAAGAGAATTGTCTCTATAATAATAAATATGCAATCTATGAATTAAAATATATTTAAGCATATTTTATGACTGGGCAACCCTGGGCGATCAATTAGTATATTTAAAAAATGATCTAAAACATTTATTTGAAAAAAAAAAAAAATGTGATGCGTTCATAAAAGTAAATAAGCATTTATATAAAAACAGTTTAAGGATATTCATATATTTAAAGTCAATACTGCAAAATAACTGGACATTTTGGTCCCCTCCGATAAAGGAGGGATTCACCTAGTAATTCACTTCATCCGTTCGTTTGTTTGCACTTTTCTCAATAATCAAGCCTTGGAATTTTTAAAAATTTTGCACAAACATTAGTTATGGGATAACTCTGGTTGTCCCTCCTTCTCCCAGGTAGACGAAATTATAGGGATAAAATTGCTCTAAAATTATTTGTCTGTTCGCACTTTTCTCAATAACCACATCTTGAATTTTTTTGAAATTTTGCACAAACATTAGTGATGGTAAAAGTAAATTGAGCTCTTTCCAGATTTATTCACTCATGGAAAGGGATCTTGCATGCTCGGTTTGTTTCATCAGGAATGGGAAATTGGCTGCTATCATTTACTTCATTACTTAGCAATCGTTTGAATGAGTGAATATGCATCATTGCTTTAATTTAGTATTACGCATGAAATAAGTGAAAAAAAAGAAAAACTTTTTAAATTAACCGGGCATTCTCTAATTTGATCCAAAAAGTTGAAATGGAAACTGGTTTAAGACTCAACAAAAGAAATAAACTTTTTTATTAAGTTAATATTATAATTTCATTTATCTAAAAGAATGTTGTGAAACATTTTTTTTAAATAAATTATTTTTATATAACCACTTTAATTTCCGCTTAGCCTTAACCAGTCTCCATTTCAGTGTTTTAAATCAACTAACTTAAAGGATATTTATATTGCATTTTTGCCAGGAAGAACCATGATTAATTTACTAATTTAAATAAAAAACAAAAATTCTTTTTTCGTCTGTTTCATACGTAATACTAAACTGATTTTAATGCCACTAAACTTAGCAGGTCATAATCTCAAAAGAAGTGCAATCTTTGAACTGTTGCATATCATCTTTCCGATAAACATTAGGGAACTACATGATTACCCATTTTCCTTATCGAAATACACAAATGTAATCAAAGTTTTGACTATTAATGCAAAGAAATGAACTGCTAAACAAAATAAGCTTTTATTTTTTTCTTCATGATGGAGTGCTTTAAAATAAACATCAGAAATCTTTTCGTAATTCTACCCCCTCCCCACAAAAAAAAAGAAAGATTCTGCGTTTTTAGGTGATTACATGTAAACAGCATAAAAAAAGTTGATCGGAAATAGAAATAAAACAACAAAAATATTGAGTATTTTAGACGGAAAATTTACTTTCACATTTAAATTTAGCATAAAATGATCACCCATTTCCAGGCCATCAGCCGATATTATCTATTTCCAGACCATATAGTGGTTTTAAGGATATCTAACCAAATTTTATTGTAAAGGGAGGTAAATACAAGTTGTTATTGACTTAAGACTATTTTAAGGTTTGATTATGACCAGCTGATCGTAAAATAATTTGAACATATCTTGGCCTATATTAAATTATTGTAAGAATATGAAACTGAAAATAATGCTGTAATCATCAAGTTGTAATTTATCAACATAAAATTGTTTTATTAATATTTTCTCTTCATTATCTTTGACAGTTGCGGAGTCGGATAGTAAAAGTGTGACTCAGACTCCTTTGATATCTTCAACTCCTGACTCTGACCCCTATGTGGAAATCTATTCTGCAGATCTATATACCAACCTCCCACACTTGTTCAGCAAACATTTTATAAATACTTTTCATGTATCTTATTTTTTACGTTCAACATTCACTTGTATGATAAATATACTCACATATACACTCAACCCGCTTTATAGAATAAGTTAAGGGATGAAAAACATTTACGATGAAATTTTTTATGCTATTAGTTCAAAAGGGAATACAATATTTAGAAAGAGGGAAACCTTAGGCCATGGCATTTTGATGCCGAATGCTTCTCTTCACAAGAAGGGAGTAAAGACATACAGAAAAGAAATTTTTTGAAAGATAATATTGCTTTTATGGAAAGAAAATCAAAGGAAAAACAGGAAAAAGCTATAAAGAGCTATAGTAGCGTGGGTTGCTTCTTATTGATTTGGGCACATTTTTTTTTTTTCGGATAAGATTGTAATTCTGGATTGATCCCAGACTAATCCAATTGCCAAATTCCATTTGATTCACGAACTGGATAACTTTTGGATTATAATCCGATTGTTATCCAAGGTGATCCATAATGATCTCCCTCAAAGACAGAATTTTCACAACAAAAACGGCTGTTCAAAACAGGATTTGCAGTGATCTGATGAACTGAAATATTTTGAAGTAGAAGCATTGCAGGTGTATCAGAATTTTTTGAGAATTTTTGACACCCCTAACACGAAACTGTGAATAAAAGATAAAAAACTCATAATTTCTCTTTTAAAAGTGGGTTGTTTATTTTCTTTATGGAATATACTTCCAACATAAACTATTAAAGTTGTATAAAAAGTAATAGAAATATTTTTTAAAAATCATTTTTTTTACGTAATGAAATCAGTTGAATTTTACGAGTTAAATATTTTTCAATTTTTAAACTTTAAAAATCTATCCAAATTTTTCTATTGATTCCATTTTTATGATATTTTCAAGGTCAATGTGAAATTTTATGCTCTTTCCAATAAACCGAATATAATATTTTAGACAAACGTTTTTTTTTATATTCATGCCCCCTCCCAATTTTGAAATGTCTATTAAAAAGTAAATAATTAATTTACTCACCAAAGTTTTATATATCACAAATTGAAGATAAAAGATCAATAAATAATATATTCAAATTTAAAACAAAAAAGTGTTTTTTAGAAATTTACCTGTAAAGTCCGAAGTTTAAATAAAACCTTTTTTTTAAAAACCACATTTTTTTTTTTTTTTTAATGAAACCTTGGTCCTTGCTCCTTTAATTGAAAAAAAAAATTAGGGTTTGAATTACATTTTTCGAGTAGTTATAAGCTTGGAAAGACAGAGGGTCGAATTATTCAATATTTTTTCACGCATTTGTAAAGTCAGTTTCTGATACACCTATTGCAGTACAGTACAAAATATGATATATTTCCAAAAATAAGGCAAAACAATACAAAAACTGCTAAATTGTGCAATTGGTAAAACCAAACAGGAAAACCATGTAAAAAAAAATAAATTTACCTGACTTAAGGAGTCAGATAAAAAAATTCTGACTCCGACTCCTAATACTCTTAGAAATCTGACTCCGACTCTAGTTAAAACTTCCGACTCCGCAACCCTGGTGATAACTGCACATCATGTGCGATCACTTCAATTTTATTTCCTCCTTTCGAATTGTTTGATCAGTCATTAAACACGAAATTTGTTTTTTGTCGCTATTTAGTTGGATTTCATTAATTTATCCTTTCCTCTCTTATCTTTATTTTATTTCTATTTTATAACAGTTCTGAAAACTGAAAATGTTAATTTTTGCTGTGAAACGATTCATTGATGAATGGCGTAAGGGAGTTGGATAATTTTTCATTCATAAAAGAATGACATGCTGTCTCTTTACCACCACATGCACATTTTGTCTTTTTATTTTGACCTTTTTAGTTCATACTGATTAGTGTTGTTTACGGAAAAGTTTGTTTTTGTGCTGCTCTTTCCACTGACTTACACATGAGAAGGGTGATTAGTATTGATTTAACTTTTTTTTTTTTTTTTTTTGACATTGGTTCAGAAATGAGTGATCATTTTATGTTAAATTAATATGCAAAATTGATTCACCACTGAAAAGTGTGAAGAACGTTTTTAAAAATTTTTACTACCAACTTTTCAAGTTGTTTACATGTAATAAAATCGCGTTTTTTTTTGCAGTGAACCAGTGTAGGTTACCCTTTTTTTTTTTTTTCTAGATTTAAAAACAATTTTTAAAGTTTTTCATTATCAAATTTTATGTTGGAAATTCATTTTTCAAGAAAAATAATCTGTTACAATCATTGGATGTATACGACTGCAAACCTCACTAATAAAAAATGTACAATATTTTTTTTTTTTTATGTGCTATTGCACATCAACCCACCTGGCAGAAGATATTGGCTTGGTAAAAGTCGATAAGTTACTCTGCCGAAAGAGGAACTGCAAAAAATGAAAACTATCTTCCGAAATGAGTAAAAAAAAAATAAATTAATAAACATCAAAAACTGACTTATTTACATTTTTACTATTTGTTTCTTTATTTTTCCATTTTTTTTAATTGTAAATAATTCACTGTTAAGTGTCTATACCTTTCTTCTAACAATCAACAATCGTCAAAAAAAGAGAAAATGCAAAAATTACAAAATAAATCCAATGCAACAATAGTACAATAGTATGTGTTTTTCATTTTTTTTACTGTTGCCTAACAGTTTTGCCATAAAAGATATTCTATAAAGGCAACTTATTTTTTTATTTTTTATTTTTTCTGAATGCTATTGATTAAACTTAAATTTTTCTGAATGGAACCAAGGTTATAAAAACAATAAGTGAGTCTGCAAATGTCACATAAGCAAAAATAATCCACAACTTTTTAATGACCACTTTTTTTTTTTCTTTGTTTGAAAAAAATTGGAAAGAAAACTAAAAGTTAGGCTCATTTGTTCTTATTAAAAAATGTAAACTTAAAAAAAAAAATAAATTTCAAATGTAAAACAAAAGATAGCTAAGAGTCAACAAAGTAAAATAAGATTCTTTGAGAATTATTATTCCAAGTTTGAGTGTGTTGGGGACCCTTAGAGCTGTTTAGTTACCCGGTTATAGACTGGGGTCCCCACTTTGTAGGCTGAGTTGAGGAACCGGTTATTGAGAAGGTTGCGTGTTTGATTACTAGGAGAGTAGAAGATCGCCGTTTTCAGATCGTGCAGCATAACGAAAACAATAATGGCATGTGTTAAGAGTATATTTAAGACATTGAAATGAAGCACACTGAAACAGGATCATATATTTACATGTGTACAAGGAATACTTATTTACATAGGTTACGAACGTTACAGAATGTTTGTGTGTTTATAAACAAGCATGCATATAAACGGTTGTTGCATATATGCATGCGAGAGTTCGTCAAAACATGCGTTGGAAGTTCATTGTGTGTGTAAGAGTTTGAGTTATACGAGTTTCATTCTTACCTTGAGAAAGGTAAACGCCCTCCTGAGGTGTGGACATAATTTCCATGCCACTCACATTCTAGGTTCGAATCGAAAGAGAAAGATAGAGAGAGAAATTGAAGAGAAAACAGAACGCCACCTGTTTGGCAAAACGAAGATTACCGCAAGGGCAGTAACCGGTGTGTTATTTAAAGGTCTATGTATGGATGTGTGTGCAGTTTGATTAAAGTTAGATTTAAAAGGACATGTGCCTATAAGTGAAAAGTATAAAATTTTTTTTCAAATATTCTTCCCTTTTAAAATTGAGTTTGTGGCAAGACCAGAAAATTTTACAATTTTAAAAAATTTGCTTAAGAAAATCATAATTAGTAGGTGAAAGATCTGGAGGATGTGGTAAGGTCCTGTATCCCAAGATGGTGAGTTTTTGCAGAGTCATTCTTGCAATATGTGGCCTTATCATGAATCAGAATTGGTCCACGTCGATTCATTAAAGTAGACTAATAGTCACCATTATCTTTTTTTAAGTGCAATTTTGGCTTTGGGAAGCGTTTGCGAGTTTCATCACAATCAAGCTATTGACCTGATTGTTTAAGTTATAAAGGATTCACAAGTGACTATTCAGTCAAAAAAGGGTCATTGGTGTGAATAAGTTACAATTTATTGACAACACGTTATTATATGTAAAAATTTACTAGAAATAAACAAATTCTGTGTTAAAAATGACTTGAAAATTCAGCACTTCAGCTGTTTGTAACAATCTAATAGTAACTGGTGTATATGCAAGGTAATCATTGAGTGTACAGTCACTGTATATACATCAATTTTTAATTTAAATTATATATGGAATCAAAAACGTTATTTCCTTTTTCTAAATTTACGTTTTTTTTTCATTTAAGCACTTACAAAAACAAAAGAAAAAAACACATAAAAGTTGATTCTGTTACTCAGGATTTTTTTGTCTCATGTTAACATGTGCAGATTCACGTTATTTTTCTGAACTTTTGAAATGACAATTATTTGAATTACTGTTTTCATCTTGAACGTTATTTTCACATTTCAATCCAGGTAGCCTCTGACCTTCTTCGAAAATCTTTGTGTCAAACTTGGCGAATCTTGGGTAGAAGTCGTAAATAATTTACAATTATATTTTTGAGTATCTCTCGTATTGGGGATTGAACCTTAAAACTGAATTTTACCAAGTATTTTATCCGCTACATTACGCGTCCTTACACCTGAATAAAGTCAGAAATTACATTGATCGAAACATGAAAATGACACTCAAGATGAGAACAGTGAAATGAATAATCACTAATGTTAATACACAACCATCAAATGTTTTAAAAGTTGGAATAAATATTTTTGTTTGTTTTTAGGAAATATAAAATCTTGGAAAATAATTTTTTTGTTTTTTTGAAATTTCTTTTAATTTTTGTTTTTATTTATTTTAACCATTGTTTTTATTTTTCAATGTAAATTATTCAAATATTTTTTCCATTTTCTTTCCCCATCCCTCATCATTTTCTCTATTTCCAGGTAATTTTTCTTTCCAGTTTCTTTTTTGTCCATAATTCTTGATAGCCACTGTGTCGTCTTTTCTGCATTTTTAGGTTTAATATTACATTTGCTGCACTAAAAATCTTTGCTAATTATTTTTCTTTTTTCTCAAAATCTTTGCTGTTTTAAATTTTCAAATTTCTCATTATTTCTTGGATGTTTCTTTTTCTAATTTCGTTCGAAATGAGAATTTAACATAAGTCAGTAATATTTTCTTTTCATCTTTTTATTTGAAAGAGTAAAACTTCAGAAAATTTTGTATTCATAGATTATAAATGTTTTGTATATTTTCTGATCCATGATCTTTTTACATTTTTTACATTTGAGAATAAATTTTGAATGAATGTTAGTGTTTTTTCCAAACTTTTAAAGTTAACTTCTATATAGCATTAACCAAATGAAAGTTTAACAATGAAATAAATCTAAATCTGATTCCATCAAAATATTTGTAAAAACTTGTTCTATGCTTTTGCAAGTGTTCATAAACAAAGCTTAATGAACCCCCCCCCTTTTTCACTCTGCTATTTAGAAATTTTGTTTCTATAAAATGTTTTTTGTTCATCTGACAAAATGAAGTGTTTTCCAGATTATGAAGTATACAATCTTCTCCTGAAACCATTCTCTCTCTCTCTCTCTCTCAATAATATTTCTGATCTCAGTAGCTGATTCAGTAAAATAACTTGTATATCTTCAAAGTTAGATGGAGATGGGGGAGAATAAAACAAATTCATCTGGTACGGCTGTATTGATGGCGGTACGTCTGATAATACTGAAACAAAAGAAATTGCAACATATTGCATCCCAGAGCATAGATTTTCCATGTTTGAATGAGAACCCTATAATTCTAACAATTTGTAAATTGTAAATTCTCAATTGTAGGAAAGCTGGCAGCATTCAAGGTTTGACGAATGTCTCTAGTAACAAAACAGTGTGAAAATCAAGTTTGTTAATCACAAAACAAACTGAAATGTTTTGCATTGCCATGTTATTTAAGGGCTTATTCCAAATTTTCCTGCAGTTAAAGCCCTTATTCACTTGATGAGCCTTTATGCAGGATGTCAGATATCATGAACGTTTACAAAAACGAAAGCAGAATGTGATAATTCTTTACATTACATAGGTTTATTCCGTATTTGATTCCTTCCTCTACAAATTTACCAAAATGTAGAACTGCAATGTTTATTGAAATAGAATTTGTAGATTTGGATTTATTTTATAAACTTCTAATATACATTGATATATGTGGTAAATCTTGGCCCAGTTACTTGCTTATCTAGTCACTCTGTAGAGACGTTTTATGACTATGACCTGGTGACATGCTATAGCAAGATGACTGGCAATTATTGAAGCCACAGGTTTTACATATTTTTTTCCTGGCTGAGATGCCCCCATCACATCTGGTTTTAAGACACATGATCTTTTTCTTTTACGGTCGTCCAAGACTAACGAGCTTTGTTAGGCCAAAGAAAATTGGTATTTATAATAAGATATGGATAAATATTAAACAAAAGGAATGAATGCATAGCAAATTGAACACCCCTTTAAAAATCTAACAAAATATGCTGATTTGAGTATATAATAATCCACAGACACTCCCCACCCCTGACCTGACCTGAGATGGGCATTCTCATTTTATATATTTATATATAAAAATAAATATCTAGTGGATATAAAAAAACATTTCTTTGGTTTCCAAGTAAAAAAAAAAGAAGTTTTTACAAAAATGAGATTGTTTGTAGGGAGATCCAGAAAGTGAGACTGAAATGTCCTTCTCTCTTCATCTCTTCATTAGTTTGCATGTTTTGTCATCTTTTTGTAGATAAGATTCAAATTGAGTATGATATGTCTGGTACATGGGATGGGAGTAGAAATCCTCATTTATAATTTCATTGTTTGAGCCAAACTTCCGGAATTTAGGAAAAACACGTTGGCAATATTATATTATAAAATTTAAAATGACAAAACTTGCTTTTGGGAATGCGCAGTTCCATCCAATACCAGCATTTAAAATGCACAATAAACAATATGATAATGATTCTAAAAAGTTGGTGCTTCTATATTATAATTATAAAAAAAATATAATGAATTTGAAGTTAAACAAATGGTACCTATGTAATTGTCATGTCACAAATAGTAACATATCCAAAAATTATGGAAACCGGTAAGGTAGAAAAATAATTATTAATAAAAAAGACGTTTGTAACATCTCATGATTTAGTTTCATGATCTACTGTTTGAATCGGAGAATTAATAGGGAAGGTAATTAAGTTTTCAGTTTCTCACAAATTTAATCGGTTATTTATTTATTTTTTTTACAAGGTGATCACCACTTATCAAGGCCAGGAAGCCACTCAGGGATAAGGGTTATTGCATGTATAGTACATTAGTGTGGGGATTTAATGTGTCTACTTAAGGGGGCGGTTCATCAGGAATTTGTTTACGTTAGACTTGAAGACATCCAGGTTGTAGTCAGGTGGGAAGCAGGCAGACGGAACAGTTCCATAGGCGTGCAGTTCTAAGAAAGAAACTTTATTCATGGAATCGACGTTTTGATTTAGGCACAGATAAAGAGTGGGGAAAATGTTTGACAGTGGTTTCAGCTTGACAGGTGTTTTTTTGTAAAAGATTGGCGAGGGGGGACTAGAGATTGGAGCTCAAACGAGCACCTGTCATGGAAATAACAATAAAACAAAGATAGGCTCGCAACGGGAGAGAGGCTGCAGGGAAGAGAAAAGGGCATCCCCCGCTAAGCCACAAAGTCTATTTTGTACTCTGTCAAGGCAGGATAGGCTGTTTTTAGCAGCTCCTGCCCATATCTGGGCAGGAAGAGAGTTTGGCCCAGAATGGACCCCCTGAGAGACTCCAGCATTAATACTGCAGGCTTCTGATTTTTGTCCATCGACCACTAAACTTATGAGCCTATCAACGAGAAATGATTTAATGATAGAGAAAACATTTCCAGTTATACCGTAGCTGGAAATCTTGTGAAGTAGGCCTTTATGCCATACCTTATCAAAGGCCTTTGATATGTCAAGAGCAATTACCCTAGAAATGAAGCCTTTGTCAAGAGATTCACTAATCCTATGAGATATAACCGTTAGCACATCTGCTGTAGATCTTGCAGAGCGGAAACCATATTGCGTGTCACTACGAAGGTTATTTCTACTGAGGTGGTTGACTATTTCTCTATTTAATATGGATTCCAACAACATACTCATGACACACAGGAGACTTATTGGTCTGTACTGAGAGGGAGATGACTTATCACCTGAATGCTTTAATACAGGGCATGCTGATGAGGTTTTCCAGGTTGGTGGAAAGCACTTCTTAAAGCAACGCTTAAACAGTTTTGTAAGTATGGTAGCAAGTTCTGGTTGAAGCTTTTTTAACACTATAATTGGAATGCCATCAGGGCCAGTTGCTTTACTGGAATCAAGGTTCTTGATTAGCTTGGCGACCTCATGCACAGATATTTGTATGTTACCTAGCGTGTTCTGTGTTATAGGAGGAAATAAGGGGAGTTGATGGCCTTTGTCGCATAGGGTAGAATTAGCTGCAAAGTTCTTGGCAAATAGTTTGGCCTTGTCTGATGCTGACGAGATGACCTTTGGTCCATTGATAATGGTTGGGATAGAACGCATACTTCTGTTCAGGATCCTATTTGTTATTTGGTGGGAACCAAGCCGCTGATCAGCTACTTTGGATTTAACAGACTGGGCATATAGCTCTCTTGCATTTTTTATTACTCTTTTACAGTGGTTGCTGGTGTTCCTGAAAGCAGCTTTAGTCTCAGTACATCTATTACATTGGTAGCTATGGAAAAAGTGATTTCCGTGCGCGATGACAGCAGCACATTCTGGGGAGAACCATGGCTGGCTGTTAGGTTTTTGTTGGAATTTTTTAGATGGTATGAATCGGTCTATGCCTACAATTAACCATTCGGTCAGGTCTGATACTATAGAGGACACATCCTTTTTAAACATGGAATGCAGAGGTAGATCAGATATGAATGTACGAAAGCTATCCCAGTCAGCCATGGAGTATCGGTATACAGTACGGTGGAGGGGTACGTCTGGGGATTTATTACATTTCATTTTTATCTTAACTGATACGACGGAGTGGTCGGAAGATCCTAGAGGAGAAAGAACGGAACATGAACATATTTCGGGGAAGTTGAGAGAAAAAGGTCTAGAAGTCTTGCATACTGACCTGTAGTATCGGGAACACGATCTGAGTGAGGTCATAAGCAATGGCAAAATCATGACAGAACCTCCCCTCATCGTCTGTCTTGAGTGGGTCGTCCATTCCACGTTATGGATGTTGAAGTCACCACAGATGTGAATGTTAGCCGAGGGATGTGCAGACAAGATGTGGTCTATTTTCTCAGATATACTCTTAAAGATAGTAACTCCGCTGTTATGGGGCTGATAGGGGGCAAAAAAAAAAAAATTTTTAAATTCAAATGGTTAAAAAAAAGTTATTTAAAAAAATGTTTATTTTTGTTTTCTGAATAATTCTGTCTGCTACACATTGTTTCAACTGAGTTACTTTCTCTTTTGCTTACGTCATATGACCCAATATGTCTGACCCAGCGTGTAACCTTATTAGAGCTGTTTGTACCCTTATCAGAACTTTTTCATGAATAATTATTTTTCTATCTTATCGTTTTCCATAATTTTTGGTTATGTTACTATTTGCGACATGACAATTACGTAGTTACCATTTGTTTTACTTGAAATTCAATATTTTTTCATTATCTCTATTATAGAAAAGTCTATATATATATAATGTATATATGTATGTATATTCTATTCGACTATTATATAAAAATAACTTTGTGTGTGAGTCCTTCCTCATGGGTTCCGAAACAGCTGAGCCTATCTTTTGCAAATTTCACTCAAAGATAATTTACATTTCTGTTAGTGTTCTTACATATGTTTTGTACAGAATTTCCTCCGATAAGTATCGAAAAAATCTGATCTAAAAATAGTCTTTTCTCTTATAGATGAAAAGGAAATTTTTACAAGGAAATATTTTATGTTACATCAATGTATTCCTGCCGGTGTAACATAAAATATTCCCCAGTAAAAATTCTTTTTCATCTATAAGAGGAGAAAGACTTAAGATCATCAACCACAATTATCAGCTGACGCGATATTGTAAACAAACACAAACAGAATTTGATGAATAATATTATCTTTTTTTTTTTTTTTGCAAATTAGTCCACTGGGCAAATGATTCGTCATAATATAATATTCAATAGAGGAATGATTCTATAATACATATGCAATCTGCATAAATTAAAATGTTTAAGTGTATTGTATGACTAGGCAATGCCGGGCTAGTTATAATATAGAAGCACTAAAAAGTTTGACTCGTATTACTTATTCATTCTGAATTATTGAATATTGGCTTAGTTTAAAGAAATATGAAATGATTGTAAAGCAGCAGTAGTTCTCCTTTTTTTTTTTTTTCATCCTCCCATCTCTCCAGCGCTATCAGGTTAATTGGAAGAATTGTCTTGCAATTCTTTAAAAAAACAAAACGAAATGAAGACGTTTAATGTTGACATTAGATACAGAAAAAAAATGTCCAGTTATGCGAAACTTTTTTACTCTGAAATTTGGCTTTTTTGATGGCAAGTCTTGGACAGGAATCCTGATTATACCAAAATATACCCCTCCTCTCTCTCTCTATCTCTCTTAAATTTTTAGTTTTGTGTGGTTTTGATTGCTGGGATCAAAATGGATCGGGTTGTAAAATTTGATGAGGAGCCCCTCCTCCCCCCCGTCCCCGGAAATGAATCCCTTGTGAGATTAACTTAGAATTCTGAAATCGTCTTTTGCACATCTGGAGATTTTTTTGGTTTGTTTATCTTTCCAGTTTTGCTTACTCTTCTTTTTATTCTTTACGTTCCACAGTGGCTGTCATTCGGTCTAATCCATATGACAAGTGTTTCACATTTCCCAGTACTTTCAAATTAACCAGGAACTGCCATACACGAAGATGACACCTCCAGCCGGCTGACGACGACGACTACTACGACAGATGCTGCCCTTGATGAAGATGTACGGACAGCGGACAAAAGAAAAGCAGTTGAGGATGACACGAATCACGATGACAACAAACCAGAATTGAAAAAGAAGTTCTTTCTCAGTTCTACACCGAAACCCGATGAAAACAAAATGCTGTGCAAAAATAATGAAGATCAAAAACCTCCCAAATCTGCTCCAATCAAAATGTCACTTAACACACAGGTGAGCATTTTGTTTTGCTGTTGTCACTAAAGATAAATTTTTGATTTTCTACTTAGAAGAAAGAGTTTTCATGTTTAAATCCCAATTTTGCTTAAAAGTAGCCGTTTTTCATTAGGCAAAGCGTAGATTCATTTTAGTGGAAAGGAAAGCAGATAAACTTCAAATTAATCGTAAGCTTTTTCTTTTTTGTACATAAATTTTTTTCTGCTGTGTTATTGTTTGTCATCTTTTTGTTTGTGTCACCCTTTTTTTTGTTTTTTATCACCCTTTTTTGTTTTTTATCACCCTTTTTTGTTTTTTGTCCCCCTTTTTTTGTTTTTTGTCACCCTTTTTTTGTTTTTTGTCACCCTTTTTTTTTGTCACTTTTTGTTTTTGTCACTTTTTGTTTTTGTCACCCTTTTTGTTTTTGTCACCCTTTTTTTGTTTTTTGTCACCCTTTTTGTTTTTTGTCACCCTTTTTGTTTTTTGTCACCCTTTTTGTTTTTTGTCACCCTTTTTGTTTTTTGTCACCCTTTTTGTTTTTTGTCACCCTTTTTTTGTTTTTTGTCACCCTTTTTTTGTTTTTTGTCACCCTTTTTTTTTGTTTTTTGTCACCCTTTTTTGTTTTTTGTCACCCTTTTTTGTTTTTTGTCACCCTTTTTTTGTTTTTTGTCACCCTTTTTTTGTTTTTTGTCACCCTTTTTTGTTTTTGTCACCCTTTTTTTGTTTTTGTCACCCTTTTTTTGTTTTTGTCACCCTTTTTTTGTTTTTGTCACCCTTTTTTTGTTTTTGTCACCCTTTTTTTTGTCACTCTTTTTTTGTTTTTATCACTTTTTGTTTTTGTCACTTTTTGTTTTTGTCACTTTTTGTTTTTGTCACCCTTTTTTTTGTTTTTATCACCCATTTTTTTGTTTTTATCACTTTTTTGTTTTTATCACTTTTTTGTTTTTATCACTTTTTTGTTTTTATCACTTTTTTGTTTTTGTCACTTTTTTGTTTTTGTCACATTTTTTGTTTTTGTCACTTTTTTTTGGTTTTGTCATTCTTTTGTTTTTGTCACCCTCTTTTTGTTTTTGTCACCTTTTTTTTGTTTTTGTCATTCTTTTGTTTTTGTCACCTTTTTTTTTTTGTTTTTGTCATTCTTTTGTTTTTGTCACCTTTTTCTTTTGCTGTTTCACTTCCACATCCTTTTCATTGCTTTTACCTCTTTTCTGTCACTCTCCACTTTTAACCCACCCCACTTCATATAGTCACCTATTTTTTTTGTTATCACTCCTCTGCCATTCCCTACCATCACCTTTTTTTATTTTTATTTTTCCCATTTCTTTTCATCCCCTTTTCATCTTTTCTCCATTTCCTATTTGTAATTTTTATTGATTATGCTGTTCATTTTCCCCAGAAAAAATCTGAGGTCAAAACTCCAATGATGAAGAAAAGTGCAGCTGTAGCGAAAGCGTTTAATCCTGATGAAGAGGTAAATAATTAGATTAAAGCGCACACGCACACATTTACATATTCAAGATTATGCCCCTCTCCTCTTCCTCATCGATCCACAATTACAGCAGAATTCACATCGGCAATTGTCACGTTCTGTTGTTGCTCAGTCTTTTTTTCTTTAAAAATTGTATCAGCTGTTATATATATTTTTTATTCATAACATGGAGCACACTATAAAATAATGCATTTTCTATTCAGATGGAACCTTTTTTTTTTTTTTTTTTGTCAAGAATTTATAGCAATAATTATGCTTTGTATAACATTTCATGTGTGAATACTGCTTTTGAAATTAGCTGATTTTAAATAATTTTATCATTTCTATTAAAACTGAATATGTTTTAAATACAATAGAATTTTCTGTAATTTTTTTATAAATGTTCTGATAAAAAAAAATGCAACTTTGTTTTATTTGGATGCATTTTGAAACATTTTTATAATTGTCAACTTGCAAATTATGATTTTTATCTGTTAAATGTTTGGAAATATTTTGCATTACTATTATTTTGCTATACACTAGTGTGTGTGTGTGTGTGTGTATATATATATATATATATATATATATATATATATATATTGTGCAAGATATTTATCGTTAGTATTTTAGAAAATGACTCTTTGTTTACTCCTCTGTCCAAAGTTCTAGTTTTAAATAAAAAATATAAAATGTGAAAAAGTCTTTTCTTCTTGCATCTGCTGTTTTTGTCAAATTAAACAGTTTTGATTTTAATCTCCTGAATTTTCCCCATCTCTTTTTTTTGTAGAGCGAAGAAGAAGAAATGCCCCCAGAAGCAAAAATGAGAATGAGAAATATTGGCAGGTAAAGACAAACACTTTTTCTCTGTAGGCAACATACATGTACACAAACTTGCTGATTGTATTATGATGGAAGTGTCCCCCCCCCCATGGCCATCAGATAAAACAGTACAGTAGTACCTTGCAATGATTCCATCATATCTTGAAAAATATCATCTCAGAATAATTATTCTCATTTTAATTAAAAAAAAACAAAAACGAATTAATCCATTCCAAAGGTAAGAAATTTACCTAAAACAAGTTCAAATTATGCTCAATAATCACTAAAGAAAGATAAATACATTAATGATAAGGAAATTGATGTTTCAGAGCTCTGGGCAAATTTAGCTTTAGTTTACCTTTGACAAATAAATATTTTTGTCTATTAGCCAAATAGAAAATTTACTAACGAAACCCACATGATTTTTAGAATATGACATCTTCGTTCTGTGACAAGTATGTACATCATGAAGATTTTTCTGTGCTTTTTTTTTTTTTTTTTTTTTAATAAGTGTAATTCTAAATATACAACATATTTTATGTTGATATTTGAAGGTATAAACATTCTAATTTCTTCAGCTTCAGATATTTTTTTAAACGGCCTTCGTAAAAAAAATTCTATTAAACATTTTATTGTTTAAATAATTTAACGTTGTTCGTTTTTATTACAAAAAAAGTTGAAAAGATGTTTCACTCAAGAGTGAACTTTGGAAGATTATCAGTGAAAGAAATGTGATCGCCAAAAGATAAGCATTTTGTTATTTCTAGTCGCCACTTTGAAAAATCACTCGCAAATGCGACTGTTTCACTCACAATGTAGAGCCCTGTATTTAATAATAAATGTTAAAAACAAAAAAATAATTGTACTTGCAACTTGGAAAGTGTTCGACTGAGCTTCAATCTATGGTCCCCCCACGCCAAACTTTCACAAGAAACACTCGTCTAGCTGTAAACACTATCAATAATTCCCCCCACTCTTTATCTGTGCCTAAACCTAAACGTAGATTCCATGAACAAAGCTTCTTTCTTAGAACTGCACGCCTGTGGAATTGTCTTCCGTTTTCCTGCTTTCCGGCTGACTACAATATGGTTGTGTTCAAGTCTAACGTAAATAAGTTCTTGATGAGCCGTTCCATATGTTATCAAATTTACCAAATTTTCATTACTAATGATTACTATATTGTCCAATTTCTACTGTACACTCTTTAACCCTTATCCTTGAGTGGCCTCTTGGCCTTGATAATGTGGTGATGCCTATGTAAAAAAAAAAAAAACCTAGGCAAGTCCTAGAATGCAAGGAGGAGGGAGAGAAGCAAGGCTACTATGCACACACACGCACACAAATGATATGGTAACTAAAACGGCAGGATTATACACAATTAAAAATGTTGAACAAACTAATTAAATGCTTAATATTTAAGTCTTAAAATGACAGAAAGGATGAATAAACAGAATAAAATTGTAATTCACTTACCATGGAGACAGGGATGAGTGACTAATGAAGGTGAGCTAGGAGACAGAGAAAGAGGGCTTAGATAGCATAGCCAGCCTACAAAACAAAAATTTTTTTTTTCTTGTATTTTGTACTTTTTTTTCTATTTTACTTTTTAAGTTTTTAGCGTTGCATGATTTGTGAAATGTTATCTAAAAAAAATCATTTCTTAGTGTAAAATATAAATACAATGTATCTGTATTTTAAAAAGTTGGATCTAAGTCCATTTGTAATTCAATGTTTTACTGTAGATGTCTTCAGATGCAAAAGCCTCGAGTTATATTTTGCGCTCTTGTAATGCACAGCAATTAACAATAATAATAATAGTATGTTTGTAATATTTTTCAGATCAGTAAGTATATTTATCTGCCTCCTATTGCAGTTAAAGTGAGACATGACGATTTATAGTAGAGGAAATTCCTTCCATGCCCCCCCTCCCCAAAGTGGGCAATTGGTTGGGTTAAAAACTTTGCTGTGTGAACCTATTGGCATTATCCAATATGGGCACCTCAGACAACTGATAAACCAATCTTCCTTTCACAAGGAAGTAAAGATGGCATCTTAGGATCAAACAGAAAACTGGTTCTGTTATATGCAACAGTCACTTGGGATGTAACAAGGAGTTGGCAAGTAGATGAAGTTTGGGAACCACTGGTTTATATTAAGGTTTTGTGAAATAAAGATACAATTATCAAATTTCTTTTAACTTTGAAAATTAATGCAAAAGTATTTAGACAAAATTTATTCAGTACTTGCATACGTTTTAATGTTTAAATTTAACCACAAATATCATTTCTGTTTTCTTTCTTTCCATTGATTCTACCCCTGCTTTATATTTTGGTGAGTTCTCTAATGTCCACTCTCTTTGAAGTCTAAACTTGCTGGTATTCTATCTCTGATTTAACTTTGAAAATCCTATATTTAATCCACCCTTTTTGATTTATATTTTCTAGATAGGGTTCCTTAATTGCATGCAAGGGAAGTACCTTTCTCATGCAATCGTTAGCTATCTGCATTTTTATTTCTTAATCAATTTTATTTTTTAAATTCTAATTTTAAACATTTTTAATATAGTTTCATTAGATTCTCTAAATTATGATATTTATTATGAAGTCAAGATTGATTTTACTATGATTAAATTGATTTCGTTTTTTAAATGTTATTTTAAAATTGTTTATCTGCTATTCATAAATCATTGCTTTAAAATTCTTTTTTTCTTTCTTGGGAATATAGTTGTGTTACCTATTATAACTCGACCATTATAAATGCTTAGTATATCATAAAACCATACTTTCTTTACATCTCAATGTTCACAATTTTTGCCATGATTTTCCAGACTGTCATTCTCAATCTGCAATCAAAAGCCAGCTCATCTAGCTTAAACGTAAAAAAAAAAAATTTAGCTGTGTTTGTTTTTAACAATTTGGTGGTAAAGAGAGGGAGGGAAGACAGAAGGAAGCACCTCTTTTCAAACTGATTTTAAAGAAAAGCTTTTTTTTTTTTTTTTTTTTTTTGACAAAGTCACTACTTATCAAGGCCCAGAGGCCACTCGAGGATAAAGGTTAAAGAGTGTACAGTAGTCAATGAGACAATATAGTAATCGTTAGACGTGTAAATTTGATAAATTGGATTACTTAAGGGAAACGGCTCATCAAGAACTTGTTTGCGTTGGACTTGAAGCTTATGTTTGCTTGCTGCCCGTTCTTCTATCAATTTGACACTTTTTGTGCTCTCCATCTGATGTCACTTAACCTAATTTATTACTCTAAACCAGTAATGCCATCAACCACCTGAGTCTTCATCTGATAAAATCTCCATTTGTGAACATAATTCCTGAATTGTTACTAGTTGAACTACCTACAAATATGTATCAGTTTAGTTTAAAGAAAACCCAAAGAATCATAAATGAGTTAATTTTGACAGTTTTACTAAATATGTATGACTAAAAATTATTTATGATCAATGTACAACTAATTGCTGCTGCTGGGTAATAAAATGACTTAGTCACAATTTAATTTTGCCAAATTCTTAAAGACTGAAACTTTTTTTCAACTCAGTGTGCAACTTTTATTTTTTCATCTTTGTAAAAAAAAAAAATAATAAACGAGTTTCTTTTTTATTAAAAAAACTAAACGAATTTAGTCACAGTCACAACTTTCAGCTGAGAGTTTTTTTTTTTGCAAATTAAATTTTACAAGTGATTTAAGATTTGAATTTTGTAACACAATAACAATTAACACTACAAAATCTTTGTAAAAAATCGAAGAAATCCTTATTATTATCGACTATTGCTTGTTTTTTGTTTGTTTTTTAAATTAAACTTGAAGTTGTGTTGACTAATTAAACCCTTAACGACTGAGAATTATCTTTTCCAATACAATGTGCCAAATAATTGTCTCTGTCTTTTTAGAATTTAAATAAAATCGTGTTTAATTTTTAGTCGTGCGTAATTAGCAAACTCAAGGCATGATAAATCTAAAAAATAAACTTGTTTATTTTTTTTTACAAAGATTTGTAACGAAAAAAAACAAAACAAAAAGTGGCATGCAGAATTGGAAAAAAATAATTGTTTCAGTTTTTAAGTTCATTATGTAAATAAATACTTATATATTTACTTACTTAGAGAATATTTTAAAAAAATTTTTATAAATACTTTTTATATGAATCTAAAAATATATTTGTCAAAAATAACCTCCTTACTGAAACTTGTGAGTTAATTTATTTTGTTTATTTTAATAATACCACAACAGATTTTTACAATATTTTGCATTGATAAACCCAGTAGTTTGTTTGTGTCGAAGTTGTTTTAATAGCAAATCAGCGGCAGGAGCAAATAATCGTATGTTATTTAGTTGTATAATTTTATGTACGACCAAAATCCAGCATAATTAAATGTCCAATTTGGCTCCTGCTGATTCAAGCAACTTTACACGTTTCCATATGACAAACAGCAGGAGCAGTCAGTCGTACATTGATTGAGCATAATTTTAGTCATACATTGTGACTCAAAAGTTAAATTTAATGCATCTTTTAATCTGATTTACTTTTCATATATTTTTTTCTGAATGCTTATTGAAATATTTTCTGTGCTACACTGGCTCTCTCTTAGTAATCTTTTGGACTTCCAACGGAACATCGACTTTAATCACTTTGTTTTCAAAGCAATATTCATATAAAAACCATTTTTTTCTGTTGCCCACATCTTTTCTATCAGCTTATTTATGTATTGTATTTTGAAGTTATTGTATTATTTGTATTTGTTTTCTAATTGTTTCCTTTTATTTTTGCAGAGATACACCAACTGCTGCCGGACCAAATTCTTATGGCAAGGGTCGGTTGGGTTTTTGTGACAGACAAAAAATTTTTGAACGGGAAATCAAAAAGAAGGCTGACAATCCAAATAATTGATGTACAATTATTGCCATAAAATAAGAAAATCATCTTCTTTTTCTTTTATTTATTTTTTAACCAATAATTGTAATAAACAGCATTTTAGTTTCTTTTCTTATACATCTGTTCACTTCTTCCACTGCTAGTGATCACCGTTGTCAGATTTTCAATCAGCAGACCATACCTCTGTGCACTCTTCAAGATAAAATTGAAAGTTTCAAAAGAACAAAAATTTATTGATGTTTTTTTTTTTTTTTTTTTTATTATTCATTATTTAACATCATTAACAACACACAACTCCAGATGAATCCTTTTTTAACTATTGTTCAAGGATTTTTTAAAACTGGGCTAGCATCAACATCTATTTAACTGCCTCCTTTATAATTGTTAATAGAGGTTGCTGATTTTCAAGTTAGTTTAATGCAGATTTCTAGGCACGATACTTCTGTCTGACAAAATATGACCATGTGAACTCTTTCATGATGACAGTATTTTTGGTTCGTTCAGTTTTTAAATCATCATTTATGAAACAAACTTATAAAAAGACTCAGCTTGTGTCTTTTAATTGTACGCATGTTCCCTTTTTTTTTTTTTTTTCTGAGATGCTCATTGTTGTCTCTGCTCTTGAGAAATCGACTCTGAAACTTCTTGGTCTTTCTTTCTCATCAGATATTTCTTGGAGTTCATATATTAGATCCATTGCTCTTTCTGCTTCTTGTGAAGTTGATTCTCTTGATTGTTCTAAGCACTTTCTCATGCCTAAAGCTATTCTCTCTACAAAACCACTATAAGACGTATATATGGAACATTGTCATAGTTGAACTGGTGAATCTGTCCTATTTAAATGTTCTTGATAAGGTACAGAAACATATTTGTAATTTGATTGGCCCTCACCCTTTTCTGCAATCTCTCTCCCTCACAAACATGCCTTTTCTATAAATATTACAGCATGTGGTTTTTCAGAATTGTCTGATCTATTCCCTGCTTCTTTTGTTTCAGCTCATTTGACTTGTTAGTCTAGTGATCTTCATTAATTTGCTGTTTTGATACCGCATTGTAGTAGTTTCCCATTCCAGTAGCTTCTTTTCAATCTTTTTACTGGCTTGTGGAACTCTCTTCCTGCTGACTGTTTTCTTCATATCTATAGCCTTAATCTTTCCAAGACTATGGTTAATAGGCACCTTTTTGTTTTTTTGATAATCTTCTTTTGTTCTTGTTAGCTCCTTATATTAAGTGGCTTCATGCCTTGTCTGGAGTAATTCCCATGGTCATATTTTGTCGGACAGAAGGATTGTGCTTTCATTTGAAAGCTAGCAATTTTTAATTAAATTGATATGTAAAGGATTGGTTTGGTTGTATGATAAGGAGCATTGAAATATCTCTCACATTTTGTTATGTGCCAGATGTTGGATAAAAAGTTTTTATTGTGAAATAGAATTCTCGTTTATTTTTTAATTTATTTACAAAACTCTATCTTTTCTCTGTTGCAGACATTTTATTTCAATTTGTTGTTGTTACTATGTTTATAACCTTTTAGATTTGTTAAAATCTCTTAAAAAGTTTGTTTCAAAATGTTTGTGTCTTAAATTCTGTATAATAAAAATTTAAAACAATGTTTGCAAGAAAACAAAAATCAATGGTTACCAACAATTAAAGCATTTTTGCGCGATCCATGAATCAAAGAATTCCAGTAAGCAGTATGCTTTTTCAGTCATATGGTGTTGATTCAACTGGGGGATGCCCTTTTCTCTTCCCTGCAACCTCTTTCCCACAGAAGGGACGTCGCATGCCTGTCTTTGTTTTATCATTGCTTCCACGTTAAGTGCTTGTCTGAACTCCAATCTCTGGTCCCCCCCTCGCCAATCTTTCTTGAAAAACACCCGTCTAGCTGAAACCACTTTTCCCCACTCTTTTGACTGTGCTTAAATCAAAATAGATTCCATGAACAATGCTTATTTCTTAGAACTGCACGGCTGTGGAACTCTCTTCTGTTTGCCTGTTTCCCAGCTGACTGCAACTTGGTTGTATTCAAATCCAACATAAACAAATTCTTGATGAGCCGCTCCCTTAAGTAATACAATTTACTAAATTTCCATTAATAACGATTACTACGATATACCATTGATTACTGTACACTCAATAATCCTTATCCTCGAGTGACCTCAGGGCCTTGATAAGTGGTGATTCCTATGTAAAAAAAAAAAAAAAAAAAAAAAAAAAATTTAAATTTATATATATATATATATATATATATATATATATATATATTAAGGATATTTCAGTCACTGCTGATATTTAAATCAAAATATTTGAACCCACTTATTCTGGAAAGACTATAGCCATAAACCTGGAAGAGCTAGATATTCCAGCCAGAGTGATTAACACATCAAATTAAATTTAGATTCTCAAGTAAATTAGAATTTTATTTTAAGACAAAAAGTTAAGTAACGTGATTGACTATAGTTGAGGGTTACTTGAAGGTTCTTTCCATTAGCAATTATATTGATGTGTAGGAGAGAATACTACTCTTTTTCAAGGATTATTCTGCTTAGCCTTGACTGACTGGCGTTGCTCGGGCAGATAATATTCTGAAACATATTTTAATTTATGCAGATTGCATATGTATTATTATAGAATCAATCTTCTTGTGAATATTATATATTATGAGGAATAATTTGTCCGTTGGACTAATTTGCAAAAAAAAAAAAAAAATTTTTTGTCATTCATCAAATTCCGGCTGTGTTTGTTTACAATATCACGTCAGTTGATATTTGGGCTTGACGATCTTAAAAATAATCTTTCTTCTCTTATAGATAAAAAAATTATTATTACAGGGGACTATTTTACGTTACACCAGTGTAACGTAAAATAGTCCCCTGTAAAAATTATTTTTTGTCTATAAGAGAAAAAAGACTACTTTTAAGATTGGATTTTTTTCGATTTTCAATAATTACACTGTGCAACAAATTTGAATTGAAAAAAAAGTACAAGACATATAAGACCTGTTTCGGTGTAAGAAAAGTATGCTGATTCCAAATCTGACATTTATTTCTCTGGATTAGGTACCATTTTCATGTACTTTATTATTAATTATTTTGGAAAAAAAAACACAGAATTCACCAGTTTAAACAACATTTGTCCTCTTAACTCTCTTGTGTAGAGTGTCATCATCCTTTTTTAAATTCCAGCAGTAGTCTGCCAACATACCAGTGTTCCATTTTCCTTTAAAACGTTTTTCTATTAATGAAATATCTTGATGGAACCTTTCGCCATGTTCATCACTCCCATGGCCAAGATTCTCAGCAAAAAAATCCAAATGAGACTGGAGCACATGAACTTTTAGAGACATGTTACATCTCATATAAAAATGATGCAATAGATCATTCACAACTTGCACATAGTCTTCTGAACGATGTTTTCCCAGGAAGTTATCACAAATTTTCTTGAATGACTCAAAGGCACATTTTTCTTTTCTCGTGAGATGTGTGTTAAAAGTTTCATCAAGAACAATTTTTCGAATTTGGGGACCTATGAAGATACCTTCTTTTATTTTAGCTCGACTTAATGAAGGAAACTTTTCTGCAAGATATGCAAATGCCAAGGAATCCTTGTCTAGTGCTTTCACAAACTGCTTGAACAAACCGAGTTTAATATGCAAAGGTGGTAAATGGATTCTATCACTTTGCAGAAGTGGTTTGTGTTTGATGTTATGTTTTCCTTGCTCAATTTCATCTCTAGCAGGCCAGTGCTTGCGTACATAGTGTTCAGCTCTTGATCTAGAGTCCCATAAGCACAAGAAGCAACAAAATTTAGTATAGCCTGGCTGAAGGCCAGTGAGCATGGCTATAACCTTGAAATCTGCACAAACATGCCATTTATGGACTTCATAATGTATGCTTGCTAAAATTGTTTTTAAATTTTCATATGATTCTTTCATGGTTGTGCTGTAAGCAATAGGAACAGATGGCAGGGTGTTCCCATTGTGAAGCAAAACAGCTTTTATGCTTTCCTTGGAGGCATCTAAGAAAAGTCGCCAGTTGGTGTTATCATATTGTATTTCCAGCTGTTCAAAAAGTCCAACAATGTCATTGCAGAAGCATAAATCATCTGTCAAAGTGAACAAAACATGCAAGTTTTGTGCACGTTTTCTGTACAATGTTATTTTCACACCTTTTCGTTCTTTAAGCCTTGATGCAAGAAGTTCACTTTTTTTCTCTTTGGTTAAATAAAGATCTCTGCATAAGTCATTTAGAGCATCTTGAGAAAATAGTACTGGTCTATTATTGCTTTCTGAATTAGAAAATTCTACTGTTTCATCACTATAATGTTCATCCCCACTGCTTGAACTCCACATTTCCTGATCAGGGGGTTTTGGTACAGGTAATTCTTTTGAGTGCTCAACTGGGCGCATTGCTGATTGCAAATTTGAGTAAACAATGTGTTTTTTTTTTTGTTGCCCTTGTACAGCCTGTATAGTCTTGCTGACAAAAATAGCAATTATTAGAATGATATTTCTGCTCTCGCCAAATCATTGGCACACCAAACTTCATGTGAACATTCTTTTTTGCATACCATGCGCTCAATGTTTTCACACTTGTAAGGCAACAGGCACGAGGAGCCCATGACTTGTCTTGGTCTCCTATATCAAAATAAAAGTACGCCTTGTACAATTTCTTGATATGGCTGGTAATGCTGCGCCTTTCTTTAGCAAATGTTAATTCGCCACATATGTAGCAGAATTTGCTTGGATCATTTTTGCACTGTCTTGAAGTCATCATCAAAGCCTATATTGCATCTAAAGAATAAAGACAAGAAAAAAAGTAAATTGTTTTATAAAGAAAAATAAGGATTCCATAATGTGAACATGTTAAGCCATTATAAACGCCCACTAGCAAGTTATTAGATTCTTTCGTACATAAAGTAAGGGGTTGATAAAATTTCATTTCTATTTTTTCATTTAATTTAGTAAATTTTCAGAAAAGAATGTATAAAATGCCCCTTTATGTTTAAAACATTAAAATACACAATAATCTGGTCTTTATTGTAGTTTTTAGTTAAAAAATACTTTATTAAATGGATATCTCTTTTTAACCCTCAGATTTTTTCCCGTGCCCTACAAATAAGGTTCTGAGGCAGGTTTTAGCTTCTTTTCCTTGATTTTTTTTAGCCTACATTAAAAAATGCCTTTCTTGACGAATACCATGGCTTTTCGGAAGGTGGTGAACACAAACCATGTGCTACAGCATTATGTTTTTACTTTTGAAAAAATTAGCCCTTGGTCTAGAAAATATTATGCTAACCAAGCTAGCTCTGTCATCTAGCTCTCTTAAATCTGAAAAAATAGCTCATTTCGGCTGACTTTAGCAAATAAATGATTCAAATAAATGATTTAACAAATAATGTACATAATATGTGTATATTAAACTGTGTTTTTCTCTTAAGATTTATAATTTAATACACATAATATGTGACTGCAAAGTCGTCAGTAACCCATTTTTGACGTTTTTACTGAAATTTACGACTGGCAATTTTGCACAAATTATACCTAATTCAACAAAAAGAAAGCCAGAAATAAAATTTCCACGTTACTAGGTATACAAAAATTGCTGCAGATATCCTGTACTTTTTTTAGTGTTGCACAGTGTTATTGGAAGATTTTCTGTACAAAACATCTAAGAATACTGCCAGAAATATAAATTAGCTTTGTGTGAAATTTGCAAAAGATAACCTCAGCCGTTTTGGAACTTATTAGTAAGGAACTAGCACACATACACAAAATGACCGTTCTATAATAGTTGTGTGTGTGTGTGTGTGTATATATATATATATATATATATATATACATACACACGCACACACAATTATCAATGAATATATCTTTAATAAAGCAAAAGTTACCAAGATAAGAAAAGCTCAACACTATTAAGAGGAGCAAACAAATGTTAAATGAAAGATGTGGAATAAATTTTATATATAACTTTATTATATCAGAACGATAGGAAAAGTAAAAGGGTAAATTAAGACCGTGTCATTTCAAAGCTAAATGCTTCTTATAAGAGAAGGGCCAGAATTATACAGAATGCAACATAGACTCTTTCCTTATTGTTTTGATGATATAAAAAGTTATATATAACTTCTTTCTCATCTTTCATATATCACAGTGCTTTGTATGAAATTTGCAAAAGATAAGCTCAGTCATTTCAGAACCTGAGGAAGGAATTTTTATATAATAGAGATTCTCTTTTTACACTACTGAGTGCTTGGAAAGGGGATATGAAGTCTTAGGTATCACTATTAGGATTGAACAATGGTTTTGCTGTGTATTAGCAGACATGCTTAACCATTCTATCAAATGGGTCGAACAAGAAATCCAATTAAAAGCTAATCCATTTTATCAAATGTGGTAAATATGAAAATTGAATCAAATTTTTTATTTTTTTTTATTTACAACATTGTGCAAATTGAAAAAAATAACGTTTTTTTTTTTTTTTTTTTTTTTTTCAATATATACAGAGTTATGTTATTTATTGATCTTGAGAGTCAGTATGCAAGTCTCCTAGACCTTTTTTCTCACAACTTGCCCTGAGCTATGTTCATCTTCCGTTCTGTCTCCACTGGGATCTTCCGACCACGAGGTTGTATCAATTAAGATAAAAACAAAATGTAATAAGTCCTCAGATGTACCTCTCTATTGTACAGCATATCAATACTCTACAGCTAACTGTGATAACTTCCGTACATTTATATCAAATCTATCTGCATTCCATGTTTAAAAAGAACATGTCCTCTATAATATTAAACCTAATGGAATGGTTAATTGTAGGTATAGACTGCTTCATACCCTCCAAAAATTCCAGCAAAAACCTAACAGCCAGCTGTGGTTCTCTCCAGAATATGCTGCACAGAAATCACTTTTTCCATTGCTTCCAATGTAATTGATATACTGAGACTAAAGTCACTTTCAAGATTGCCAGTAACTACTGTAAAAGAGTAATAAAGAACGCGAGAGTTGTATGCTCAGGCCATCAAATCCAAAGTAGCTGAGCAGCAGCTTGGTTCCCACTAGTTTTGGCAAATAACAAACAGGGTCCTGAACAGAAGCGTGTTCTCTATTCCAACCATCGTCAATGGACCTGAGGTAATCTCATTAGCATTGGACAACACCAAACTCTTTGCCAAGAACTGGAAACATCTGAAAACACGCTTTTCGACATACAAATATCTGTGCATGGTGTTGCCAAGCTAATCAAAATCTTGATTCCAGTAAAGCAACTGGCCCTGACTGCATTTCAGTTGTAAATGCTGAAAAAGCTTCGAGAACTAGCTCCCATACTTATAAAACTGTTTAAGTGTGATCATAAGAATTGTTGCTCAACACCCTGGAAAACCTCGTCAGTATGCCCTGTACAGCAGAACCCCAGGATATGGCATTAAAAATTAGTAACAAAATACAGTACAGTATACACATGTATATAATCAAATGACATTATAAATAACACCGGAAGGCGGAGCAAATACTGTAACCAGGGGCTGGAAAACATTGTATTCTACATCGTAACCTGAAAAAAACGTATCCTAGGGCCACCATATCACGGGGTTCTACTGTATTTAAAAATTCAGTCTCCTTTGCGTCATAAGCAAGTTGCTGGAATCTGTGTTAAATAGAGAAGTAGTCAACCACCTAAGCAAAAATAACCTTAGTGACATGCAATATGGTTGCCATTCTGCTAGATCTACAGCAGATGTTCTAACAGCTATATTTCATAGGATTAGTGAAACTTTCCTCAGAGGCTTCCTTTCTAGGGCAATTGCTCTTGACATATCAAAGGCCTTTGATAAGATATGGCATAAAGGTCTACTCCACATCTTCAATTACAGTATAGCTGGAAATGTCTTCTCAATTATTAAATCATTTCTCTCTGATAGGTTCATAAGAGTAGTAGTTGATGGGCAGAAATCAGAAGTTCACAGTATTAATGCTGGAGTGCCTCAAGGGTCTATCCTGAGCCTAACTCTTCTTGATCTACATTAATGATCTCCCAAATTAATTCAAAGTTTATTTGTAAACATTTATGCTACCATAAATGACAACACTTCAAAAGTCATAAATGACCAAGTTCTCTCTGATTCACTCTCCTCTGATCTTGAACACGTGGTACAATGGGGAAAGAGGTTGCTGGTTAATTTTAATGCGTCTAAAACTAAGCTTCTATCTTTACATCATCGACGCTCTGATCTCCATCTGGCATCAATTGAAATGAATGGCTCTCGTCTTGGCTCTATGTTTTGACAAACTTCTGTGCTTGACCTTTACTCCTGATCTGAAATGGAACATATATATCAAATCTGTTGCCAAAGTTGTTTGAAAAATGGTGTTCCAGTAGATTAACTAATGATGCAATTCTCTACCGGTATAAGAGCCAAGTACGTCCAAGGATGGAGTACTTTTGCTACATCTGTGCAGAAACTGCTAGAAGTCATTATCCTGCTTGACAGAGTTCAAAATAGACTTCGGAGCCTAGTAGGGGATGCCTTTTTCTCTTCCCTGCAACCTCTTTTGTTATTTTCATGACAATTGCGAAGTTTATCAGGCGTATTTTTCTGAATCAATTAATGCTAGTGATGATGAATATATCGATGAAGGAGAAAGTGATGATAATTCTGATGATGCAGATGCACCTGCCTATCAAGGAGGGTTCCACCTGTTGAGTAGACTAACACACAAAAGAGGTCAAGTACAGGGGCAAATTAGATTCAGTAGCTCAGGTCTGGTAGGGTTAAATATTTAGTGAGCGTTTTCTTGTAGAGAAAAGTATCCTAATGCCAAGTTCCTATGTACAATGCCTCCCCACAGGACAGAGTTAGACACCAGAGTCATTTTGTAATGTGAAGAAAAGGAACAAAAATTCCAAATTGTCTCAGTCGTGAAGGATTTCTCTTCCACTGACAGAGAACAAGAAATTGAAGTGTTGCATCTGAAGAACAGATACTACACTGTGATCTCGACCCAAAGGCCAGTGCCAAGTTGTCCTGACAGATCCCTGTTGTATTTATTTGCTTCCCCACTGAGCAAATTTGGCACAAGGCCGTTTTTTTAATGTGGAGAGAGAGGGAGGGGGGAGGGAAAGTGGGGACCAGCTCCCGAGAGGTGGGAAATGGGAGCTGGATAGTAACTGTTGGTCTGTAGGATGATCCCTACATTGACCAAGGTCAGATATGTGGGGCTACCCCCCACATATGGTCTTTTTATTTATTTGCTTCCCCACTGAGCAAATTAGGCAGGAGGCCGTTTTTAATGTGGAGATAGGGGGAAGGGGGAGGGAGAGAGGGGATCCAGCTCCCGAGAGGTGGGAAGTGGGAGCTAGATTAGAAACTGTTGGTATGAAGGGTTGCCCCTTCAGTGACCAAGGTCAGATATGTGGGGTTACCCCCACATATGGTCTTTGCTAGTCATAGCTGGTCTGTGCTAGTCATAGCTTTGCAGTATTTGTGAAGGGGTGTGATTTTGTTGCTAAGCAGATTTATCAGGGATATGTATGTCGAAGGGGGCACAAGTGCAATGAGTTCATCAGAGCACATTCCATTAAAATGCTTGTAAACAGGTACAGGGATGCAACATTGTGGCGATGGGACAGGGGTTGGAGCTTAGTTGACAAAGTGGGACCTCTTAGATTGAAAACTCTTTTTTTGGGCCTTACCCAAGAGGGAGAGGCTAGTGGTAGATGCACCAGCCCAGATGTGGCAACAAAACTCCATGCATGGGCGAATGGTGGCTTCTAGGGGTACAGGATACTCTCAGGTGTTAGTAGTCTTTTAGCACGATAGAAGGATCCCATCTTCCTTGCAGCAGCCTTTGCAATGTCTTGAATGTCTTTGTTCCAGTTTATATTGCCTGTGAATGTTAAGCCGAGGAGTTTGAAGGAAGAATTCTCAGATAGGATATCGGTGGTTGGAGAGGCGTCTTGTAATTGTTAAAGGAGAGCATCTTAGTCTTACTAGCATTAAAAGTTACCATCCATTTACGGCCCCATTCAAATATGGTTGGGAGGTCATTTTCTAAGGATTCTGTCATTGTCTTAGATTTTTGTACATCCGTTCTTCCCAAGTGCATGTTATAGAGCGTTGTATCATCAAACATTCAAATAAAATTAGTTGTTTCAGGCAGTAAGCAGTAAACTTACTCCATGAGATTGAGGCAATGACCTGGGAGAGTGGACCTCTTAGGACTACCCAAAACCACACCTCAGCCCAACAGATGCAACGTTATTCTCTACTTAAAAATGACCAAGACACTATCAGACAGTTTCGAGGACGTATCCTTGACTGGCGTGAATATAATCTACTCAAGCTGTATCAGGTAAGTATAAGTCGTCGTATGTTGTTGCAGGGATGATGGTTGACATTAAACTGTTAATGATCAATGTCTCTTTTTGCAGTGTGAGCATTGGTCTGCGTCGACTTCATGCCAAATATTTATTTTCATTGGCTGAAAATGATATTTTCATTCTATTTATTTTATTTGAATTTAGAGCCAATTTTGTGCAAAAAGTGTAAATAATTTTATTGATTTTGTAAGTGTTTCTTTTTTTTTTTTCACACGTGAATCACCACTAATCAAGGCCTGAAAGCCACTTGTGGATAAGGGTTAATGAGTGTAAAATGGTCAGTGAGGCAACAGTGTAGTTATTGGTACTGTTTCAAAAAAGGCCAAATTTACAAAATTTGGTTTAAAAAAAATCCAATTTGGTAACCCTGGACAAGAATATGATAGTGACCTCTCTTTGGTGTAGCCTCGTTTTTGAATTTCAGAGGTTTTCTGTGCGCATATAAAACATAACTTTTGATCTAAAACAAAGAATTAGATGTGCTGACTGAAAATGGATTAGGGTTAACGCTATGCTGACTGAAGATGGCGATATAGAGTAATTCTTAGCCTAAACGGACCGGATTTCCTACACTTTTTGAAATAATTCTTAATAAATAGTGTTAAAAAATAGTGTTAATAAATAGTGTTAAAAAAGCTTCAACCAGAACTTGCTCCCATACTTACAAAACTGTTTAAGCGTTGCCATATAGAGAAGTGCTTCCCAACACCCTGGAAAACCTCATCAGTATGCCCTGTATTTAAGAATTCAGGTGATAAGTCATCTCCCTTTCAGTACAGACCAATAAGTCTCCTGTGTGTCATGAATAAGTTGCTGGAATCCATATTAAATAGAGTAGTCAACCACCTCAACAGAAACAACCTTCTTAGTGACACGCAATATGGTTGCCGTTCTGCAAGATCTACCACAGATGTGCTAACGGTTATATCTCATAGGATTAGCGAATCTCTTGACAAAGGCTTCCTTTCTCAGGCAATTGCTCTTGACATATCAAAGGCCTTTGATAAGGTATGGGATAAAGGCCTACTTCACAAGATTTCCAGCTACGGTATAACTGGAAATGTTTTCTCAATCATTAAATCATTTCTCTCTGATAGGCTCATAAGAGTAGTGGTTGATGGACAAAAATCAGAGGCCCGCAGTATTAATGCTGGAGTCCCTCAGGGGTCCATCCTGGGCCAAATTCTCTTTCTGATCTACATCAATGATCTCCCAAAACACATATTTAAATCATTCACTGACATCTATGCTGATGACACGACCATCTATGGCAACACATCAAAGGCTGTAAATGACAAAGTTCTCTCTGATTCTCTTTCCTCTGATCTCGAGTGCGTGGTACAGTGGGGGAAGATGTGGCTGGTTACCTTTAATGCATCTAAAACCAAGCTCCTATCTTTACATCATCAACGCTCTGATCTCCATCTGGCATCAATTGAAATGGATGGCTCTCGTCTAGGAGAAGCCCCTATGTTTTGACAAGCTTCTGGGCTTGACCTTTACTCCTGATCTAAAATGGAACATGTACATCAAGTCTGTTGCCAAGGTCGCTGGAAAGATGGTGGGATCCTTCTACCGCTCCAGAAGATATCTCACTACTGATGCAATTCTCTATCTACATAAAAGTTAGGTACGTCTAAGGATGGAGTACTGCTACCACATATGGGCAGGAGGTGCTAAAAACAGCATATCCTGCCTTGACAGAGTACGAAATAGACTTCGTGGGTTAGTGGGGGATGTCCGTTTCTCTTCCCTGCAACCTCTCTCCCACAGAAGAGACGTTGCAAGTCTATCTTTGTTTTATCATTATTTCCATGGCAGGTGCTCATCTGAACTCCAATCTCTGGTCCCCCTCTTGCCAATCTTTCACAATAAAAACCCGTCTAGCTGAAACCACTGCCAAAACTTTTCCCCACTCTTTATCTGTGCCTAAATCAAAATGTAGATTCCATGAACAAAGCTTCTTTCTTAGAACTGCACGCCTGTGGAACTCTGTTACGTCTCCTTGTTTGCCACCTGACTACAACCTGGATGTCTTCAAGTCCAACTTAAACAAATTCCTGATGAACCGCCCCCTTAAGTAGACACTTTATTAAATGTCAACACTAACGTACTGTACATGCAATAACTCTTATCCCTGAGTGGCTTCCTGGCCTTGATAAGTGGTGACCACTTTGTAAAAAAAAAAAAAAGGTTGCAGAGAAGAGAATGGACATCTACGAAATGTATTTTGAACTCTATCAAAGCAGGACAAGTCCTTTCTCCTGCCCAAATGTGGCAACAGTATTCCGTCCTTGGACATACCTGGCTCTTATATAGATAGAGGATTGCGTCAGCAGTAAGATATCTACTAGATCGATAGAAGGATCCCACCATTTTTCCAGCGGCCTTGGCAACAGATTTAATGTACGTGTTCCGTTTCAGATCAGGAGTAAAGGTCAAGCCCAGAAGCTTATCAAAATATGGTCTCCCTAAGACGAGAGCCATTCATTTCAATTGATGTTAGATGGGGATCAGAACGTTGATGTTGTAAAGATAGAAGTTTGGTTTTAGATGCATTAAAAGTAACCAACCACTCCTTTCCCCATTGTTCCACATGCTCAAGATCAGAGGAAAGGGAATCTGAGAGAACTTGGTCGTTTACGGTCTTAGATGTGCTCCCATATATTATTGTCATCAGCATAAATGTCTACAAATGATGTAAGGATGTGATTTGGGAGATCATTAATGTAAATTAGGAAGAGAGTTGGGTCCAGGATGGAACCCTGAGGGACGCCAGCATTAATACTGTGAGCTTCTGATTTCTGCCCATCAACTACTACTCTTATGAACCTATCAGAGAGAAATGATTTAATAATTGAGAAGACATTTCCAGCAATATCATAGCTGGAGATCATGTGAAGTAAACCTTTATGCCATACCTTATCAAAGGCCTTTGATATGTCAAGAGCAATTGCCCTAGAAAAGTTGACTATAATGTATGAGGATTGTTTCAAAAGTAAGGCCTCATATCTTTTTAAACCCCAAAACTAAAACGCTGGAGAGCTACAAATACGGGAGTGGTATTATTAAAACAAGTGACCTTTTGTGCTCCAGAATTTGTTTGTCTACATAGTCACCACCATTCTTCATGCATTTTTGCCGACCTCATTTGATGCCTCGGTCGTAAAAGTCTTAAGTGTGCTTTGTCACTCACATCTCCTTCGCCAGTCTCATAAATAATAAATTAATAAAACCAATCATCTATACATCTAATATTTACGTAAACTTCTATAGAATATTTATCTTAT
>NC_136501.1:23195607-23213107 GCF_053919585.1 Euprymna scolopes
GGAAAATTCACCAAAAAATTGTTTTTCCTTTTTCATAGATAAAGTTATAAATCATTAAAAAAATTATATATATTTATACGTATATATACATGTATATACATATATATATATTTATACGTATATATACATATATATATATATATACATATATATATATTTATACATATACATACATATTAAATATATTTATACATATATATATATATATATATATATATATATATATATATATATATACATACATATATCTACAAATATGTATGAATATATATATATATATATACATATATATACATATGCATATACATATATATATACATATATATATACATATATATATATTTATATATACAGACATATACATATATATATACATATAAATATATATATATATATACATATACATATATACATATATATATATATACATATAAATATATATATATATATACATATACATATATACATATATATACATATACATAGAAATATATATATATATATACATATATATATACATATACATATATATATACATATATATACACATAAACATATATATATATGCATATAGATATACACACACACACACACACACACACACACATATATATATATATATATATATATATATATATATACACAGTCGTGTGATTATCTATTACTTAATTATACATGTTAAGTTATATAAATATTGATTGTCTTATGTAGAAAGATGTTAGTATTGTGTGTAGTAGTCCTGTACGGATTTCAAATGTAGTTTTGTGTTTCTCTTAATATTTCAGTATCCATACGCACCAAATATTAATAGTTTATGATAAATGTTGTTGGTTAATAGGAGTAATGAATGCATGTTAAGAGCAGTTTAGGTGCTCATGTCGTTATATAAGGAAGCTGCAATTTAGCTCTGCTCTGCTGTTTATTTTGGGATTGCGTTTCTTTATTAGCAGTGCTTCGCAAAGTCAGATTACCTTGGCTCCTTTTTGCGGCTGGTATTTTTATTCGTATGTCTTTAGTGGGGTTGTGATTGCAAGATATGTGTTTATGGAATGAAGATGACTTAGTTGTAGTGTGTTGGTTTATGTGCATGTGCAATGGCCTAACTGCTACCAATGTAAAATTCATTGCATATCGCACATTGTATCTAATACACTGAATGCGCACAGTTGCATAATATTGTGTTATTGATAGGGCAATTTGATAGAGTGAATGGTTCATTGTTGGTTGGTTTCATACTTCTGGATAAGTGTTGTCTCAGTGTTGGTTCAGAGTGTGTGAGTTAGATATCTAATTTTTTTCTTTTTGCAGATGGCTGATATTAATTTATTGTTGAAGTGTGATAATTTTAAGAAATAGTTGTTGGAGAGTGTGTATTGTTGCAGGTGTCTTAGGGTGGTGTTTGGTATTTGCAGGGAATCCGTTCTGCCTGAATATTTGTTGCAAACGTCTAATGGAGATAGCCTTAAATTTTCACTATTGATTTGCTATCATGCTCGGTTAACCTAATTCATTCACTGACATCTATGCTGATGACACGACTATCTATGGCAACACATCAAAGGCTGTAAATGACAAAGTTCTCTCTAATTCTCTCTCTTCTGATCTTGAGCGCGTGGTACAATGGGGGAAGAGGTGGCTGGTCACTTTTAATGCATCCAAAACCAAGCTTCTATCTTTACATCATCAACTCTCTGATCCCCATCTGACATCAATTGAAATGGATGGCTCTCGTCTTGGGGAGGCTCCATGTTTTGACAAGCTTCTGGGTTTGACCTTTACTCCTGATCTGAAATGGAACACGTACATCAAATCTGTTGCCAGGGACGCTGGGAAAATGGTGGGATCCTTCTACCGCTCCAGAAGATATCTCACTACTAATGCAATTCTCTATCTGTATAAAAGCCAAGTACGTCCAAGGATGGAGTACTGCTGCCACATCTTGGCAGGAGCTGCTAAAAACAGCTGATCCTGCCTTGACAGAGTACAAAATAGACTTCGTGGTTTAGTGGTGCCCTTTTCTCTTCCCTGCAACCTCTCTCCCACAGAAGAGATGTTGCGAGCCTGTCTGTTTTATCGTTATTTCCATGGCAAGTGCTCGTCTGAGCTCCAATCCCTCGTCCCCCCCCCCTCGCCAATCCTTCACGAGAAACACCCGTCTGACTGAAACTACTGTCAATAATTTTCCCCACTCTTACTGTACACGCAATAACCCTTATCCCTGAGTGGCCTTCGGGCCTTGATAAGTGGTGACCCCCATGTAAAAAAAAAAAAAAAAAATTCATAACTCATCTTATTTTAGCTTTGGTGGGGAGAGTTGATTTGTAATTTATGAAGATGTCCCTGCAGGTGCTCTTCTTATAGAAGCTTGTCTGTATGTATTCTGCTTCGGTAATGCTGATGGGAAAGTCTATGAGTGAAAGGGATCCAAATTGTGTTGAGGTGTTCGATATTTAACTGTATGTTTGAGGTAGCATTTTCAGAGGTGATGAGGATTTTATTAACTTCCTCTCTCTCTCTCTCTCTCTCTCTCTCTCTCTCTCTCTATATATATATATATATATATATATATATATATATATATATATATATATGTATACTTCAGAATAATGAAATGCAATATATTTACTTGAATGCAAATCCAGTGATTATCGGTCTTACAAAATATTATTGAATGTAATATTTTATACTAGCGGGGGTACCCGGCGTTGCCCGAGTGTTTGTTTCCGGGAGGGGGGGGGTTTAAAAATGTTATGGTAGGTAAGTAGGAAGGATCAAACCCGGAGTCATGAGTAAAAGTAGGAAAATAAAGCGTGAAAAAAAAAAAAAAAAACAAACATCTGCAACGTTAACAGTTCGGCCACCAAGAAAAGTCTATTCCAGTTGTTTAGGAAAAAAAAAAAAAAAAAAAAAAAAAAACCGACTACGGTAGGTCGGCGCGAACGTGAAAATATAATGTGAATTGTCCAGCACGCTAACCACTACGCCACAGAGCACTGCAGCTTAGTTTATTGATTTTAAATAACTTCACATGAAAGAACTACGAAGCCAAACCGGTGTTCTCTTCTCAACTGTTCCTTGTGAACGATCCCCAAACGGTGTTAAGTGGTGGCAGGGGGAGGAGGAATTTATTAGAGAGAAAATATTTTACCACTTCCATTGATCTTAACCGATTTTGGCCGTGACTTCTCAGCAGAAAAAGTATAGAAATCTAAGATTATCGAGGAATTTGAGAAATAATAAGCCTATAACACACCTCAGATATTGTTCTGCCGTTTGTGCATATTATATTTGCATGAAATATCTTGATTTTTAATCCTATTAATGTCAAGATCAGCGGGAAAAAATGAGTTCAATTTATTTATATAGAGAAGAGAAGAAGAGATAAGACATTCCCAGCTAAATAAAATTGCTCAATATACAAGATAGAGCAAATAAATCATAATTTAGATATTTAAATTTCATGATTTGAAAAGGTTTATTTTCAAAAATAGAATTTTTATTGTTTGCAAACAAAGAATATATTTCCTTAACCCATGAGTTTTCGATGTTTATTCATCTCCTCAGAGAAAAAATCTTAGCAAATGTTTTTATTAGTTTGCACCTTATTTGCTAAAGGCAATAAAGATAGAAAATTAAAAGTTTTTAATGTTTTTAAATCATTTCAGGATTTAGCATGCATTTTGGATTTGAAGTTCCATATCATTTTTTCTGCCTCAATATCTAATTTCACTTATTCTATGTAGCTAAAATGATGAATGTTTAATGTTTTTATTTTTCGAAACATTATAGTTTTGTTTTTAAATTTTAAAAATTAAAGTTAATTATCACGGTATGGTATAGTTATTGAATTATTAATTGAACCAAATGATTATAAAACTATTACTAAAGTTAAAAATTTTTTTTTTTTAAATAAGCGGCGAACTTTAAATCAAAATAAATCATAGAAACATATTTTTACTATACAAATATGTGGTTTATTCCACGGATTAATTGTTGTATTTATAATTTAAACACAATTACACGAATATAGCCGTAACGCCTCGTACGTATATGCTGTAATCTAGAAGTTTAATTTTCATAACTCATTAAAGTAGGCTGTCTTTTGGCAATAACGCGTCTGAAGTTTTCTTCCAACTAGACTATTGTGTCTGGTTTATCAGAGTAGACATGGGACTTTACATATTCCCAAAGAAAATGGTCTAATTTAGTTAAATCGAGTTGGTCAGTTGTCAGGTCCATTACGTGAAATTATTTTTTCATCAAATATTTTTTTCAGTAAATTGAATTGTATCACGCGTTGTGTGGAATGGCACCTTCCTGCTGAAGCCACATGAATTGCCAAACTAAGCTGAAATGAAATAGCCGATAGTTGCTAAATCTGCAATTAAACAAAATAAAGTTGTCAATTTAAACTTTGCCGCTTCTAAAACACACCATGTTGTTTTAATCTGTATTTTCAAAGATTACTGGATGTAAATAGCTTCCAAGACATAATGATCGACTAAGATTTTCTAAGCTAATTAGAATTGCTTTTTATTCAACAGTTTGAACGCTTCCAAATTGATGTAATTTTACGAAGGGTCATAAACAAAAATCTAGTCTTTTTATTGATTTCATTTTTACCTAATAAAAAATATTAAAATAGTTTGTAATATTTTGAATTATGCGGACTGCTATTCTCATATTTGTTATGTAACATTACCGACACCCTTACACGCGGGAACCACGTGTTGTATGTGGTCTACGTCACAAAGGAACATAAGACATAAGACTTAACACCCTTTTTTTTGTAACAATGACAGTTATTTCCTCATTCTCCTGCCACGCATAACTTCTCGTTAATGCTGTGACGTCACCCAAGTCTTTAATGTGATCTCGAACATATTCCCAAACGTGCTCTCAAACGTGTTCTCGAATGTGCTCTCGAATGTGCTCGTCTTTTCTAATGTGAACGCTCTCTCTCTTTTTTAGTCTTTTTTTTCCTTACTGTGACAACATTTCATATATAGCACAGTATTTGCATATGCACGTCCGTGCTGTGTTACAGTTATTCTCACAACATTTCAGCCAATATAACCCCCAACCTTCTTCAAGTATATCTTGTTGAAATCAGAAATCTTTCTGCTAAACTCAGGGAATCTTTATGTCGAACTCGGGAATCTGTACGAAATTTAAAACAGAACCCTTGGTGGTCTGACAGAGAGTTTCCCAAACTTCAGCACACCATGGAGCCAAGGTTTTTCATGAAGCACTAACAAGATAATTTCTAAAATAAATATGAAAAACATTCATTTCAACTTTTAACTAATACAGGGTGACCCCCCTCCCACCCAAACGGGCCCCAACTCTAATTAGGCCCCGTTTCTTAGTGTTTTGTCCGAATGAAAGAAAACTTTGGTCATAACTAGTTTATTATATTCAAAACTTCACATCAAAACGCTAGGGTCTTTGGCTTTTTTTTCTCCATTTTACAGCATATGTTCTAGATGGTCTCCATTTAGCTTTTCTTTTTTTTTTTTGGTCACCCTATACTTGTTCATTAGTTGTTCCTTACTTGTTCATTAGTTGTTCCTTACTTGTTCATTAGTTGTTCCTGTTCGTGATTTTACTATATTTTCCTGTTTACAACCATTTGTGTTTTTGATTAATCAAATATTGTTGCATTTTTTGTTAATTTATTTTTTTATTCACTTTTTCATGAACCATCCTGAAACTCTTTACACCATGTAATTATGTATCATATCTTTTTTCATTAAAAAAGATATGATACATAATTACATGGTGTAATTAATTATCAATAATCAATAATTTGTTTTTTTTTACGGGAAAAAAGATCAATAATTAAATGTCTGCAGCCATTTCATTTTTCTATAGAAAACATTTGGTCCTCTTTAAGAAAGGGTTTCTGGAGCCCCTCAGTCTCACTCATGGAGCCCCAGGGCTCAGTGGAGCCCACTTTGGGAAACCCTGGTCTAACGAATGAAATGCTGAAGTAATAATCAGTTCTAAGTGACAGTTTTCTGTCCTTAATGCAAGCGATACTAAGAATATGATTACGAATTACTTTAGACTTCTACCCAATCATAGTTGACAGAACGAGAGCAATCTACCCCTGTGGATTAAATAAAGGGGTCCGTTTGATATTCCGCACAGATTCTTGAGTTCGACAGAAAGACTCCTAAGTTTGATAAAATACACCTGAAGTAGAGTGGAGGTTACATGCGATCGAGACATTGAAAAAAAAAATCATATTACCAATGAGAGGAATAGTAGTTTGAATAATCCATGTACTACAAATGAACGAATCGCATCTAAAAATACTGAAATAATAGTTGACTTGTTTATGAAGAAATTGAAATGCATCGGTTTCAATATTTTACACTATTGTAGCAGCAGGAGCAGCGTATACTCGTGGCTTTAGACTTTGAATATCTTTGGTTTTATAAGATAATTGCCGATTGGTTGTAACAGTCTGATTCATTTCTGGCTTGTCCAATCAAAGACCATCTCTCGGGCGAGCTGACCACATGACTGGATCTCTAAAAGGTTAAAGCCACGATGATTCTTTCTTCTGTTCCAGCTCTCGGGACCAGCAACACTTTTTATGAGGCTCAGACCAATCAACAAACTTGTTTTCTGGAACGCAATGAACCCACCCAGGCCTTTGGTCTGAGGGTCGACTAATGTAACAAAGTCGTTATATGCCAACACTCAGAACCCACACTTTGTATGCAGACAGTCACAAGCAAACAAAAACAAGGAAAGAATTCGGCTTACTTTTTTTTCAGTTGAAACAACAGACATTTATTTACAGGTACTTTTCAAAATAACGCCTTATCTATTGTTCAATACAATCAACTTAACAAAACTCTGCCATGTTAAACACGTGATACTCTGTCTTTGTCTGGCCATGTTTAGGGCGTATCTTTCCCTGTAGCTCTCAGACCAAGTTTTTTTTGGTTCTTCTTCCTCGCTGTGACGTCATTTCATACACAACTTGGTCATTTGCATATGTTGGCTGTTACATCTGCTCTATTACACTAAGACAGGGAGACAAAGAATCTATCATTGCTAACGCAGTAACAGAGCACAGATGTGCATATGCAAATGCACATGAAATGGGAAATGACATCACTATAAGGTAAAAGACAATAAAAAGGAGAGAGAGAGCATGTTAGAGAAGACGATCATGCAAGAGACGTCACAGCCATAACGAGAAGTCACGTGTAGCAGGCGAATGAGGAAATAAATGTTATTTAATTATTGGAATTCTTTGAAATGAGTAATTTGTATATTTTATTGATTTATTTGCAGACTGTTATCCTCATCTTTATAGTTGTTGTAGTAGGTAAATAAATAGAAATAAATGTTGTTGCACGAAAAAGTAAGTTCGAGTTATTCTTTGTCTTGGTCTCGTTTGCGAAATAGACTGCATACAACAAAAAAATATAAAACGGACGATCATGTTGGAGATGTCGGTGACGTTCGAGAGCACGTTCAGAATCACGTTCTATCAGGGAAAGTACCCGGAAATAAATGTTGTTGTTACTAAGGAAAAAGGAGTCATATTATTAGTTGTCCTATGTTATTTGCGACGTAGACTGCTACAATGTGTTGGGTCTACATGTGTAAACGTGTGTAACGTTACAGCGTCAGACCATAACCCTAATACACATACATGAATACTTTTATCTTCTCACAACTAACACTCTTCTCCTTTTGGACATTCTTACGAACGAAGATAAGAGAATAAAATGGTTATTAAATGTTGGAATGGACGTTCATCGTCACTTATTCTGCACTATTGTATACTATTGTATACTATTGTATACTATTATATACTATTGTATACTATTGTATTTTCTGTTTAAATAAATTATGTAGTAGCAATAAATAATAGATTTATTGCAAAAAAAAAGAAGAAAAAAGCAGATGTCGAGACCAATGATTTCAAAACAAAACCAGTAGAGCTTCCCATCTCGCTGTTTCTCTTGGCTATTTATCGCGTAACAATGATAAATTATATTTCTACCGTCAGTTGCTGCCCTGTAGATCATTATTGAAAAATGCGTCCTTGTTAAAAAGTTTTTTAGTTGGATAAAATAATATTTTGGAAAAAATTGGGTTGGAATACGTTTTTGTTTATTCTTTAGAACATAACCCAATGTTTCACACACACGGAAAAAGAAAAAAAAAATACAAAAACAAAATAAAACAAAAGTAAACTGGCAAATCAGAATCAAATATCGGATTTGTAGTAAGAAAGCTATCAATTACAAATCAGATTCACTTATATATATATATATATATATATATATATATATATATATGTATATATGTATATGTATATATATATGTATATATATATATGTATATATATATGTATATATATGTATATGTATATATGTATATGTATATATATATATGTATATATGATGAAAATAATGGAAATAGTATTCCGACAAAATAGAGAAAATAAAAAAGGAACAAACCGTATTATGTGTTCACCAACGTTTCGTCTTTATTTCGAGACTTCCTCTGGGTGAATGAGATTAAGAAACCAAAAAATTTTTTGGTTTCTTAATCTCATTCACCCAGAGGAAGTCTCGAAATAAAGACGAAACGTTGGTGAACACATAATACGGTTTGTTCCTTTTTTATTTTCTCTATATGTATATATATATATGTATATATGTATATATATATATATATTTTAGTACATACCTATATATACTGCATATATATATACTGCATATATATATGTGTGTGTGTGTATATATATATATATATATATATATATGCTGTATATGTATGTATATATATATATGCTGTATATGTATGTATATTATATGTATGTATATATATATATATATATATATATGTATATACATGCATATATATATATATATATATTATGGATGTATATATATAATATATACGCATACATATGCATCCATATGCATACATACATATACATATATACATCTATATATATATATCTTGATTAACTTATTGTATGTAATGCTCTTTTGCGTCTTTTAAATACTTCCGTTTGGTGCAGCACTTCGGGAAGTGGTGTGTCCAGTGGCGGCCGTCCGTCGCTCGAGAGCGATACTAGTGGAAGCAGGTCAGTGCCCATCTGCTTTTGGCGAGAACGGAACTTTTTTGGTTTTCTGCAGTACAGGTAAAGATTCTCAAAGACAGCTACCACATCGTCGATCGACTCTCGCACAGACATCTCGTAGAACCCCATGCAACTAAGTTCAGCCGCCTTTAAGCGTCCCTCCTCCTCGCTGACCATCCGGTCATAGATCCGGTCTGTCTGGTTGCCGACCAGTGCGACGGGCAATGAGTGACCCTCCGGCACCGTCACGCTGCTCCGGCGCTGTTTCTTTGTGTAGGCACTTATAAGGAACTTGAGCCGACTGCACTCATTAAAACTGCACCTATCCGTGACGGCATACATCAGGACGTACGCCTCGGCCCATTTGATATTCTGCTCTAGCATAAGGCATTCCTCCTGCAAATATAAAAATAAATGCAAAATCAAATCATTAATACTTGTATTATGGTGTACAAATACCTGACATAAAGAAATAAATTAAATTGAATAATAATGATGATGATGATGATGATGATGACCAAGAAAATTGAAACCGCATACCTATAAGTTCTCTAACTCCACCCCTCATCCCCCATTAACACACTGTCTCCCTTCCCTCCCCCCAAAATGAGTGAGACCAAATAGCCAAGTAGTCAAGGAGGAAGGAAAGTCAGAGGAGTAAGCACTGACCAGACTTCCACTGTATAAGTGCGAAAAGAACTGGGAACTTGGAGAGGCTTATTGCCACCCAAATTCCAGTGAAGACCAATGGTCGCCGCCAATGAGAAATCAATGGCGAGCGGCTGCTACAATAATGCAAATTCATCTGCAATGGTTATCGACAGAGGTGGAGAGTACTGGAAATCTGGAGAGACTTGTTGTCACTTAGACTCCAGAGAATGTCACACATGGTTAATTCCTATTCTACATCTGCTCAAAAAGAGTACAAATGTCGCCATGACAAAGTAGGTGCAAATAGTCTGTGCCAAATGTTTGGAATGCAAGTGACGAACAAGTGGTTCCCACATCACCCAGAAGCGCTAGTGGAAAATGAGGATGTTAAGATTCTCTAGGAGTTCATGTGATCGAGAGATAACTCCCAGGAAACCGGATATTGTAGTTGTGAACAAAAACAACACTGAATGCCAAATTATTGTATGTGACTTGCCAAAACGACATCAACTTAACAGACAAAAAGAATGAGAAACCACAGAACTATCAGAAAAAGTTGGGATTGCTAGATTGTGGAACAAGAAAACTTCCATCGTGCCAATTATCATAGGTGCGCTTGGCTCAATTCCAGATGATCTTGAGAAACAGTTGAACTCCTTGAAAATCAAATACAACATTACCGTACTCCAGAAGTTAATTCTGCTTGGCACAGCAAAATGCTACGCCAGGTGTTTTCCATCTAATTGACTCTTTGACTATGCTCACTAGCTTTGGTGTAAAAGTTCGCTCTGAAGTGAAAGTAAAAAACCGGTGTAAAACATCACAACACTGTGAAGTTAACGAACATAATAATAATAATAATAATAATAATAATAATAATAATAATAATGAGGTAGAGCACTGATAATTATGCAAACAATTGCATCTTGAACATCCAGACAAATGGTAAATGAAAGTAACAAGATCCTATGGGACATGGATATACAAACGGATACACCCATCCAAGAAAAAAGACCTGATGTCATAATAGTTAACAATAAGAAAAAGCCCTGCCAGATTGTAGATTTTGCCGTTTCAGCAGATCACAGAGTGAATATCAAAAGAGACTGAGAAGCGAAGCAAATACACAGAACTGGCCAGAGAGCTCAAAGAGATCTGGAAAAATGAAAAAAAAAAATCAAGACAACACTACTAATAGTAGGAGCTCTAGAAACAACGAAAAACTTGGAAAAAAGAATGGGGGAGATTGGAATCAAAAGATACAACGTATAACAGTAATGAAAACTGCAGAAATATTAAGGAATCCTCTTGAATGCGGGGACTAATACACATGAGCCACAGGCGCTAACCGTACGGATAAAAACTGCTACAGAGGTAAAACACAAAGAAATGCTACATGGAATAAAAAAATTGAAACTGTATAATTGTAAGTTATTCCCTATCCCACCAAAAAAAAGTGACGGCATCATACTGATACCATACGAGGAGGGCCAAGGCTGAGGAGAGAAAGCACTAACCAGATCTGGCACTGAGCACTCTTTATCCTTGATTTTTGGAGAACGAGCAAGACAATAGTAAGCGCATTTTACGACCGGGCAATGCCGGGCGGCCTGCTAGTATATATATATATATATATATATATATATATATATATATATATATATATATATATATATATATATATATATATATAGAGAGAGAGAGAGAGAGAGAGAGAGACAGACAGATATTAAAAAGCACGAAATGCCTATTTTTGATTATTCTCTTTTTGATTTTTGTTTAATTTTCTAATTTTACATTTTGCATTTTTGTCGAATGCAAATAGGATTTCTTTTTGTTCCTTTATTTCAGGATCACTTTCAACCGAATCGTCCAGTCGTCATCAGGCGGTTATGTATGCTAAGTTTAAAAACGTATGTCAATTTATAGTTTTTAAAAGTAGTTATGAGTATCGAATGCCGTATTTGAGGTCATGGTCACGTGTGAAGAGGCGTGGCTAAATAAATGTATAAACAATATTTAAAAAGGTTAATTTTAACATTTACAAAATTATCAAATCTAGAATTTGCAAGTTTTTTTTCTTCCGCTTTCTTATAGCATTTTCTGAAACTAGACACTTTAAAATATTACTGCTGGTTCGATAATAATCAATGTTATTTATTTTTTGTTGTTTCGTTTTTATATTCAGCACTTCTAGAATTTCAAGTGTTTTAAAGTTAGGGTCGCCATGTAAGATTTTAATATTTTCGATCATGATTTTCCGAAATTGTGTCTGTGGGCAGCCATGTTTTTTTCAGGTGTTAACATATTGAATTAGAGCCAGAATGATGAAGTGTAAGTCTTCGGGACAATGTGTTTGTAGTATGACCAACGTAGATATTAGTGTTAGGATTGTTGATATATATATATATATATATATATATATATATATATATATATATATATATATATATATATATACCTTGCTTATTAAAAAACTATATGTAATAATTATTATACGTAACTTGATGTCTACCACAATAAAAAGCATTGTTTTCCGAAACGATCGTACAGATAATTGATTTTGTTGTTGTTCCTTCTTATGAAACGGATTTTTAATTTAATTATAATTTGATTTTTAAATTTTAAATTATCAATCACATTACTTGATATATAGATTGTTGGAGAGCTATTGGCTACACATTAGCAAACGTGTTTCAATGACCCCCTAGCAGGGAAAATCACCTCATCAGGCCAAAAACCATCCATTTTTGCCCTGATGAGGTGATTTTCCCTGCTAGGGGGTCATTGAAACACGTTTGCTAATGTGTAGCCAATAACTCTCCAACAATCAATATATTGCTCTGTTTCATGTATTGAGCACTCTTTGGAATGACATATTGTGTTGTTGTTATGAGTTACTGAAAAATTCTACCAACAGTATAATAATATATATATATATATATATATATATATATATATATATATATATATATATATATAAACAAGGGTCGTTCCAAAAGTAATACATCTCATTTTTTAATTAAAAGAAAAAAAAAAAAGAGCTACGAAAACGGGAGTTGTACCATTAAAACGAGCGACCTTTTGTGTTCCAGAACTTATTTTTCTACATAGTCACCACCACTATTCTCAATGCATTTTTGCCAGCGACGGGCTGGTGTTTGTGCATGAGCATCCCGAGTACGTTTTGTCACTCACATCTCTGTCGCCACTCTTAAATCGATGAAGCCATCTACTAAATCTGCTGATATCAACTCCATCAGCTTTGTAAAGGCACCGGTGAATGTTGATTAATTCAATTTTTTTTTCTTCATGAAAGAATTCAGTGATGCATCTCTGCTTCTGACGCACGTCCATGACAGGAGTTGCTTTCTTAGAATTTCACACCGTCAATATCTGTACCAGAGAAATGAGACTTTCAGGTCATAAATGCATAAATACAGTCATCATAGCAATGTAATTTGCAATGTTCTCTGATCCATCCAGGCGAAATAAAAAATAAGAGCCATTACTGTGGAACGCAGCTCGTATAATGAAGACGATAAAAGAGAGGAGGAGGAGGGAGGCTGGGAAGAAGAAGAAGAAAAGAAGAGAGAAAAGTAAGGAAAAAAAAAAAAGAAAAACACAGCAGACATCTTGCACCACACAGTCACCCACCTCTGATTCTATAATAATATTAATATAAGCAAGAATAAAATATAGGAACATAAAATATACAAAATTAAACTTATAAAATAATGCTATATATACATTTAGTATCGAGGACATATAAAAAATAATAGATATCACATGAATATAGGTACACAAAGGGTGTGCCGTATACTGGCGGCTATAATTGGTAACTATGACTACACACACGCTCACATATAATCTAAGATTCATTAAAACTCAAATAAGTTTAATAATCAATATGATACTTTATAAAAACAAATCATTATCATTATAATTATTATTATTATTATTATTACTATTATCATTATTATTATTACTATTATTATTAATATAATAATTATTATTATTATAATGATTATTAATATAATAATAATAATAATAATTATAATAATAATAATTATTATAATTATAATAATAATAATTATTATTATTATTAGAAACCGTATTAATTACATATCCCTATAAGAACATTTATTATATATATATTTTTTTATTATAATTATTATTAATATAATAATAATAATAATAATAATAAAAATAAAAATTATTATTATTATTATTATTAGGAGTAATTCACAACATCATAAGAAAGAACATATCGATTACGGAACTGTAAGAGTATCTTGTGTAGTTTCCGACGTGTAGGAGACAGGGGAGTCTCGTCGTGGGCGACGAAGCGTTTCACTGAAGAACCACGGCAACACACAGCGAACCAACAAACAATGACAGCCACGGCGCGAAGGTAATTAACAAAGCTCAGCTGACTGCACGAATAGAAACGGAACCCAACGGTCATTAAAGGAACCCAACGGTCACTGTACTGATCGCCACGAACGTCAGAACCCGATTACCTCGCACCTCCAATGGACCGATTTTTATTCCTCAAGATGGCCTAGCTAATTTGCATCCCCGCGAGATCTCGCGCGATCCTGCGAGATTCCGTCTCTAATAAAAGCAGGCAGGCGCCATCTTGGAACTCTTTCTTCCGCTGCCCCAACCACAGGATCAGCCACCACCCCGCACGCCAGGCACACACGGACCCTCTTGCGCCAAGGGCTACGATTAGTCTCACACTCCCCCCCGGTCTCCAGATCACATACGTGACACGGCGGACGTGGCCGTTTGATTCAAGCACTCCTGCGGAGGGGTATTGCCAGGACTTCCTCATCGGAGCTCTCAGAAGTGGCATCGGAAGCATCAGCATCAGCATTAGAGCTCGCAGTTGAGTCATCAGGTTCGTGGGGCACAGGTTGGATCCATCGCTCATCGTCGGATGACTCGCTCCTTCCACTGCTCGCAGTTGAGTCACCAGGTTCGTGGGGCACGGGTTGGATCCGTCGAATTCCGGTATCAACTTTAGATCGAACCTATCCGCCATTGAAGAAAAGAAAACCAAGTTCGGAGTGGGGGGGGGGGCGAAATAGCTTGTAAGAGTATCTTGTGTAGTTTCCGACGTGTAGGAGACGGGGAGTCTCGTCGTGGGCGACGAAGCGTTTCACTGAAGAACCACGGCAACACACAGCGAACCAACAAACAATGACAGCCACAGCGCGAAGGTAATTAACAAAGCTCAGCTGACTGCACGAATAGAAACGGAACCCAACGGTCACTAACGGAACCCAACGGTCACTGTACTGATCGCCACGAACGTCAGAACCCGACTGCCTCGCACCTCCAATGGACCGATTTTTATTCCTCAAGATGGCCTAGCTAATTTGCATTCCCGCGAGATCTCGCGCGATCCTGCGAGATTCCGTCTCTAATAAAAGCAGGCAGGCGCCATCTTGGAACTCTTTCTTCCGCTGCCCCGATCACAAGATCAGCCACCACCCCGCACGCCAGGCACACACGGACCCTCTTGCGCCGAGGGCTACGGTTAGTCTCACAGGAACTTAACAGGCTTCTGTATGCAGCGTCATACGTTATTGCGAATCGTCTTGTCTTATTACAGAAGAAAAAGGGAGAAATGGAGGATAGAAGGCCACACTGGCAGAGGCGGCTTGAAGAAAGTATTAAACGGTGGCTGAAAGACATTGATAAAATCGAAAAAATAAGAAAGGGAGTTAAACTAGGATAGAAAGCCGAGCTTGAAAAGAAGTATAGATTGCTGGAAAAAGGAACGATGAACGTTCTAACAATTTCGAAAGAGAAGGTCCACACTGGTGCTATGAAAATTAGGAACTTTTTTGGAAAAAGTGTTGCATTTCGGCAGAACAACCTTTTCCGGAACAATCACTCTCAGCTGTATAAAGAATTAAATGGTAATAAACAGGCGGAAAATAACAACACTCCAAATGCAAAAGATGCAAAGAAAAGTTCTGGAGTGGGATTTGGTCTGTCGAAGGGCGATATAATGAGAAGGCTAGCTGGTTGAGAGAGGTCAGAGAAAGGCTATCAGAAATGTAGCAGATGAAGAACGTTGAGATAACCATCGACGACATTAAGGCTGGCATACGAAGGATGACAAACTGGAAGGCACCTGGTCCAGATGGAGTGATGGGCTTCTGGTTTAAACAGTCTCATGCCTTTATCCACCTATAGCTGCTGCTCTGCAAAGGATTGTAGAGTCGGGAGATGTCCCTGATTGGCTTGTGAAGGGAAGAACAACACTGATTAGGAAAGATCCTGCAAAAGGAACAGATGCCAATAATTATAGACCAATTACATGTCTGCCATTGATGTGGAAACTGTTGACTGGAATATTTGCGGAGAAAATTTATGAAGATCTAGAGAGTAATAGTGTTTTTTCTAACGAACAAAAAGGGTACCGGAAAGGCTCGAGAGGTACTAAAAAGCAACTACTAATTGATAAAGCAATAATGCAGGATGCGAAGAAGAAGAAGAAGACAAATCTGAGCGTAGCATGGATCGATTACAGAAAGGCTTATGACATGGTTTCTCATTCATGGATACGTGAAATACTATTGATGATGAAGGTTGCTGAGAATGTGGTAGGGCTTTTGGAGACCAGTATGGCTCAATGGAAAACGGTGCTGACAGCAAATAGAGAGGAGATGGGGCAGGTTGGCATTAAACGTGGGATATTTCAAGGAGATTCGTTATCGCCACTTCTTTTTGTAATGATAATGATGCCACTGAGCATCCTCTTGAAGAGAGAAAAAACTGGGGTATAACTTTGGATCTGGTGACAGACGCCTCAACCATCTACTGTTTATAGATAATTTGAAAATATTCGGTAAAAATGAAAAGGAAATAGAGAGACTGGTAGAACTTGTGGGGACATACTCAGAAGACATTGGGATGGAGTTTGGGATTAGTAAATGTGTGGTGCTCGTGATGAAAAGAGGAGTAAAGGTTCATTCGAATGGAATAGTGCTGCCAAATGGAAAAATCATGAAAGAAATAGAAGATACAGGATATAAGTATTTAGGAGTGCTGGAGGGTGTAGGCATCATGAACATAGAAGTGAAAGAAAAATTCAGGAAGGAGTATCTTAGAAGAGTGAAACTAATTGCAAAGTCGAAACTGTATGGAGGAAATCTAATGAAAGCAGTAAATGCATGGGCAGTTAGTGTTTTGAGAGACAGTGCGGGAATTTTAGAATGGTGTGACAAGGATTTGCATGCCATGGATATCAAAACAAGAAAAGTTTTAGCAATGTTTGGTATATTTCACATTCGAAGTAGCGCAGCAAGGTGTATCAAAAGAGGAAAGATGGTGGGAGAGGATTGAAAAGTGTAAAAGATTCTGTTAGAACCGAGGAGATGTCGTTGAAGGAGCATGTGGTTAGAAGTGGGGAGTGAATGCTTAAGGTTGTGGCCAATGAAGTGGAGGTATGTGAGACCAAGGCTGATTATGTGAAACGTATGGATAGAGAAAGGGCAGAGGAACTGGCTAGGAAGAAAATGTATGAAAGGTTCGTCCAGGATATAGCAGAAGTGGCTGATGAAAGATCATGGAAATGGTTTAGAGCTGGGTATCTGGCTAAAAGTACTTAAGCTTTTGTTTGTGCAGCACAAGAGCAGGCATTAGGAACATGATTGTTCAAAAAAGTGGTTTTAGGAGAGGAAATTGCTGCAGAATGCCAGATTT